>NC_140169.1:30967825-31505325 GCF_963971535.1 Notolepis coatsorum | reverse complement strand
GTTAATGGGGAACTATTTTACTATTTCTTTCACTATTTGGGCACTTTTACACAATTCCTGTGAGTTTATGGAACACCTCTGTAATTATATATATTTTTTAATTCATTGTTTTGTATTTCTAATCAAGTCCTCAAAAACAGCATTTTTCTACCTCAAGATCTCGAGCTGTTTTGAGCCTGGGCTCCTAAACCACTGCGCCGGCGCCTGAACATTATCTTGCAGCGGTGTCTTTCTGACATCACAAATCATCACATTTTCAGATGACTCAGTTCAGTGAGGGTGAATATTGTGAGAGGAAAATTGGAAGAATGCGCCAATATGAGAATTAGAGACATAGATCATATTAATATAAGTCCACATAGCTAGGAAACAATGCTAAACACTGAAAAAGGCCATTTATAAGATAGTTCCCCTTTAAGGTTAGGCATTATTTCGGAGTTGGTTAAGGTTAGGGTTTGTCGCAGAGAATGCCTGTCTGTCTTTCTTGACGTGGAGGATGCAGCCTATTTCCGCACTGCCGCTCTCTCGCGCTGCCGCGGTCACATGGCCAATCAGAGAAACGCGACGCACTCTTCGGCTGGGATTAATATAGACGCAGCAGGTATAAGAGGGAATGTTCCCTCCCCCTCTGTCTCTCTCACTCTAGCTCTCAAGGAGAGCAGGTCTCGTGGTGGAAATGTACATATGAAATAAACCATGCCAGTTAAGGCTAAAGAGGACCTCGTTGTCATGACCAGTTATTTTGCTCCCCAGGTGACTCTGTCAACAGGTTATGGGCCCAGATCACGGAAGAGCAAAAATAACGATAGCTAGTTAGCTGAAAAAGTTTAGGCTAGTTTAGCAGCGGGAGAACCGCGTGACACTAAAGCTAAGCTAACGGGCAGCTAAGCTAAGCTACCATCAAAAGATGGCGACAAGAGGCAGGAGCAAGTGGCCCACGTTTAACGGAAGGGCAGAAGAATACGAGCTCTGGGAAGAGCGGATGTTGTGCTGTATGCACAGAGTGGGGCTGAAAAAGACAATCTTGACGGGCCTCACAGGAGAAATAACGGAGGCCGCGCAAGCCCTGGATACTAAGCTGAATGCTGACGCATACTGCGAGCTAGCACCACTCCTAGACAACGCAAGCTTGGGGCTGATATTCCGGCACACAAAGGACAAAGGCTGAGAGAGTCTAAAAGTTTTAAGAGAACACTACATCGGCAGAGGTAGGCACCGGATTGTATCCCTGTATATAACTTTGACCACGCTGAAGAAAGCTAACACAGAGACTGTGACTGAATACGTCATCAGGGCGGAACAGATCATCACAGCGCTCAAGAGGGCAGGAGAAGCACCAAGCGATGGACTAATGATGGCGATGGTTATGAGGGGACTACCGGAGATGTATAAACCATTCACACTGTTGGTAACACACAGTTCAGCGGACTTATTGCTGGGGGAGTTCAAGGCCAAGCTGCGGAACTTCGAGGCCTCAGAAGACTCAGACCCGGTCGCCGAAGAGGCGGGAGAAAGGGTAATGAAGGCCCGGGCACAGGCACAGGTTAGTAAAGTTTGTCACAAAGACAACATGTGAGAACGAGACACAGACACAGGAGCCAGAGCTGGACTCCAGAGTAGGGTGTGAGGAAAGAGAGACACCACAGCCTAGTGTACTGAGCACAGACATGCAGACAGACGGTCAACAACCCCCAGAGGATGATGACGGGAAGCACCCTAGGGTGATGTCACGTGCCTCATGCAGTGGGAGATATCCCTCCCGGGAACATAATCTCCCAAAGTATCTGAAAGACTATGCCCAAAGAGAAAGTGACGAGGATGACAGTACACTTACCAGCATAGATTACTGCTATAGTAGTGAGCAGTGTTGTGCTAGTTACTGAAAAATAGTAACTCAGTTACTTTACTAGTTACTCATTTCAAAAGTAACTCTGTTACGTTACTAGTTACTTACACCCAAAAGTAATGCGTTACTGTGAAAAAAATTGCTCCCATGCAGATACAGATACTCAAAATCGGTTGATCAACTTGACAGTTTCCATTCACATCACTGAACTCTGCTAAGCAATGTGGTCTAGATACAAACACAAATCTGACACAAACACAAATGTCCCGACGTAATAAGAAATGCACCGTGCCTAATTGCTCGGGGAGGTTGAGCGCAGGCACGTTTAGGTTGCGCACATGCACGTTTAGGTTGCGCGCATGCACGTTTAGGTTCTAGGTTGAAAATAAGTGCTTGAGGAACAGCCTTGATATCTGTCGCCGGAGCGTTTCATTATAACCGTCTTGCAACGTTGTTTAAGATATCAATCGTGCATTGCAACGTTAGAATAGTTAGGATATCAATTGTGCATGAAAGGACTATATTTATATTGTTTGATTAGTATTGATGAGATTCCCTGGCAGATTTGTAGTCAAAATGCGTTGATCAACTTGAGTTTCCATTCATTTCCATTCACATCACTGCACTCACCAGTGTCTGTCGAGATCTAACGTTAGTCCAGCAGCCCCTTAAACATTTTCTTTATCTCATTTCCATGTTGTACTGTATATTCTCTCTCCAAGTAGTTGGAAAAAGTTTTCCGTCCCATTTGCTGTGTGTCGCCTGGTATCATTCTACGCAGGTGGCGAGTGGATTTGGATGAGTCCTGGTAGTTAACGTTAGACTCCAGTATCTTTGAGCCAAAACACAAATGACATAACTAAAACGTTATTTTCTTTTCGCTCGACAAAAGAGAAATACGCGAGTAGCTGGGCGCTGCCATTATCAGTCAGGATCAGGAATAGTAAACAAAACACGCCCCCAGCATAGCGTTTCCCCGCAGCCAGACAGGATATGAGGATAATAATAATAATAATAATAGACTTCCGGTATGAGAGCAGACGGGTAACACACGTGCGGTAGAGCTCCTGGTCAAATGAGCGAAAAAACGGATAAAAAAGGACCCGAAAAGTGATTAAAAATGAAAATGCACACGAGAAGTAAGGAAGAGACAACGATTGTGAAGGAAAGAGAAATGGAGAACACACGAGAAGAGGAGAATTTGAAGAAACAGAGTCCCCGAAGCGAAGCCGAGAAGAGACAGGCGGAAGAAGGGGGAGGTCCCGCTGAGGCAGACACGGGAATGCCAGGATGGACCGTGGTCATGCAGGCCGGGATATTGGAGAACATAACAGTGGCGATAAAACTGAACACGGACACGATAAGGAATGATATTGGGAAGTTACGGGAGGAATTGAGGAAGGAACAGGACTTCAGAGGTGAAATGAATACAGAACTCAAAAGGGTGGATGAGAAGATGGCGGAACAGGACAGAAACGTGACCGAGTTACAGACTAGGACGGCGCAAGCGGAGGAATGGAACACAGAGATACACGAGGTATTAACATGTGCGATTCAAAAACAAGAACAGATGGAGACAAAGATATCGGACATGGAGGGGAGGTCACGGAGAAATAACATCAGAATATGGGGATTGAAAGAAGGAGTCGAAGGGGAATCGGTGACCCAATATATGGAAAAGCTTATCAAAGAACAACTGGAGGAGACGGGACTGGAAAAAATGGAGATTCAGAGGGCCCACAGGGCGTTGGCTCCGAGACCGAAACCGGACAGACCTCCGAGAGCGGTGATTATTAACTTTCTGAGATTTGAGATTAAGGAATTGATACTCAGAACCGCGTGGACCAAGAATATAGAAATCGAAGGGAAAAGACTATCGTTTGATCACGATTACTCGACAGCGGTAGCAATAACACACGCAGATCCTACGCGGGACTGAAGAGAATTCTGAAAGAAAACGGAATGAGATTCCAATCACCCATGACCTCGCTAAGGATTCACTGGAAGGAAGGGACGGTGACGTACGCGACGGCACGGGAGGCGGCGCAGGAGATGAGACGACGGGGATGCAGATGGCGGGGAACGGAGAAGGAAGGAGACAGGAGGACCAGACGCGGAGCCTGCAGCAGAGATTGGAGGGGGCACGCAGATGGACCAGAGTAGGAGACCGAAACCAGGGAGAGGAGGGAGGAGAGAGGAGAAGGCCGAGGTGAGACGTGACAGACCGAAGGCGGAGACGGACGAGGAGGCCAGAGATGGAGAAGGAGGGGAGAGGAGGCGGGAGGAGGCGAACGGATGAGTACACGCACAAGAGATTGAAAAAACTATCCAAATAGAGACAAAATATAGAAACTGAAATAACATATGCATAAACACACATTCCGAGGTAGAGGCAGGATATAGGAATGAACATAACGTATACATGGACACATAATACACATGCTGATGGAGGAAATAAATGGAAATATAACTAGATATGATAGACGGGACACAGAACATACTGAAACAAATACATAGACACACGCTGCGAGTAACACAGTTGGAAGGGATTAAGGGGATAAATGGACATCACATAGAAAATAGAGGGGAGGAAAAGAAAGTAAAAAGGGGTACACAGAAGGCACCATACACGGGTTTGGGAGGAAGGAGGGACATTGGAACATATGAGACACATTGAGAGGGACCTAGGAAATGGGGGTCTTTGGTCAGAATGAAGGACAGAGCGCTTTTGACCAGGAGCTCGACAGCAAAAAAAACAGTAAGAAAGCTGGACAAATATGACGAGCGGTTGGGGGTAAAGGCTTCAAACCCCCAAGCCGTCAGGAGGAGGCCTCTCACTAGGAGAGCAATTACTCCTCACCCACCAGCAGGGGACAGGGGGGGGGACACAGGGACCCCCCGAACGCCTTGGGAGCACTTTATGTAAAGTTTATGTTTTTTATTTATGTTAATCATTATATGTATTCGGTGAAGAGAGCGGAGGCTCCAACCGGAGGGGGGAATGAATGTGACATGGGGGGGACTGACAGACGAAAGAAGAAGAAAGATGACAATGGTTAAAGGTATAAAAATGATGTCGTTAAACGTTAATGGAATGAATAATGCGATAAAGAGGGGCAAAGTGATGTTGAAATGTAAAAAAAGTGAGATGGAAGTGATTTTTCTGCAGGAAACACATTTGGTAGCACAGGATCATGAGAAACTGAAGAGATTTGGATATGAAAATGCATACTATAGTTCCTTTAAACGGAACCTGAGGAGAGGAGTAATCACGTTAATCAAAAACAGTCAAATTTGAATTGATCAAGGAAGTAAGAGACAAGGAGGGAAGGTTTGTTCTGGTGAAGGGGAAAATGGAGGGCCAAATGGTTACGTTAGTGAATGTTTATGCACCCCCAGAGAGTGAGAGGGATTTATATGAGAACATTTTTGATATGATAGTGATGGAACTAGAAGGGATATTGATATGCGCGGGAGATTTTAATGTAGTACTGAATCACAACCTAGACACCACGAGTACTAGAAAAGGACGAGCACCCATCAGTAGATATATGAACATTCAGATGATGGAAATGGGAATTTCAGATGTTTGGAGGGGGATGCACGCCATGGACAGGGAATACACACATTACTCACACCCACACGTGACATATGCGAGAATAGACTATTTTTTGATGACGACGGGGGACAGTTACAGGGTACGGGAGAGCAGAATAGGAGTAGCGGACATATCGGATCACAGTGCCATATATCTGACAGTAGATCTAGAAGGGAGACGGAGGAACACGATCTGGAGACTAAATGTAGGAATACTAAATAACAAGGGGGTGGTGAGTCAGATCAAGGAGGAGATAGCCAGGTATAAGGAGGAAAATGACAACGGGACGGTAGACCCGAACATTCTATGGGACACACTGAAGGTGGTGATAAGGGGGAAATTGATGGAGAAGACAGCAATGCTGAAGAAAGCCAGAACGGAGACATATCACAATCTGATAGGGAAGCTGAAGGATCTAGAGGGGAGACACCAGATATCAAAAGAACAGGGAACGCTCGGAGAAATCAAAGAAGTAAAGGCCAGGATAAATAGGGAATTATTGACGGAAATAGAAAAGAAAGCGAGGTTCATGAAACAAACGTACTATGAAGGGGGACCAAAAGCGACCAGACTGTTGGCTAGGAGAATTAGGACGCAACAGAAGTTGAACACGATACACACAATAAGGGATACAAAGACTAATGAAATATTGAGAGACCCAGCGGAAATAGAGAGGACATTTAGAGAATACTATGAGAAACTATACACACAGCCAAAAGCAGCGGGAGAAGAGGAAATAGAAGCATATCTGGAGAAGCTAGAGCTACCATCGATAGGGAAAGAACAGAATGAAGAATTAAATAAAATAATTACGGAACGAGAACTGGAAGAGGCAATTAGTAGAGCTAAAAACAACAAGTCTCCGGGGAGCGACGGATTCCCATCGGAATTCTACAAGACATTTAGAACTGAATTAGCACCCATGTTAGGGGCGGCGTTCAGACACACGATGGAAGAGGGAAACATGCCCCCCTCGTGGAAGGAAGCCATAATCACCACGATACCGAAGGAAGGAAAGGATGGAGAATTATGTAGTAGTTTCAGACCTGTGTCCATACTCAACGTGGATTACAAGATGTATACATCGATAATATCAAAGAGATTTGAGACGTTTATGCCAGACATTATAGATGAAGATCAAACTGGATTTATTAAAGGGAGACAGACACAGGACAACGTGAGAAAGACACTACACATAGTAGAGGAGATACAAAAACAAGGAGGTAGCGCGGTACTGATTAGCCTAGATGCAGAAAAAGCATTCGACAGTGTGAGCTGGACATTTTTATATAAAACATTGATGAGGTTCGGACTGAACGGGAGGGCGATGAAGATGATCAAGGCGCTATATCAAGAACCGACAGCGAGGGTTAAGGTGAATGGCAGCTTGACAGATAGAATCAGATTAGAGAGGGCTACCAGACAGGGATGTTGTCTCTCACCGACGCTCTTCACCGTTTTCATAGAACCACTGGCACAACTGATCAGACAGACCGAGGACATTAAGGGAGTATGGATAAAGGGAACGGAATATAAACTAGGCCTATTTGCGGACGACGTGATAGTATACAGGAGGCAACCAGACAAGAGCTTCCCGGCACTGATGGATCTACTGAAGGAATATGACCACTACTCAGGTTACAAACTAAACGTGACAAAGACACAGACCTTACAGTAGCATGGAACTATACCCCAACGACGGAAATTAGGGAACAGTACGGGATAAGATGGGACATGGACAAGATTAAATACTTAGGGGTGAACATCACGAGAGGGGTGGAGAAACTATATGAGGCGAACTATACACAGATAAATCAGAACATCAAGAGAGACTTAGAGAGATGGACAGTAATGCCCTTGGACTTCAATTCAAGAATAGAGGTCATTAAAATGAACATACTATCAAGGTTACTGTACCTATTCCAGTCACTACCAATACAAATACCACAGAATCAATTCAGGGAGTGGGACAGACTGATATCGAGGTTCATATGGGCGGGGAGAAGACCACGGGTCAGATATAAAACACTACAACTACCAAAGGAAGAGGGAGGGATGGCAGTACCCAGCCTACAAGATTATTACTATGCAGCACAACTGAGAGCAGTAACGTGCTGGTGTAACGACAGATATGAGGCAAGATGGAAAGACATTGAAAAAGAAGGGGAGGGATACAAGGTACAAGCTCTGGTGGGAGATAGGGAACTATTTAAAGAAAAAGAGGGACTATTAGATCCAATCACCAAATGCACCTTGACCATATGGAACAGAGTAATAAAAACACACAAATTGGAGAAGCAGTCAGGGGTCCTGAGATGGGTAGCACATGACAAGAGATTCAAACCAGGGAGGTTAGACCATGGATTCAGAAGGTGGGAGAGGGGGGGGGGGGGGGGGCAACAGCGATATGCAAAATGATAGAGAAGGGGGAAATGCAGACACTACAAAAATGAAAGGAGAAATTTGGACTAGAAAACAGGGACCACTTCAGATATCTACAGGTTAGAGACTACTACAACAAAGAAATAAGGGGGGCCAAAGACGAAGAACAGAATGGAATAATAAAGATGATAGTATGGGCATACGAAGGGGGGCAAGGAAGAGTAATATCAGCAATATACCGGGCTATAATGAACAGCAAGGGACACACGACCGATTACATAAGGGAGAAATGGGAGAGAGAGCTAGAGATAGAAATAACAGGGAAGGAATGGGGGAACATATGCGAGGTACAACATTCAACAACAGGATCGAGGATATGGAAAGAGTTTGGATGGAAAAACATAATCAGATTCTTTATAACCCCAGAACTGAAAGGAAAATATGCACCAACACAAAGAGCTTGCTGGAGGATGTGTGGGAAGGAGGGGGCAAATCACACGCACATATTCTGGGGATGTTAGAAGCTGAAGGGGTATTGGGAGGAGATAGGGGAGGCAATGATCAGAATACTAGGATACGGATTACCACAAACAGGACTGGTGCTTTACTTAGGAGACCTGACACACAAGGGAATACAAGGGGGGGACAAATATTTAATAAAGATAATGTTGATAGCGGCCAGAAAAGCAATAACGAGACTGTGGTACAAGGAAGACCCACCGACAATAGCACAATGGGTAGGAATAGTGGAAGAGATACAGGATATGGAGAGGATAACACACATGCTGAGGTTACAGGAAGAGAAATTTGGGGAAAGATGGGGAAAGTGGGAGGACTATAAGGGGAACGAAAACGACATCACAGAGGAAGAAACAAATGCAACACAAGAGGGAGAAGGGTAAAGGAGGAAAGAGGTTCAAGGAGGGTCTCTGAACCCATGTCACACATTTTTGCTTTAGTTAGTATTTTCTATCTCTATCATTTGGGTAGGACGATTGCTTTATGTTTTTTCAATTTATTATTTATGTCTGTGGAACTTTTGCTTAAGTCGGTATTTATTATTTCTGTTTTTGGGTATTACATTTTTTTTGTTTTTTCTTTATAGTTTGTCTGTTTAACGGTGTTGTACATTACGTCTATATAATATGTACCTGGAAGACCGACTGAGATGATAATAATATTCAAATATGATGTTGTTTATATGCTTGTAATACAAAAATGCAAATAAAAATTGAGTTAAAAAAAAAAAAAAAATAATAATAATAATAATAATAATAATAATAATAATAACAATTATAATAATAATAATAATAATAATAATAATAATAATAATAATAATACCGCTCGCTATCAATCTACGCCGTATATAACGCAAATAACGCAGTGACGTTATTTGCGTTATAAAAAGTAGCGTTACTGAATTTAAAAAGTAATGCGTTAGAGTACTAGTTATCGCCAAAAGTAACTTCGTTACTGTAACGCGTTAGTCCCAACACTGGTAGTGAGTGGTGTACCTCAGACCTTTAAAGAGGCCATGATATCCCCTGAGTCAGGAAAATGGGAGAGAGCAATGGATGAGGAGATGTGGTCCCTAGAGGACAATCATACTTTTACTCTAACAAAGTTACCAGAGGGTAGACAGACAGTGGGAGGCAAATGGGTGAACTCAATCAAGGAGGGTATTGAAGGGCACGACAAGTACAAGGCCAGGTTTGTAGCTAAAGGCTACAGTCAGAGGGAAGGAATAGACTACGGTGAGACATTCTCCCCTACAGCCAATCTGACCAGTGTATGGGTAGTGATGCAGAAGGCAGCTGAAGACAACTTGATTTTACACCAGATGGATGTGAAGACAGCCTACCTGCACGCACCCATTGATAGAGATATATATAGAACAACCTGAATGTTACGAGAAGAAAGGAGAGAAGCTAGTGTGTAAGCTAGAAAAATCCATTTACGGCCTGAAACAGTCTGGGCGAAATTGGAACGAGATGCTTCATACATGTCTAATTGAAAATCACTTCATACAGAACCCAGTAGACCCCTGTGTTTACATAAAGGTCAAAAGAGTCAGGAAAAGTGATAATTGTGATTTGGGTGGATGATTTAATCATCGCAGCAGACAACACTAGAAACCTAGAGGTGAAATGTATGCTCTCCACCAGATTCAAAATGAAAGACCTAGGTAGGTTAAAACATTTTCTAGGCATGGACTTCGAACAGTCTGCCAGTTGTGTAAAAATATCCCAGAAGAGATATGTGGAAAAGATCCTGAATCGTTTTGACATGCAAGAATGTAGAACTAGGGAAACACCATGTGATCAAAAGCTAGACTACCAAGAGGATGCTCAGAAATTGACAGATGTAAAAATGTACAGAGAAGCTGTAGGTAGGCTCATTTATTTGACAACATGTACTCGCCCTGACCTATGTTTTGTAGTAAATTATCACAGCATTTAGCTGATCCCACAGAAGAGCACTGGATTACAGCAAAACATGTTTTTCGTTTTCTCAAAGGCACAGCAGATAAACAGCTTTGTTTCAGAAAGAGCAGAGAGGGCTTAGGGCTTCAAGCCTATAGTGATGCAGATTGGGCGGCAGACGCCACAGACAGGAGAAGTACCACAGGGTATTGTGTGAGTATGGGTACAGACAGCTCACTGGTTTCATGGGAAACAAAGAAACAGCCCACAGTGGCACTATCAACTTGTGAAGCCGAATATATGGCTCTAGCTTTAACAATACAGGAATGTATTTATCTAGAACAACTGCTCGAAGGAATGGATATCTATGTATATAAGAAAACTGTTGTTTATGAAGACAACCAGGGAACCATTGCACTTGCTAGAAACCCTGTGTGCCGACAGAGGTATAAACATGTGGATATAAAATATCACTTCATTAGATCTGTCATCAGAGAAGAAAGGATGACACTTGTTTACTGTCCTACAGACGACATGGTTGCAGACGCTATGACCAAGCCTGTCTCCAAAATGAAATTAAGAAGATTTGCAGGGGTCATGTTTGGTGTGTAAAATATTGCCTGTTATGTAATATTGACTGCCATGTTCTTTTGATGTTTTGAACTGTATTTTTTCTTGGAAAAGTTGTACAGTATACACATCATTCATAAGTGGGAGTGTTAAATGTAAGTAATAATATGATTGAATATAACCACTTTAACTGTTCCACAAGTGAGACGCAGCTATAGCAGCTGACGTCAGGTAGCAGGTATAAGAGGGAATGTTCCCTCCCCCTCTGTCTCTCTCACTCTAGCTCTCAAGGAGAGCAGGTCTCATGGTGGAAATGTACATATGAAATAAACCACGCCAGATTAAAGGCTAAAGAGGACCTCGTTGTCATGACCAGTTATTTTGCTCCCCAGGTGACTGTCAACAGACTTGCAACTCGACTTTGACTTTAACACTAATGACTCGTGACAACACTTGGACTTGAGCCTTTTGACTTGAGAAGACTTGATACCTTCCCAACAATTAAAAATTATGTTATTAAATGTGCTGTGAATTAATTCATTTCCAGCGAATAGACACTTCATTCGCGCAGTCCTGGCTCCTGTGTCACCTGCGGAGACACGTTGTGGGCGTGTTTTGTTTACTTGTTAGACTGTCATGGCGGTGCCCAGTAGTCGAGTTTTTACACATGATATTGGATATTCTCACTATTTCTCTTTTGTTGAGCACAAAGAAAAGAACGTTTTAGTTAAATGTAAATTGTGTCTTGGCTCAACTGCCCACTTTGTTTGAAACAATCCAACAACATCCAATCAATTTGCGCGAGAAGAAGTAACGTTACGAATGTTAATAATGACGGATCCAGTAGAATATTATGCCAAAGATTGCTTCGTTTGCTTATAAAAACTACGTGGTGGTCAACAAAAAACAAATTGCAGTATGCAAAACGTGCGGGTCAAAAATCACAGATGGAGAAGCAACAACTTCCAACTTCGTTTGACATTTGAAGCTGCATAAATAACGGTAAATAACTTGTCTTGCCAGCTACAGTAGTTAAATCAATGAGCCATCGACACAGTCAGTGTGGTTGTGTTATCATTACATCCAAGATTGATACACGGCTGGCTAGGCAGTTGGTAGTCATAGTCTTGTCTTATAAAATAAATAAACAATCAGCAATGTCTCGGTTGATGAGTGGCCAGCAGTAGCCTAACAGTACTGCTGCTCCTTAAAAAAAATGTATTGATTGAAATTTGTATTAACAGATTGCAGAATGGGTACAATACAGTACGGCTCAATACAAACAATTGTTAAGGGGATGCAGAGCAGGAAAATACTTTCGTCATTGATCCAAGAGAGAGAGAGAGAGAGAGAGAGAGAGAGAACTCACACACGAATTAGGCCCTACCTAATTCTAATACCTAATAAACTACCTAATATACGAAATGCAGAGATGCCTTGTCATTTCAGTACAGATTTTGTATACCCCAAAATGTATAAAGGGTTAAGGTAGACTAGTTAGTTGAACCGAGATCTGCTATTATGGATCATGTGCCATAGACTGTAGAGCCATATGGAATCCGCGATCACGGAATCGCGGACTGAATCGCGGAATTGAGCAATACAAATGGAATCAACTATAAAAAAAATTAATAATATATATATATATTTTTTTTTAACTTTTTAACTTTTTTTACGTTGTGGGACTTGTACAGCACTTTGTTCAACTTTGTCAGTGCTGTAAAGTTTAAACTTTTTAAATCTTAGACAAACAAAACACTTTGCTTTCATGAAATATTGTAAGCCGTCATTTGAGGGTTTATAAAAGCAGCACAATGAACACAAATCTGTCAGTGCCGAGTCCGACCTCATCTTAAATAACAAACAGCATTGCTTGTTGTAGTTAACAAAGAGAGGCAGAGTTGATTTAGCAAAAATATATATAATTTTTTTTTTTTTTTTTATAATCGGATTTTATTTTCATATTCGAATCCCATGCCCATCGAACGAAGCTTCGAAGCTTCGAAGTATTTAAGACATCCCTATTAAATCGACTGTTATATCTTATTAAATTGTGGACATTTATTCATTCCCACTTATTAGACACTATTTCTGATGGTAAAATGAGCGTACAAAGCAAAATACAGAATTCTGAAATATTAAAAAGGAAAAAACGGAATTTGGAAAATAATTGAATGGAATTTGGAAAAAAATTAAACGGATTTCATATGGCTCTAATAGACTGTATATACAGGGCAGGCAGACGTTAAATAAATGATTGGTCCAAGTGGGAAGACAATATGTTGGTTATTGTTATCCTACCTTTAAAATGGATATGGTGATCCTTATTCTTTTTTTTCTCAATATACTCATGAACTGGTTTTCTCAAGCAGCTCTTGCCCAAATGTATCTAGTTGTAAGACTAACCCTGATTCTGAATATTATTACATTTATAGAAATTAGATTATGTTTTGCCAACAAGTTGATAATGAATTTTTTTGGTGAACCGCGTATTATGACTTGTTTAGGACTCAAAACTCAAAGGTTGGGACTTTGGACTCGACTTGGGACTTGTCAGTCTTGACTTGGGACTTGAGTACCAAGACTTGAGACTGACTTGAGACTTGCAAAACAATGACTTGGTCTCACCTCTGGACTATTCAATATTGTCTGATTCAATATTAACATTCAGTATTCAAGTAGAACAGCTAGCTAGCCGTTGTTGACACTCACCTTTCCACAGCAAAACGGTAGCCAAGGCACCTTGGTCTAGAAATGCAGGCTTCAATCTATGTTGTTTAGTCTATCTGTTCAGTACTGTTCAGTACTGTTTCAAGAAGCACAATGAGATATTCTGAGAGAATTGTTGAATATATACACAAATGTTCTAAAATGTACTATTATGACATCATACTGTGACATCACAAATGTTCTAGAATCGTCTATTATGACATCATACTGTGACATCACAACAGAACATGTTTGAGTTCCATTTGAATAATATAAATAATATGTTTGGTAAGGCTGTCACCGAAGCCTGTTTTTGGGATTCAAACTAAATCCTCAATTTGAATAAAGTGATTAATCTGATTAAATGAGTCTTTTTTCTTTTATTATTTTGTTAGTGATGCAATCAAAAATAACACTATAATAAAAAACGATAATATAAACACTCTGATTAACCAAAACACTTAAAAGAAAACTGGATGAATTATTATAATAATATGTGGTTGGCACTTCTTTATCGTTGCTATTGTAGATAACTGTGGCAATTCTAGAGTGAATACATGTAAAAATTTGTATTAATTGATAACCCAAAAAAATCTGCCTGACTGGTAGTTTTTTAAATCGACCAGCCAAATGGCTGGTAAGTCAAAAAGTTAAGTTTGTTCCCTGCGTAGTGGTAGTGAAATGTTAACCTTATCTAGTGCGGTAGTGAAAGGTTAACCTTCTGTAGTGTGGTAGTGAAAGGTTAACCTTCTGTAGTGTGGTAGTGAAAGGTTAACCTTCTGTAGTGTGGTAGTGAAAGGGTTAACCTTCTGTAGTGTGGTAGTGAAAGGTTAACTTTCTGTAGTGTGGTAGTGAAAGGTTAACCTTCTGTAGTGTGGTAGTGAAAGGGTTAACCTTCTGTAGTGTGGTAGTGAAAGGTTAACCTTCTGTAGTGTGGTAGTGAAAGTAGGGCTGGGCGATAAAACGATAACGGTAATTATCGCGATATATTTTAATAATCGATAACGATTGATAATAAAAAATTATCAATCATTTTAATTTAATTTTTATTATTAATTGTATTGTGACCTGCAACAGGGCAGCTTTAAAACCAGAGACAGTGGACAGACTTGTCTTTCTTGCCTGCAACTTAACCTCTTCCACCCGTGCGGTCCATCGGCGGACCGCAAAAAACGACATCTGTCTAGACTGGCTGACAAATTGGACTCCGCCATTTGAAATATAAGATTTGGCACAATCCATAAATGTGCGAATTGGCTATAATAAGGTAATTTATAAGCCTGCTATTCTATATTCTATAATAATATTTCAAATTGCATTGGTCCGGATGGGAGAATTCAGTACCGTATCTACAAAACCTTCTGTTTAATCATCTTCCCTTTATTCATTTCCTTAGATTTTTTGTACACGTGATCTCAAGAAGGTACTGAACGAGATCAGTGGCAGTTTTTAGCATGGTGTTATTCACTGTCAAAAATGGGGGAAAAAATTATATTCTCCTTTGGTTCATTACAATTGACTCAAGCCTAGTAACAGACACAATATTTGATTACACTGAGTGACCATAAAGACTGACATCCACATAAAAAGTGGCAAACCTCAGCTTAGCTTCAGGGCCAGTTCAATATACAGGCCATCCCTATATTGTCAACACGGCTCCTTAACAGTCCTGCAAATTTAGCATAAAACGCCTGTCGATTGCATACCCAAAGTAATTAGCTATTTATTATACTTTATACTTATAGCACATGCGTGGCAGCGTGGGTCTGGTCTCTTTTGAAAGGTAACATTCTGAAGTTTCTTACACAATAAATTAAAATCACTTTGAGTGCTAATGTAATAGAGAAACAGAGGTTTGAACACTGAAATAAAATATTTGCTCCTTACTTTTGTGTTGACTTGTTGCCAGATGCCTGTTTTTGGGTTCCAGCTGAGAGGTAGGAGCTGGAAAACATAACCATTCCATAGCTGTAAGTAGTGATGCACGATATATCGGCCGCCGATATAATATCGGCCGATATGGCAGTTTTTTTACACATCGGTATCGGTCCGATATCAAGATGGGCCCGATATGGAAAAATAATAATAATACATTTTTAATTTTTTTTTATATATATTTTTTACATGTTTTGGCTTTAAATAATTTCTGAAAATAAGTTACAAAAGTTTTAAAAAAATGCGTTTTGGAAAATAATTATTTGATTATTATAAAAAAGTGTTTTCTATACAGAGATATCGACATCGGTAAATATCGGTATTGGCCAGAACAGCAATATTAATATCGGTTATCGGTATCGGCCACACTTTTCACATCGGTGCATCACTAGCTGTAAGTCTTATAATCATACAGGTCCAAAGTTGATAAAGATCCCACGGAAAATGTGTGTTTTACAAAGGTTTTTGTAATGTAAAACTTTTATTTAAAAAATAAATAAGAAATTTGGACTAAATCGAGACTAAACGACTAAAATGCTCAGACCTGTAGTTGACTAAAACTGACTAAATGAAAAATAAATGAAGGTGACTAAATATGATAAACGAAAAAGGAGCATTTGACACATGACTAAGACTAAAATAAAAATAGCTGACAAAATTAACTCTGCCTCTATAGCAGAATGATGAGTTCAGCCAGACCTCGCTACCTACTGTAGTGTGGAGAGGATTCTGACTATCTGCTCTCTGTTCCTCCCTCCAGACCCCCCACAGCTCTCCGTCTGTAAAGAGGAGGAGATTTCCCCTGAGCAGCAGGAGAGGAGCCCCAATCTGAGCCAGCAGGAGGGGAGCCCCAGTCTGAGCCAGCAGGAGAGGAGCCCCAGTCTGAGCCAGCAGGAGAGGAGCCCCAGTCTGAGCCAGCAGGAGGGGAGCCCCAGTCTGAGCCAGCAGGATGGGAGCTCCAGTCTGAGCCAGCAGGACCCAGAGCCCCCACTGATTAAAGAGGAACAGGAGGAAGACTGGACCAGTCAGGAGAGAGAGGAGCTTCAATGGTTGGAGGACACTGATACCAAATACTTCTTTGCTGTAGCCTGTGTGAGAAGCCATGAGCAACACCAGAGTCAGTTCCCACATCTTTACCAGACTGTAGAGAACAGAGAGGCTCTCCCCAGCACGTCCACTGGGCAGATGGAGACAGAAATTGATGGAGAGGGCTGTGGATTATCAGCTACCCTGACACCCCACACGAACACTCACACAGGAGACAGACCGCATGTTTGCAATGTCTGCGGTAAAGGATTCAATCAAGTTAAACATATGTATCGACATAAGGCAATTCATACGGGAGAGAAACCATACAGCTGCAGTGTTTGTGGGAAAGGGTTTAGTCGACGTGATTATGTACGGGAACACATGAGGACTCACACGGGAGAGAAACCATACAGCTGCAGTGTTTGTGGCGAAGGGTTTAGACGCCTCTATAATGTAAAATGTCACATGAGGACGCATACTGGAGAGAGACCATACAGTTGCAGTGTTTGTGGGAAAGGGTTTATTCAAGCCTCGATCTTACAGAAACACATGACGACTCACACTGGAGAGAGACCGTACAGCTGCACTCTTTGTGAGAAAGGCTTTATTCGATTCTCAGACTTACAGATGCACATTAAGACTCACACTGGAGAGAGACCATACAGCTGCAGTGTTTGTGGGAAAGAGTTTAGTCGACAAGATGGTGTACAGATGCACATGAAAACACATACTGGAGAGAGACCATACAGCTGCAGTGTTTGTGGGAAAGGATTTATTCAAGCCTCAAACCTACAGAAACACATGAGGACTCACACTGGAGAGAGACCATACAGCTGCAGTTTTTGTGGGAAAGGATTCATTGATTCCTCAAACTTTCAGAAACACATAAAGACTCATACGGGCGAGAAACCATACAGCTGCAGTGTTTGTGCGAAAGGGTTTATTACATCGTCAAACTTAAAGATACACATGAAGACTCATACTGGGGGGAGACCGTAGAGTTGTAATGTGGGGCGGCGTGGCTCAGGGGTAGAGCGGGTTGTCCAATGACCGAAGGGTTGGTGGTTCGAATCCTGCTCAAGCCCATGTCCATCCCACTGCCGTTGTGTCCTTGGGCAAGACACTTAACCTACTTGCCTCGTATGAATGTGTATGCATGTGAATGAATGTTGGTGGTGGTCGGAGGGGCCGTAGGCGATGATTATTCGCCACGCTTCCGTGAGTCTGCCTCAGGGCAGCTCTGGCTGCAATTGTAGCTTACCACCACCGGGATGACTGTGTATGAACGAATAATGGACTCTGTACGCGCTCTGGGGTCCTCGTGAACATGAAGAGCGCTATATAAATCCAATCCATTATTATTATTATTATTAATGTCTGTTACGACGACAACTGCAATTAAGTGGATCTGAAGTTACATAAGGTCATCTAGGAGAAGCTGTAGTGTCCTTTGTCCGTTTTGAAGGATGTTGTTAAATATTTTCATCTGGTAAATTCCAAGAAAAGAAGGTACTATTTCTTACTCTTGTAAAAAAATTATAATAAAAAAGAAAAGGGAATCTTGTGTTATAAAGTGTTATAGTATATATTGTTACTACTTTTCCAGCTAGATTTCTGTCGCAGACAGAAATGTAATCTTTTCTCTAGTATAAACTGTTTTGCTTTTTGTGATTTAGAGAGTTGTATACAGTTGCTTTTGAAATGTGTGGGTGGACTTGTTCTGTTACTGTGTGTTGTGTAGCTCAAAGTGGACTTGTTCTGTTACTGTGTGTGTTGTGCAGCTCAAAGTGCGGAAACATTTTGTGTAATTTTGGTTTTTCTTCTTTTTCATTGAATCACCATTGTGGTAAATGCAAGTGATCATTGTGTTGACATGGTTTAACAATAAAGTGGTATAATCTAAACTGACAAGCTGTTAACATGGTTTAACATAGAGGCCAATAATCGTATAGTTTAGATTATAGGACTTTAATATCTTCATGTTAACAGACTGTCTATTATCTTCCATGTTAAACCATGTTAACAAAGTAATATAATCTAAACAGTCTGTTAACATGGAGGCTAATAAAGTCATATAATCTAAACTACAGTCTGTTAACAATCATGGAGGCATAAACTGACTGTTAACATTGTTTATCATGGAGGCTAATAAAGTCTTATAAACTGACTCTGTTCTGTTGCCTCATTCTTTTTTTGATGTGAAAAATCCAAAGATCCATGTTATACTGTAGCTGAGTCAACAGAGGAGATGCTTGACCATGTTGGGGTCGTGAAAAAACTTTCCTCTGTTTTTACGACTCATTAAAATGGTTTAGAACCCCTGGATTAAGGAATGCATGGAATCATGAACACTGGACCTCATTCACTAACGTTTTTGTAAGTGTCTTCGTACATATCTTCTTAGAAACTACAAACCTAAAGAATGATCCCCGCCGGATTCATGAACTGGTGAACATTTTCTCAGCTGCTCTCCCCCGAATGAATAATAATAATAATAATAACTTTGTTTTATATAGCGCCTTTCAGAAGACCCAAGGTCGCTTTACATAGGGGGAAAACATAACAAAAGTAACAAACAGTGGACAGACACAACATACAAAGTGAGAAATTAGGGGTTAAAGGCCAAGTTGAAGAGGTGGGTTTTGAGGAGTTTTTTCCAGAGTTTGGGCGTTGCACAGTTCTGTGGGGAGGGACTTCCAGAGGGTGGAATGCGACTTCTTAACGTGTGTTCTCGTACACTTGAATGTGCAAACCTTACAAGGGCATAAAACCACAGGACTGTGCATATAGAGTCCACAGGCAAGTGAAAGCAATTTGCAATTGATAAAAAAAAAAAAAAATCGATTCAAATGTATTGTCATACAGTACAACGAAAATGCGTTTGACATCTAACCAGAGTACAAATGTAACAGTAATGTGCAATAGTAATATACAATACACAGGTAATTAAACTGGGTATAAAATATATAAATGCTACTGAGTAATAGTGCTCATCAGATGTACAGAGTTGTAGTATGTCTACCGGATACCAGAGGTGGGACCAATTCATTGTTTTGCAAGTCTCAAGTAAGTCTCAAGTCCCAAGTCCTAACCTTTGAGTAGGATGTACTACCATTTTAACAACAGTAATATATTACATTTACACAAGGTTTTTATGCACATGAATCTCCCGAACACGTAAAACCAAGCCTGATCAGAGCTTCCTACGCTGAGATGGTCACTTTTCCGCACCTACCCTTACCGGTGAATGCGTCATGCCTCCGTGGATTCCCGGAGGTATTATGCGGTGAGTGAAAGTTACCAAAGCGTAGGAAGCTCTGATCGACTCAGGTTGGTTTTACGTGTTTGGGAGACTCATGTGCACAAAAACCTGATTATGATCATGTCTCTACCCAGTGCCGTCTGGGAGAAATGCGAGGCCCTGTGCAAGATTTAAACGTGACCAGGTTAATTTTTCAAGCACGACATGCAGGTTTGCAGTTTTGCCTTATTTTAATCGAACTCTATAAGCTTAGTACACACGTCACAAACTGCACGAGCACAGTGTGAAATGTTCCCAGAGAGCAACTTGTAAAGCTGGAGTGATCATGTTGAGCAGTAATGTCCAGGCAGCAGAACAGTGCATAGCATTACTGCACATTCAATATTGATACCGGAGCAGACCCTGTTGCATGATACAACACACAGAGTGAGAGAGAGAGAGACCGAGAGAGCGCGAGAGAGCGCGAGAGAGCGTGCGAGAGAGAGAGAGATCCACGGCGGGAACAGAATATCTATCTAGGTCGTCCTCGGACGGGCCCTCCATCGGTGCTTCCAGTCATCCCGATCCTCCATGCATCTGGCTAGCTCGCCGGTGCTTTCTGTTCCCACATCTCTCCTGAGTACATCCACATAGGTTAACGTGGGACGTCCTCGTGATCGATGCCCGTGTGTTGGTTCCCACAGTACAAGTTTGCTGGTTGGCATCTCATGGTGTCTCTGGCAGTGACCTGCCAGCCTCATTCTCCTGACTGCCACTTTATCGCTCACCTTTAGCATCCCCCCATACAAGTTTGCATTAGTGACATGCTCATCCCTGTTGATGTTGAGCACCACACGCATCATTCTGGTGTAGCACCCATCCAAGGACTTCTGCAGGGTGGGCTTCAAGGTCCAGCATTCACTGCCATACAAAAGGACAGACTCAACTGTTGCATGAAAGAAGTTGAGCTTGATTTGACGGGGGAGGTTGGATTTCCACACACTGGTCATGCCGTTCAGAGCCCTCCACGCAAGTGCCTTCCTCACTTTAAGGTCTTGCTCGGACGAGTTGACCCACGAGCCCAGGTACTTGAAATCACTGACTTCCTTTAGAGCAGAGCCTCCTGTTGTCCTTAGATGATCCGGGAGGATGTTATACATTATGACCTCGGTTTTCTTGGCATTTAGCCTAAGGCCAACCTTGGCGCACTGCGTCTCCACTCTGCACAGGAGTTCCTGTGCCTGCTCCACCTGGTCAGAGAATAGATTGCATTAAAAACTCACCCTAACGCAGAATCAGGTGCAAGAGGAAGGAGACAACCGTGGAGATGACAAAGTTCACCATGAACTTGGGAGTCTGTTCCTAGTTTATCTGCCACACGTTAGCGTTAGCTAACGCTAGCTAGCTAGGTTAGCTAACGCTAGTTAGCTGTCCCTGCCTTTAGCTAAGCTACTAGCCGACATGGCTAGCCCGACTGAACCACATGTTAGCACTCGATAACGTAGCTAAAGCTAACTAGCTAGCTAGGTTAGCTAACGCTAGTTAGCTGTCCCTGCCTTTAGCTAAGATACTAGCCGACATGGCTAGCCTGACTGAACGTTCTAACACGCAACAACTTTCATCTTCAGTCCATCTGCCGAACGTCCTCTTCGTCTTGGCATAACCTAATCACTATACTTGGTATTGATAAGCTTACGGCACGCTGCGTTATTTCTTCTGCTCCGATGCTGCACATTTGGTTTTCAAAAGTAGGATGGTCTTGGCCAAGACCAGCGATGCAGTGGTGGTAGGACGCGGTTACATGCCGTTGTAGTAGATCACTGAGGCAGAAGTGCGCACGGATGTGCACGCGCGCACACAAAAATGCGTTCACAATTGTCACGGGACTCGTCGCGCCGTGCGGCAAGTACCCGGCCGGCACCTATCACCTAGACTTTGCATAATAATAGGATACCGATAGCATAACAACGAGAAGAGCCAAACCAAAATACAAGCCCTGTACCAATTGGTGGGGGGTTGCTTGATCTGTGGTCCCGACTGGAAGGATGAGACATTAAGTTGTGCTTCAGTCTGAAGGAAACTGTCCTTCTGTAAACTAACTCTAAGTTACATTGTTAATTTAGTTTGTATTTACTTTTCTAGTTTAAGTTAATTCAATTAAAGAAATTGTAACTACAATTACATTTAAAACATTGTTATGCATAATAATCATCTGTTCTGTGCGCAACCGAGGGAACATGTATGCGCGTCCGCGGGAGCGTTTGGGCAGTTCCCATATTACGACTGCACCACTGGCCAAGACATCCACTCGCTCCCGTGGATAGCGCCGAATAGACCCCGTATCTGTACCCCCTCCCCTCGTGGATAATACTGGTCTTCTTCACATCTCTCTACCGACTACCAGACCGACGCCAACCAGCTCCCCCTAGTGTTAGTCCTCCCACGATGCTTTGCACAAAAGTAAACAGGTCATTGAATGAAACCAATAGTATATCTGCAGAGCCGCAGAGCCCGGAACACTATTCTACAAACGTGTCTAATGTGAAATATATAAGCATGTAAGCAAAACTAGATTTTAGGTCTGTGATGGAAAGTGATCGTTAACATTCTATTTATTTTTATTTTTATAAAAAAAACAATACATTTTTTTATTTATTTTTTCTTCTCGCGAGGCCCCCCTTCTTGCGAGGCCCTGTGCGACCGCACTGCTCGCACGCCCCTAGCGGAGGCCCTGTCTCTACCACAACGACAACCCGAGCTGTGAGTGAATTACGCGAATTGATTGATTGATTGATTGAAAACTTTATTTAACAGATTGCAGAATGGGTACAATACAGTACGGCTCAATACACACAATTGTTAAGGGGATGCAGACCAAAGCTGAGCAACGTCTTTATTATATGCCTGATGCGCACTGTCTTTATGCTACAGAGATATACACTTTCAATTTTGACGGAGAGATACAATTTAACACAAACGTTTCCAAAGATATTAAACTTTCTCTGCATATTTTCACACCGCCAACAAAGTAGCCTAATGGGTCCATTGTCTCGGACTGGATTTGGTAGCTGTTATGTCTGCGCATCTGTCTCCGACACCTGAGAAGTACTCAGCCCCTCCCCTACGACCAGTGGCGCTGCTATTACAAATGTGCAACTTTTAAATAAAAACAAGAACACCCTATACATACTATTAATATTTATTACATGGCGTTTTCACATTCACCGAAATACTTGCTTGTGATTGGTCAATAGCGCGCGTCAGATGTCAGTTATCAGACAATAATGACCGCTGTGGGACAATAATGACCGCTGTGCGCAGCTGTTCACAATCAAGCCCACTGACACACACTGTTTCAGTGCAATTAGACACGTAGCTGCCGGCGATGACAGGGGGCGGAGCGATGAGCGGAGCCAGAACGCAGCCAGAACCAGTGTTGCGAGTCGATGTAAAATGAATTAGGTATATTGTTAGTAAGTTAGCCATGTAATAAGCGGGATAATGTATAGCTATACTCGATCATTGTCGCAAAATAATTGACCTTCACTGACGTTTAAAACACCTCGCCGAGGCGGCTCGGTATTTTAAACTCTGTGTCGGTCAATTATTTTGCGACAATGACCTCGTAGCTATACATTATCCCTTACATAAATTATAAGGCGGCATGTCTTAAACAAATCCTATGAAATGTTCAGAGATGGCTGCACCAACTGATGGCTCGCAGTTCACTACTCTCGACAAAGACAATAGACAGTTGTTCTGTGTGGCTAATGTCCGGACTGGAGTACAGACCATTGTGATGGAAACGTTTTAGCTGGTTTCACCTGTTTGACTATCTCATCACTTGTCTCCAATCAGTGCTATGATTTAATTTTGAATTTCACTGCTGAGGTAGTGCACCTTTGTTTCTTTGTTTTGAATCCTCCTCAAATGTTTGAAAAAAAAGAAGAAGAAAGAACTCAAAGTGTTCCGCCTTGCCTGGAATGACAGTTTACATAAATACAAAAAGGCACTATCACTTGCAAAAACGTCATACTTTAGGCCCTGCCCTACTTAACATCTCCAACACTTCACAGTCTATTGGCGTGGTGCTCTTGGCCTTTAACCCTTTCACTGCCACACGACAGCCGGTTAACCCTTTCACTGTGACAATACAGAAGGTTAGCCCTTTACTATCACACAACCGACGGCATCCGCGGAGCTAATGATGCTAATGATGGAGCATCGCCGTCGGTTGTGTGATAGTAAAGGGCTAACCTTCTGTCGTGTGGCAGTGAAAGGGTTAATGCACATATTAAAAATGTCTCCGTAATATTGCAAGAATTCGCTCTATTTTAACTCTGGCCGACACTGAAACCCTAATTCATGCATTTGTCTTATCACGTCTAGATTCCTGTAATGCGCTTTTTTTCAGGCCTACCTATTTCAGGCGTCAAAAATCTTCAACTTGTGCAAAATGTGGCTGCACGGATGGATACTAACTAAAACAATTTTTTTTTATCATATCACACCAATGTTGTCCTCCCTACACTGGCTTCCCATTCAGGCCCGATCTGACTTTAAAGTGCTACTCCTCACTTACAACATTTGAAATGGGCTCGCACCGCTCTATCTATCCGATCTCATCTCTCGATACTCGCCCGCTCGTGCTCTGCGCTCACAAAATGCGGGGCTCCTATCGATTCCTAGGGTAAAAAAGAAATCCGCCGGCCACAGAGCCTTTGTCTACCGCGCTCCCTACCTGTGGAATAAATTACCCGCCGTTGTCAGTGGCGTCTGCTCTGTCGAAGCTTTTAAGTCCTCGCTAAAGGCCCAGCTTTTCTCTCTCTCCTTCAACCTACCCTGATCTCACCTGGTCGGGGATAGACCCTTGATTTAATCTGTCTAATTCAGTTAGGATGTCTGTTATTTGAGATGTTCTAACCCCTGTCCCTGTCTCTCTGAGTGGATATATTGATATAGAGATTCCAGTGAACGTTCTACCTCATACTGGACATGAGCACCACTGGCCCCATGGATCAGCTTCATACCGTCTTCTGTCCGACCTACAACGTCAAACCATACCTGCTCTACCTCAACCTTTAGCCCCGGGGCAAATGGCCCTGAGCCATGGTCTTGTATCTCATCCTGTATACTAGCGCTTGTAGTAGTTCTTAGTTCTATTTACTAATAACTAATCATCATTTTCTTATACTTTGATTCTATTGCTACTATGTATGCCTATATATATGCTTACTACATGTATCTATTGCTCCTATCTCTGCCCACTGCAGAGTCATTGACTGGAGTGTTAGTATGTCATTATACAGAATACAGACTGCAGTGACTGTTCTACCCCACATTGGTTATGAGCACCACTGAGGTCATGGATCAGCTTCATACCATCTTCTGTCCGACCTACAACGTCTAAACCATGCCTGCTCTACTTCATTGCTGGGCTAAGTACTTCTATTATATTCATATGTATGGTAAATGGCTGCTTTTTTATATAGCGCTTTTATCCAAAGCGCTTTACAATTTGTTACTCACATTTTACACATTCACTCACACATTCACACACCGACGACGGAGGCAACCATGCAAGGTGCCAACCTGCTCATCGGGAGCAATTAGGGGTTTAGTGTCTTGCTCAAGGACACATCGACATGCTGCCCGGGAGGAGCGGGAATCGAACCGGGAACCTCCGGGTTGCCAGACGACTGCTCTACATCCCGAGCCACTGTCGCCCCACGCATATGCTTATTACATGTATCTAGTGCTCCTATGTCCGCCCACTACAAACACGGGAACTCTCTAACCCCTGTCCCCGTCTCCCTGTGAGTGGATGTCTCGGTGGTGGATGTCTCGTGGTGGATGTCTCTGTGAGTGGATGTCTCGTAGTGATGTGAGTGGATGTCTCGGTGGTGGATGTCTCGTGGTGGATGTCTCTGTGAGTGGATGTCTCGTAGTGATGTCTCGTGGTGGATGTCTCGTGGTGGATGTCTCGTAGTGATGTCTCGTAGTGATGTCTCGGTGGTGGATGTCTCGGTGGTGGATGTCTCGTGGTGGATGTCTCGTGGTGGATGTCTCGTGGTGGATGTCTCGTGGTGGATAAGATAAGATAAGATATTCCTTTATTAATCCCCTTGGGGAAATTCCAGTGACACACACATACAGCTCATCGTCTCATTAATAACAACATATCACAATCATTACATTTTTACAGTAACAACGGCACAACATAAATTCACACAGACATGTACATTTGTTGACACATGTCATCTACAGAATGCCTGAGACGCCATATGCGATAGTCGGCTGCAACAACAACAAAGTGTCTTCGCGCCAGGTGGCGGGAGGGAGGGCGGAAAAGATTGTCCAGAGGGAGGGGGCATGGACTGGGGGATAGGACTTTGGTGATGAAACAATCTTAGGCCCCCCCCTCCAGTATGCATACTAGTCGGCTGCCGTCACCATCACGTGGGAGTGGCGCCGGGCGTACACACGGGAGGGGGGATTGGGTAGGGATTGGGGGTGGGGGAAGCCGCTCGCCACTCTTATCTCCCAGAGGGCCTTCGACTCCACAGCTCTCTGGTTCGACCTTGGTCCAGGAATTTGTTTTGGCTGACTGACTGGCACATTTATCCCAGCCACGTCACTTTAAATTTGATTTGAATAGAGTGAAATATAACTCGATTGATTTGAGTGGAGTGAGTTTTAACAACTCCGTCCAAATGACTGAATGCATTATTAGTCCAAGTGTCCAAGTGTCTTAATCAGTTCATTTTGGTAGGTCCTGTGCGTGGTAAACAGATCCAAAATCTTCTTATTGCAGTCCAAAAGCTTCGATAATCCAAAAATGACCACGTCTTCAAGTTGGTAGCCCGATTATGATGTCCCAATAGGCAGAGAGTGTTAGCCTTATTCTGCTTTTTGAAGAAAATATGCAATCCACTGATTAGATCCATTTAGAGTTGATTTGAGTATAGTCCGGCCACCGGCACGAAGCAGAGTATAGCAGCGTTGTGCTCCATGGAACAGTAGAGGCGGCGGTAGGAACGGCCTTGAGGAGCCTGGGGAGAGTAGAGATGTCTCGTAGTAATGTCTCGGTGGTGGATGTCTCGTAGTGATGTCTCATGGTGGATGTCTCATAGTGATGTCTCTGTGAGTGGATGTCTCGGTGGTGGATGTCTCGTAGTGATGTCTCATGGTGGATGTCTTATAGTGATGTCTCTGTGAGTGGATGTCTCGTAGTGATGTCTCGGTGGTGGATGTCTCGTAGTGATGTATCATGGTGGATGTCTCATAGTGATGTCTCTGTGAGTGGATGTCTCATAGTGATGTCTCGTAGTGATGTCTCGTAGTGATGTCTCGGTGGTGGATGTCTCTGAGTGGATGTCTCGTAGTGATGTCTCGGTGGTGGATGTCTTGTGGTGATGTCTCGTGGTGGATGTCTCGTAGTGATGTCTCATAGTGATGTCTCATAGTGATGTCTCGTAGTGATGTCTCGGTGGTGGATGTCTCGTGGTGGATGTCTCGTGGTGATATCTCGTGGTGGATGTCTCATAGTGATGTCTCATAGTGATGTCTCATAGTGATGTCTCGTGGTGGATGTCTCGTAGTGATGTCTCGTAGTGATGTCTCATAGTGATGTCTCGTGGTGATGTCTCTGTGAGTGGATGTCTCGTAGTGATGTCTCGTGGTGGATGTCTCGTAGTGATATCTCGTAGTGATGTCTCGTGGTCGATGTCTCGTAGTGATGTCTCGTAGTGATGTCTCGTGGTGATGTCTCGTAGTGATGTCTCGTAGTGATGTCTCATAGTGATGTCTCGTAGTGATGTCTCGTGGTGGATGTCTCGTAGTGATGTCTCGTGGTGGATGTCTCGTAGTGATGTCTTGGTGGTGGATGTCTCGTAGTGATGTCTCGTGGTGGATGTCTCGTAGTGGATGTCTCGTGGTGATGTCTCGTGGTGGATGTCTCGTAGTGGATGTCTCGTGGTGGATGTCTCGTGGTGATGTCTCGTGGTGGATGTCTCTGTGGTGGATGTCTCCTGGTGGATGTCTCGTGGTGGATGTCTCGTAGTGATGTCTCGTAGTGATGTCTCGTAGTGATGTCTCATGGTGGATGTCTCGTAGTGATGTCTCGTAGTGATGTCTCGTGGTGGATGTCTCGTAGTGGATGTTTCTGTGGTGGATGTCTCGTAGTGATGTCTCGGTGGTGGATGTCTCTGTGGTGGATGTCTCGTGGTGATGTCTCGTGGTGGATGTCTCGTAGTGATGTCTCGTAGTGATGTCTCGTGGTGGATATCTCGTAGTGATGTCTCGTAGTGATGTCTCGTAGTGATGTCTTGTGGTGATGTCTCGTAGTGATGTCTCGTAGTGATGTCTCGTAGTGATGTCTCGTAGTGATGTCTCGTGGTGGATGTCTCGTAGTGATGTCTCGTGGTGGATGTCTCGATTGTCTCGTAGTGATGTCTCGTAGTGATGTCTCGTGGTGGATATCTCGTAGTGGATGTCTCTGTGGTGGATGTCTCATAGTGATGTCTCGGTGGTGGATGTCTCTGTGGTGGATGTCTCGTGGTGGATGTCTCGTGGTGGATGTCTCGTAGTGATGTCTCGTAGTGATGTCTCGTAGTGATGTCTCGTGGTGGTTGTCTCGATTGTCTCGTAGTGATGTCTCGTAGTGATGTCTCGTGGTGGATGTCTCGTAGTGGATGTCTCTGTGGTGGATGTCTCGTAGTGATGTCTCGGTGGTGGATGTCTCTGTGGTGGATGTCTCGTGGTGGATGTCTCGTGGTGGATGTCTCGTAGTGATGTCTCGTAGTGATGTCTCGTAGTGATGTCTCGGTGGTGGATGTCTCTGTGGTGGATGTCTCGTGGTGGATGTCTCGTGGTGGATGTCTCGGTGGTGGATGTCTCGTGGTGATGTCTCTGTGAGTGGATGTCTCATAGTGATGTCTCGTGGTGGATGTCTCGTGGTGGATGTCTCGTGGTGGATGTCTCATAGTGATGTCTCGTAGTGATGTCTCATAGTGATGTCTCGGTGGTGGATGTCTCATAGTGATGTCTCGTGGTGGATGTCTCATAGTGATGTCTCGTGGTGGATGTCTCATAGTGATGTCTCGTGGTGGATGTCTCATGGTGGATGTCTCGTGGTGGATGTCTCGTGGTGGATGTCTCTGTGAGTGGATGTCTCGTGGTGGATGTCTCTGTGAGTGGATGTCTCATGGTGGATGTCTCTGTCTCGATGTCTCGTAGTAGCGGCGGGTGAGCTGGACATTAGGGTAGGCTATAGATGGGATGGGACCCCGTGCGGAGCGTGCAAAATTTTCCCTTTTTCTTTTTTGCTTGCACGCAAACAGTGCTGTCCAGGTTCTGATTTCATACAATACACACACCCACGTCTACTAGGCTACTACAGCGAGCCCCACTCATTTCATATAGTGCAAATTAATTGTTCAAATGAAGGCATCCAATATGATTAACCATTGTCTTACCTTAATACAACAACAAAAAATGCGACGTTTCGCGCATCAATGATCTTTTCTGCTTTAGGTTGGTCTGTGAGATCACTTTCTATGTGAAGTGGACTCAGAGTTGACCGTCTCTCCTGGCGCATATTGTTGTTCTTTTAGCCAGTTTCGGATGCGCCTCATTGGGAAAGGCTGTTCACAAGTTGCGGTGCCGACGGCAATGAAGGAAACGTTTTCCGTCATTTGGATCTCATCATGCTTTGAAAACAATGTACATAGTAGCTCTAAAAAGTTTCCACGGTTTGATTAACCCTGACTCAGTCTCATCATGCTCTCGGCCTCAGGTGATCCGTGTTATGCCCAGGCGGCATGTAACTTGGAATGGAGTTCCAGGTCTTGGCAGCTCTCACGGAGAGGGCTGATTTGCGGCACACCAGACGCGATTCAACACGGATGGACGGACGGGCGACTGCCGCCTCACTTCCGCTCCCATGTTAACGGGCGGAGCTGTGCACACTGGCGGCAAGCGGGCGCACGCCTCGCGGGCGGCAAGCTATCTTTTCCGCTTTGGTTGGATTCGTAATGGAACAGCCAAGTCACCCGGTAGCGTGTAGCCTTTTTACAGCGCATCCGCGATTCCGGGTTCCCGTTTTGCGCTCTGATTGGCCGCTGACCTACGCTAGTACGCCCCCCTCGCTATGAGCGTAGAGGACGGACGCTGAATTCGAACGGCTGTTGGTCATAGTACTACTGGCTATATGGCGCTGGCTAACGTTAGCATTATGTCTACTGTCGTGAACCATTTTAGATCGGGGCATGTAGAGGAGTTTGGGGAACGAGTAAAATCATGTGCAGGTCCTCTTCTCAGACCTGTGGGGCAAAGCACTGCACACGCATCATGCAAGCTACACGTCGCGGCATGTTGATAGCACAATAGTAGCCCACTCGGTGCATCACAGTCAGTGACTGTGATGCACCGAGTGGGCTACTATTGTGCTATCAACATGCTGCAACGTGTAGCTTGTTAGCCGGCATGAATGCCCGATTTAAAATGGTTCTCTCCTCTTTGTATACCTTTGTCCTCACAAGTATTCTGCCAGGGAACTTATGGACACGACAATAGTAGTAGTTATAAGGTTTTGATCATTGTAACGTTAGTTAGCTCATAGCTATCGTGGTAGCCAGGTGATGCACAGAGTGGGCTACTATTGTGCTATCAACATGCCGCGACGTGTAGCTTGTTAGCCGGCATGAATGCCCGATTTAAAATGGTTCTCTCCTCTTTGTATACCTTTGTCCTCACAAGTATTCTGCCAGGGAACTTATGGACACGACAATAGTAGTAGTTATAAGGTGTTTGATCATTGTAACGTTAGTTAGCTCATAGCTATCGTGGTAGCCAGGTGATGCACCGAGTGGGCTACTATTGTGCTATCAACATGCCGCGACGTCACGCTATCGTGGTAGCCAGTTTCTCGATAGCTATGAGCTAACTAACGTTACAAGCTCAAACACCTTATAACTACTACAGATGTGGGACTGGAAAACGAGGCGTCTCCCGCCGGTAGCAAGCTAGATGCCGGTGGTTGACGCAAGATGACGTCTTTTGACGCTGCTCTGCCTGGTTCAACCAGTAGGGGGAGTCGAGTTACACGGTGGAGAGAGGGAGCTATGTGTGCATGCGACACTAGTCTTGGACATATTATTTTGCAATGTAATGCTTTTCTGTAGATTATTTGACTGTCATTGGTACAGTAATGGTGTGGTATTTTCGATTAACGTGCGTTTTTTATGGATAATCATCTAGATACTCAGATACAGTGCAGTATTATTCTTTACGAGACAACCCAACGAACTGGCCCGTCGATTATTGTGATCAGGCTGTCCTGTGGATTTCAGCTGTCGCTGTACTGAATTTACTGGTAAGTTAACTTAGGTTTAACGTTAGTTTGTTTACTGCAGTTATGTCAGAATGACAATCAACTAAGGTAACGTTACAGTAGCAACTGCTCAAATAAAGCTGTATCCACATTGCTGTCAAGTTAACGTTATGGTCTCTCGAAAATTGAATGCGACCTCAAGGCTTTTCAACACTGGCCGCGTAATATTAGCTAACGTTCATTTAGCAGGATGTAATATGTAACGTTTAATCAACGTGAAATGGCCCTGAATACATCATATAATGTGTTTCCCAGCTGCTTATATTGTAAGTGTATGCCCAAAAATATATATCACTATGAAGCTGTACTGTATTGTACCCATTCTGCAATCTGTTAATGACATTTACATATCTGTAGATACTATATCTATATCTGTACATCCCTTACCTACTCTTACTAGTTACGCTGCTGGCCAGTATGACCACTACCATAGTGTCTTTATACCTGTATCACTGTACATATTAATACTATATCTATATCTGTACATATCTGTTACCTACTCTTACTAGTTACACTGCTGGTCAGTATGACTTACTACCATAGTGTCTTTATACCTGTATCACTGTACATATTAATACTATATCTATATCTGTACATATCTCTTACCTACTCTTACTAGTTACACTGCTGGCCAGTATGACTTACTACCATAGTGTCTTTATACCTGTATCACTGTACATATTAATACTATAACTATATCTGTACATATCTCTTACCTACTCTTACTAGTTACGCTGCTGGCCAGTATGACCACTACCATAGTGTCTTTATACCTGTATCACTGTACATATTAATACTATAACTATATCTGTACATATCTCTTACTAGTTACACTGCTGGCCAGTATGACTTACTACCATAGTGTCTTTATACCTGTATCACTGTACATAATAATACTACAACTCTGTACACTACATACATCTGATTAGCATTATTACTCAGTAGTACTGATTTATAAATATATTTTAAACAATATAATGAATTAAAGTTTTGTTTTATTTGTCACATATAAGGTACATGTACATTACAGTGAAACACTTGGTTCTGTATGAGCTTCATGAGATTGTGCTTCATACATTTTAAATTTTTTCTTTTTTGCAGGCATGATGACTGATGACACCACCATGGTGGGCTGCATCTCAAAAGGCGACGAGACCGCGTACCGCGATGAAGTAGAGCAGCTGTCAGCCCTGTGCAAAAATAACAACCTACAGCTGAACAAGCTAAAGGAGCATTTCCTTGCTGTAATATTTTAAAGATCTGATTTTTGATGTTGTTGTGACCCTCAAAATGACCCCTCTGTACCTTTCTGGTACAGAAAATTGCAAGGTGATCACTTAGTGCATAATCAACAACGCCGCTGTTTGTTATCCTTTGTTTATCAGAGACCAGTATTAAGTCGATTATGGTCTGAGAAAGGGAGGTAACTCTGGTACTGTAGGTTCAGTGATGAGCTGGTGCAGGTCAAACAATTTACTATAGTTCAGAAGGGACTTTAATCCAGAGCTCTGTTTAAGTAAATCCGTGTTGAAATCTCCCATGACAACAACTTCAGATTTCTCTTTCGACTGTTGTTTTAAATTTTAGCTGAGTTTAGTGCACATATTGATGACAGAGACTCTCTCCACGCATCCCCCGTCGATGTACAGGGGCTGTATGTCGGTCTTCTTCCTCCTGTAGTCCACGATCATCTCCTGGGTCTTTAGCTTACTGTATTCAGCTGTAGGTTGTTATTTTTGCACAGGGCTGACAGCTGCTCTACTTCATCGCGGTACGCGGTCTCGTCGCCTTTTGAGATGCAGCCCACCATGGTGGTATCATCAGTCATCATGCCTGCAAAAAAGATTTTTTTTTAAATGTATGAAGCACAATCTCATGAAGCTCATACAGAACCAAGTGTTTCACTGTAATGTACATGTACCTTATATGTGACAAATAAAACAAAACTTTAATTCATTATATTGTTTAAAATATATTTATAAATCAGTACTACTGAGTAATAATGCTAATCAGATGTATGTAGTGTACAGAGTTATAGTATTAATATGTACAGTGATACAGGTATAAAGACACTATGGTAGTGGCCATACTGGCCAGCAGTGTAACTAGTAAGAGATATGTACAGATATAGATATAGTATTAATATGTACAGTGATACAGGTATAAAGACACTATGGTAGTAAGTCATACTGGCCAGCAGTGTAACTAGTAAGAGTAGGTAAGAGATATGTACAGATATAGTTATAGTATTAATATGTACAGTGTTACAGGTATAAAGACACTATGGTAGTAAGTCATACTGGCCAGCAGTGTAACTAGTAAGAGTAGGTAAGAGATATGTACAGTATAGATATAGTATTAATATGTACAGTGATACAGGTATAAAGACACTATGGTAGTAAGTCATACTGGCCAGCAGTGTAACTAGTAAGAGTAGGTAAGAGATATGTACAGAATCTACAGATATGTAAATGTCATTAACAGATTGCAGAATGGGTACAATACAGTACGGCTCAATACACACAATTGTTAAGGGGATGCAGACCAGAGAAAGACTTTCGCCTTGTTTACATCAGGGTCCCCCATTTTCAATTCATAGTGATATTTGATGTATTTGATGATGATGATGTTTGATGTATTCAGGGCCATTTCCCGTTGATTAAACGTTACACATTACATCCTGCTAAATGAACGTTAGCTAATGTTACAGTACGGCCAGCCTTGCGGTCGCATTCATAACGATAACGTTAACTTGACAGCAAATGTGGATATGCATTTGAGCACTTGCAAGTGTTAGTTGATTAGTTGATTGTCGTTCTGACATAACTGCAGTAAACAAACTAACGTTAAACCTAAGTTAACTTACCAGTTAATTCAGTACATGATGCACAGGACGTGATAAAAATAGTCGACGGGTCCATCCAGTTACATCTTCCCCCAACTAGAGAGGCAGAGTAGGGGCGGGTCGGTGCCAGCAAGTTCGGTTGTCTCAACGTAAAGAATAATACTGTACATCTTAGCACGTTAATCGAAAATAGAAAAATACCACACCATTACTGAACCAATGACAGTCAAATAATCAACAGAAAATAATTACATTGCAAAATAATATGTCCATTTCTGTAGTGTGTGCACACACACACACACACAGCGGTGCGCTGGATGGATATAATTCCAACTTGACTTTGCGCCTCCTGGCGGCACAAAACAGAAGCCGCACCCACCCTAATAAAACCATTTGACGAGGGACGTTAACGGGCGGTAGAGGCCGTTGGAATGGCGGTAGGAGGGACCTCAATTTGCAATGCTGTAACTGTACTATTGTCGTGTCCATAAGTTCCCTGGCAGAATACTTGTGAGGACAAAGGTATACAAAGAGGAGAGAACCATTTTAAATCGGGCATTCATGCCGGCTAACAAGCTACACGTCGCGGCATGTTGATAGCACAATAGTAGCCCACTCGGTGCGTGATGCACCGAGTGGGCTACTATTGTGCTATCAACATGCCACGACGTGTTGCTTGCATGATGCGTCTGCAGTGCTTTGCCCCACAGGTCTGAGAAGAGGACCTGCACATGATTTTACTCGTTCCCCAAACTCCTCTACATGCCCCGATCTAAAATGGTTCACGACAGTAGACATAATGCTAACGTTAGCCAGCGCCATATAGCCAGTAGTACTATGACCAACAGCTGTTCGATTTCAGCGTCCGTCCTCTACGCTCATAGCGAGGGGGGCGTACTAGCGTAGGTCAGCGGCCAATCAGAGCGCAAAGCGGGAACCCGGAAACACGGATGCGTTGTAAAAAGGCTACACGCCACCCGGTACAACAGTTCTGAACCCGAACGCGGAACTGCAAGTTTGTTGGTAAAAGACTACACGCGAACCTGGAGGTGAAAAATCGGAAAGTGGTGGTGGGGATAGACCATGGAGGGTTTTGAAGACCAGACTGGCATCGGTTAGTTTGATGATGTCTGGAATGTTAACGGCCACCACGCCTACTGCCATTGACACCTTGGTTGGCCGACCCTTGCGTATTGTCACCACCAGGCTGCAGCAGCCCACACACACACACACAATATCGTAGCCTAGGCTGCCTATAATAATGCGCAGACTGGGTCGGCATTGCCTCCCCTGGCCTTATATACCCACCGCCTATGCGGCGTTAGCTATCATATGTTTGTGTGTGCTGCCGTCGCCGTCCCGTGGGCTGTCGTACGCGGTCCGCGTCTATTCGAAACCCAAACGGTGCGATGACCTGCCTTGTGCAGAGCAGACAGGTTTCAGATCACGTGTAGGCAGCTTAAAACGCCGTAGACACCATTATTCTGTACTAGAGATAAGTAATAGAGATAAGACTTGTAATACACAACAGAGTAATTCGGCCACCACATTGTTCGGGTGTAATGCCGGTGGATATGGTGCAATATTGCCCTAAATGATTCTCCCATAATTGAACTACGCAGTTACATAATAAGGCCACAAGATGGCCTCGTTGTATGACTGAAGTAATGGTTCAGTTTTGTCAGCATGTAGTGTATGTTTCAGTTACATACTGCTACGGTCTTTCATGGATCAACAATCATTTTAACATTCTCTTTAGTCTGTGTTACAACCCCAGTAAGTCAAGGGGAAGGGGTAACTAGCATAAACGAGGTCCAGCATGTTCCAGCATGGTCATGCTCGACCAGTGGCGGACTGGCCATTGGGACGTTCGGGACAAATTCCGATGGGCCGGAACCAAAGTGGGCTGGTCCAAATTTTTTTTATTACTTTTTTTTTTGGGCCAGTGTGTGGGCCAGTGTGTGGGCCACTAATGTGGGCCGGTGTGTGGGCCAGTGTGTGGGCCAGTGTGTGGGCCAGTGTGTGAGTCGGTGTGTGGGCCACTAATGTGGGCCAGTGTGTGGGCCAGTGTGTGGGCCAGTGTGTGGGCCAGTGTGTGGGCCGGTGTGTGGGCCAGTGTGTGGGCCAGTATGTGGGCCGGTGTGTGGGCCGGTGTGTGGGCCAGTGTGTGGGCCAGTGTGTGGGCCAGTGTGTGAGTCAGTGTGTGGGCCACTAATGTGGGCCAGTGTGTGGGCCAGTGTGTGGGCCAGTGTGTGGGCCAGTGTGTGGGCCGGTGTGTGGGCCAGTGTGTGGGCCAGTATGTGGGCCGGTGTGTGGGCCAGTATGTGGGCCAGTGTGTGGGCCAGGGTGTGGGCCAGTGTGTGGGCCGGTGTGTGGGCCAGTGTGTGGGCCAGTGTGTGGACCAGTATGTGGGCCGGTGTGTGGGCCGGTGTGTGGGCCAGTATGTGGGACGGTGTGTGGGCCAGTGTGTGGGCCAGTGTGTGGGCCACTAATGTGGGCCGTAGGGTTGCCACCGGTCCCTTAAAATACGGAATCGTCCCGTAATTGGAAACTAAAAGACGTGTTCCGTATTGAACTGATACGGGACGCCCTTTGTCCCGTATTTTAAGGTTGCCAGTTTAGTGAGAGAAATAAGCCAGCCGACCTATAAAAACAAGCAAAATTGTGTCCAAAAGTTGCGGAAAATAAACAGACTTGGCAACTCTGGTATGATGGGCGTGCGCTCAGCAGCTCACTGACCAATGAGAATTAGCGCTTCTGTGCCGTTGTGCCAATCCTCCGTCTGCGCGCTGCGTGATTTCTTTTCGAAGATGCTTTGAACATTTCTACAGCAGACACTGTGACTCCACCGCGTCCTAAAAAGACAAAACGCCTCCAGAAATACAGACCTGAGTGGGAAGAGGCAAACCACTGGCTTGAAAGCGTGCGTCAGTGGAGATGTTTACAAAGCAAACTGTAAAGTATGTAGGTGTTTTCTGTGGCGCATGGTGTACTGACTGACATCAGACAGCATGCCTCAGGAGAACAATATTCCCGAAATATAAGAACGCAAAGGACCCAAGCACAGGTGTCACAGTTCTTCATAACTGAAACATCTCCTGAGATTGATTCGGTATGGGATATTACATCTTATTTATCTGGTTGTGTTTTTAACTAGATGTCAGTATTTCTATTAACCTGCCCTGGCAGCCAGGAGCCTACTCTTCTTTGCACTTTATTTTATATTAATCTTTTAATTTGGGTCACACAAGTGTTTCATTGTATTATTGTCCTCTTTCAGTAAAAGTGTTCCCAGGCTTTGTTTTTACAGCACTTTATATTCATACATTATTATGCTCAAGTTGAGGCTATAGTTCAGCCAATTTATTTAAACAATGTTAAATGCAAATAAAGCACTTTAAACTTTAAGTATGACTAAATGCTTTCTTGACTATATATAGTAACTGTTCCAAAATGCATAGATTTCTATGTATTTTAGGGGTTTGGGGGGCTAGCTCTTTTTAATATAAATGTCATAGATTGTTTTATTTAGATTTCATAGATTTCTATGCATTTCAGGAGTTTGGGGGGCTGGCTCCCCAAAATAATTAAATAACATAACCCTAAGCCTAACCCTAAAACCGAAATAAAGTAAAAAAAAAAAATAGTGACAAAATCCGTCCATTTTTGCCACAAAAAAAAACCAAAACCGCAACAACAAAAAAAATTGCGCGCGCTATGCGCACGCTCGATGATAGGTGTCCCTTATTTCTATTGGTCAAAGGTGGCAACCCTAGTGGGCCGGTGTGTGGGCTGGTGCGTCTGAATGTCCCGGGCTGAATTTGTGTCCCAGTCCGCCACTGTGCTGGACCTACAAAAGGCCTTCGACACTGTCAATCACACCATTCTGATTGACAAGCTAAAAGCAATTGGTTTTGATAGTCTATCAGTGAGCTGGATACAATCCTACCTGGAGGGGAGAGAACAGATGGTGGAGGTAAACGGTACCCTATCCCCCCCCCCTCACAGTGAACTGTGGTGTTCCACAAGGAAGCATACTAGGACCGCTACTATTCCTAATTTATGCAAATGACATGTCGTCAGCTTGTGACTGCAACTTGTTCCCGTTTGCGGACGACTCAGTCCTGCTGGTCTCTGACAAGAACAAGTTACAGGTTGAAAAAGCCCTCAGCTCAGAACAAGGCAAAATCTGCATATGGCTCGCCGACAACAAACTATCAGAATAAATAGTAGGAAACATGTTTGTATAGGAAATTACTAGTTTTAGTTTAGTTTTTGTAAATATTGCCTTGAAATAGAGAAGCTGAAAAAGGTAGCAGGATGTAGCCTTCAATATATAAAGAAATTATATTGTCAACAGATATGGTTGAAAAACAAACAATGTTTTAAATGTAATTGTAGTTACAATTTCTTTAATTGAATGAACTTAAACTAGAAAAGTAAATACAAACTAAATTAACAATGTAACTTAGTTTACAGAAGGACAGTTTCCTTCTGAAGCACAACTTAATGCCTCATCCTTGATCCTTCCAGTCGGGACCATTGTCACATAGTGAGAGGTTCCACAGCTCAAGCAAACCCCCACCAATTGGTACAGGCTTGTATTTTGGTTTGGCTCTTCTCGTTCTTTGTTATGCTATCGGTATCCTATTATTATGCAAAGTCTAGGTGATAGATAAGTGCCGGCCGCCGGGTACTTGGCACACAGCGCGACGAGTCCAGTGACAATTGTGAATGCATTTTTGTGTGCGCGAGCGTGGACATCCGTGCGCGATTGCGCGTACTTCTGCTCAGCGAACTACTAGGACGGCGTGGTACCCCGTCCACCCATCACTGCATCCCTGATTGTTACTCAGCTGATAGAGTTGTGCCCTTCAGGATGACTTGTCGTACAGAAGTTGTAAGTCGCTTTGGATAAAAGCGTCAGCTAAATGACTAAATGTAAATGTAATGTAGGAGGGGGTGGGTGGGTGGAAGGGGGGTTCAGACATTTACTTTTTTGATTACATTGGATGCCATCTTGTCACAGGAAAGATTTGCCTCTAGGATGGAACCCAGGTATGTAATTTCATCTTTCCTTGTGACAATATTGTCACCCACTGTAACAGAGAAGTCGTTGGTCTTGCTGAGTTTGTTATTTGATCCAAAGAGAATGGACTCTGTTTTACCCAGGTGTAATGATAGTTTGTTATCAGCGAGCCAGGTGCAGATTCTGCTGAGTTCTGAGCTGAGGGTTTGTTCAACCTGTAACTTGTTCTTGTCAGAGACCAGCAGGGCTGAGTCGTCTGCGAACAGGAACAAGTTGCAGTCACAAGCTGATGACATGTCATTTGCATAAATTAGAAACAGTAACGGTCCTAGTATGCTTCCTTGTGGAACACCACAGTTCACTGGTTTAGTCAAACTAAACAAAACTAACTGAGTAGGGAATAGACTTTTTCTAACTTTACAATAACACAAAAGTCAAATAAAAACCTAATCCTGACTACTTACACTATAACTACCCAAACATATGCCCCAAACATACAAAGGGTGGCATCACTTCTGACCTAGACAATACTAACGTGCACTAGCGGACTGACCATCGGGAGCAGCGGGAGTTTTCCCGGTGGCCTGGCAGACTTGCATGGCCTGGCTGCCCTGGCAGACTGGCAAATGGTTTTTTTTTATTTTTAAATTTGTTTGTTTGTGCCCGCAGTCAGGCCACTGAACTCCGAAGCAGGCCAGGTTGGTATACATGTTTCTATTTGCGCATATAAGTTCAGGCAAGCAGGCAGGAACGAATGAGTTAACTTGTTATTCACAAGGAATTATGGTCCCAGTCCGCGACTGCTAACGTGTATTACAAAATGGCGCAGCTTAGACGCAAGTTTCTCAGTATGACATTTAAAGGTACATTTTTCGTCTATGCAGGCCCAGATATTTATATTCAGTGACTCTGCTCATTTGTGTACCATTTTGTGTACCATTTAGTGATGATATCTGTAAACTATTGTAATCTAAAATGTTTGGCCTGGAAAATATCATGAATTTTGTTTTATTAGAATTGAGAACAAGCTCTTCCACCCGATGGGACCGGTACCGGTCCCGAAATGACATCTGGTCATAAATCAATATTTTTTAGACTGTTGTATAAAAGTTGCGATTTTAATTTCAAACGTATTTCAAGTAATAACATCATGAACATGTCACAACAGCATGTAGAATGTATATTATCATCAATATGTTAGTTTAGCAATAGGTTAAAAGTATCATTAGATAGATTTAACTTTTCAATTTGGTCAAGTCTATTCCGAGAGGGCGACCATTTTGGAAATTTTGAACCATGGGAATTGTAGTCTTTTTGCTGCCATTTTGTAAGAGACATCGCTAGCTGTCGATCAGCGTTGGAATTTTTCCAAACTACACTTCCTGAAGGGATCTATGTGGTTCAAGGTTCTTTAATAACACTTATTATTCTGGATAATATAACACAAAAGGTAAAGTTTTTGACAAATATTGAAAGGCTTTCAAGTTTCTCTTCCTATTGTCAACATGTAGGAACAATTAGATCTGAAATTAGTTTCAAAACGGTTGCACTGTGGGGAAAATTAAAAAGTACAGTAGATTACAGTAGATTTCATTATCTGTTCTTATGCACGCCTGGTGATACTAAATCCAAATGGAACTCGGGCATCGCAAGGGTTCCCCCCCCGATAAGATAAACCCAATGGAAAAACATGCACAACAACAATAGATCGCTAACACTGTGGCGTCCTTGACGAAGACGGACAGGAGCACTTGGATTGGTCCCCTGGCGCGGCTCACGTTGACGCCTGTCTGCTCCCGGCTGCCCTTGGGGGGGAAGGACGACGGGATGGGTTAATCGCAGATACGAATCGCATTCATGCATCGCATGCGTGCCGAATGATGACCTCTCTCTCTCTCTCATTTGAAAGATAATATATATATATATAAATGTGCGAATTGGCTATAATAAGGTAATTTATAAGCCTCCTATTCTATATTCTATAATAATATTTCAAATTGCATGGTCCGGATGGGATAATTCAGTACTGTATCTACAGAACCTTCTGTTTAATCATCTTCCCTTTATTAATTTCCTTAGATCTTTTGTACACATGATCTCAAGAAGGTACTGAACGAGATCAGTGGCAGTTTTTAATGTTTGGTCATTATTAACATGGTGTTATTCACTGTCAAATATGCAAAGAAAAATCATAATTCATATTCTCCTTTGTTTCATCACAATTTAAGCAAGCCTAGTAATAGACACAATATTTCTGACACTGTGAATCCATTCCCTGAGGTCCATAGATGTCCCTAGATACCAAGAATATTCCATTTACCTAGGTATATATTTTAGGTGGATTTTCAGAAAATATTCCACGGGTGGAACAGGTTAAGTTGATGTAGGGCATATTGCAAAGCAATAAAAGAGAGCTGCAAGTTTTCAATAGCTAACTGCACAGAATCCGCCATACAATAGATAACCATGTCATCAGCATATAAATGGGCTTGACAGGATCCATTTAAAGATGATAAAATGTTGTTTATGCACATTTACATTTACATTTAGTCATTTAGCTGACACTTTGTACAACAAGTCATCAGGAAGGGTATGAATGAATGAATGAATGAATGAATGAATGAATGAATGAATGAATGAATGAATGAATGAATGAATGAATGAATGAATGAATGAATGAATGAAAACTTTCTTTAACAGATTGCAGAATGGGTACAATACAGTACGGCTCAATACACACAATTGTTAAGGGGATGCAGACCAGAGAAAGACGTTTGTCTTGTTTACATCAGGGTCCCCCATTTTCAATTCATATTGACATTTATGACATACACAACATACATGACATTTATGGCATAGGGACATACAGGTATTTAGTACTGATACATTTGTGACATAAACGGTATTCAAATATACAGTACTGTTACCTGTGAGGGCTGTGTGTGTGTGTGTGTGTGTGGGTCATGAGCAGATAACAGGGACTCTTAAAGTTATCTGTGACACGGACAACCACTAGACTGCTTACGCAAATATTTTAGGAGAGGGGGAAAATTAAACAACAGAAAACAACCTTTACAGGTGAAAATCTCAAAGTGAGTAATTACGAAAATAAATCAAGTGCCAAAAAACAGGACTACTCTCAATAATGAGGTATAGTATAAAAGTAAATAAGCCACAAGGATACCTCCTAATAAAGGAGTTTATATTTGAAAAAGTAAAACAATAAACCTCCACTAAGGGAGTTTATGTGTAGAATCACGTGAGTAGCCTAAAATAAGAATGACTACCATAAAGCTCAATTCTGAATCAGAGATCAGACTACACTTCAATATAATGAGCGTGACCAAAAGGACAACCAACACTAGGAAATGAAAAAGCAGTTGACACTGCGATCTCCAAACTTAAATAGACTCCACATGGCCATAGGGACAGCTGTACTGCATCAGGTGCAATCAAGCCCACACACCTGCCAACCCATGAGGCAATTAACCACAGGGAACAGGGATTGACAGCTATCCCTCACAGAGAGGTGAAATAAAGCAAAAATAGACAGCTGTCCCTCACAGAGAGGTGAAATAAGGCAAAAACCATGACAGTTACCCATAGATCCTGACAGAGTATATACATATGATGGGGAGGGGACTGTACATTAGGAGGGGGTGGGTGGGTGGGAGAGAAATATACATACGTGGGGAGGAGACTGTCTATTAGGAGGGGGTGGGGGGTTTGGACATTTACGGTGGCCAGTTTAGAATTGCAGCCTCCTGTAGGTGCTCTTTAAGAGCGGTTTTGAATGTGGGTAGGGATTCACATTCCTTTACAGCTTTGGGTAGGGCGTTCCACATTGATGTGGCATAATTGCGAAACGTGTTTAGTCCCTTGTTTGAGCCGAATCTGGGTTTAACATGATTTGTTGAGCTTCCTCTGGTGTTGTGGTTGTGGTATCCACTGACCTTTGGGAAGTATTTTGACATGTACATGGGTACCTTAGTCGTATAGTGTATCTTGTACTTGACTCTGTCGTCTACTCAAAGCCATCCTAGGTTGTCAAAGTGGGCAGGGGTGAGGTGGGTTCTAGGGGTAAGGTCAAGTAGTAGTCTGACCAGTTTGTTTTGTGATGTTTGTAATCTTGTTTTTAGCGCCTTTGAGGTGCTTTGGTACCATGAGGTGCAAGCATAGTCGTAGTACCCTTGAATGAGTGCTCCTGCCAGAGTCTTCAGGGTGTTCTTGTTTACCAGAGAGGAGATCCGGTACAAGAATCTAGTTCGTTGGTTGACTTTTTTTTATTACATTGGATGCCATTTTGTCACAGGAAAGATTTGCCTCTAGGATGGAACCCAGGTAGGTAATTTCATCTTTCCTTGTGACAATATTGTCACCCACTGTAACTGAGAAGCCGTCGGTCTTGCTGAGTTTGTTATTTGAACCAAAGAGAATGGACTCTGTTTGCCCATGTGTAATGATAGTTTGTTATCAGCGAGCCATATGCAGATTTTGTCTAGTTCCGAGCTGAGGGTTTTTTCAACCTGCAACTTGTTCTTGTCAGAGACCAGCAGGGCTGAGTCGTCCGCAAACAGGAACAAGTTGCAGTCACAAGCTGACGACATGTCATTTGCATAAATTAGGAACAGTAGCGGTCCTAGTATGCTTCCTTGTGGAACACCACAGCTCACTGTGAGGGGGGGGGATAGAGTACCGTTTACCTCCACCATCTGTTCTCTCCCCTCCAGGTAGGATTGCATCCAGCTCACTGATAAACTATCAAAAGTTCAAAACCAATTGCTTTTAGCTTGTCAATCAGAATGGAGTGATTGACAGTGTCGAAGGCCTTTTGTAGGTCCAGCATGACCATGCCGCAGTATTTGCCCGCGTCCACCTCTTGTTTGATGTGGTCGTTCAAATAGAGAAGGCATGTGTCAGTGGAGTGGGATGTTCTGAAGCCAGATTGGAATTCGTAGATTACATTTTTTCCGCCAGGTACTTTTCGACCTGTTCGAAAAGTAGGGGGTCACTCTCGCAATTTTGAAGTCCTTGGGGACGTGTCCCTGTTTTATGGAGAGGTTTATTATGTGTGTGATGACTGGGGTGATGGCGGCTGCTGAATCTCTGAGGAATTTGGAGGGGATGTTGTCTTGGCCAGTGGCCTTGTTAGGTTGGAGGGCGCTCAGTTTTTTGAGTACCTCATCGGTTGTTATCATTTCTAGTTTGAAGTCGTCTTTGCGGACCCCTAGGTTTTTCTTGTATGCTACTATGTGTTCTATCCCATAATGCCCTGAGTAGGAGGGTAGTTTGTTTACCAGTGTTGTGGCTATGTTTGTGAAGAAGATGTTTAAGATGGTTTAAGATGGTACAACTCTATCAGCTGAGTAACATGACAGTAAGGTAATTTAATAAAAAAAAATCAGATTTTGATTGAAGAAGTGGGTCTTTAGTCGATGGCAAAAGATTGGTTGGGTTTCGGCTGTCCTAACTGTGGTGGAAGGTTCGATCCACCATTGTGGGGCAAGGACAGAGAATAGGCGGCTTCTCTTTGATGACCCTCCCGGAGCTCGGATAGGAGTGGGGCTGAGGCGGCCAGAAGATACAGAGCGTAGAGGGCTTGAGGGTGTGTAGTTAGAGACCATTGACTGGAGGTAGGCGGGACCCGTTCCCTTTGCAATGGGGAGCCTGCAGTGCAGGTCTCTAAGAAGTGGGGTGACATGGTCTGACTTCGGTAGGTTTGAGATCAGGCGGGCCGCTGCGTTCTGAATGAGTTGAAGAGGCTTGGTGGCAGTGGTCGGAAGGCCAGCAAGCAGTGCATTGCAATAGTCGAGGCGGGAGATGACTGTTGATTGGACAAGGGGTTGGGTGCCTTTTTTTGTCAGGAATAGGCGGATCCGTCTGACGTTGCTCATTCATTCATTCACCTACATTCATGTTCTGTTTCGTTATGGATCTCGCTCAGCATCAGACTGCACTGTACTTCACTTTGTGCACGAGCACTGAATAAAAAATTCCACCATGTACCTTTACATCCCAACATTCGTCTGGCCACACCCCCATCCGCTTACCTTCATAAGCAGGTGTGTGGTCACCTACTCGCCTCCTTCTTCACTTTCACCACAAGGAAGTGCCTTCGGTAGATCCCACACTTGACGAGGTTGTTAGCTGAAGAAAGTTGAGACGTGTTTACATTGTGCTTATTTTTTTCTTCTCTCATATTTTCGATAGAAAAAACTAAGTCATAATGTCTACCCCGGAGAGTCGTGTTCGCAACGCTACTCTTCACCAGCGGTTCTCCATTTCCGCCTCCGTCGTGCGTCTTGGAGCGGGGCTGAGACCTCTCTCGTGGTCGGCAGCCACGCCCGGTAGGCGTCCGATGGGTAGTTTGCCTCTCCAAGGAGCTGGTGCACCGGTGCCGTCGCCTGTGCGATGGCCTGGTTCCGGCTCTGGTTCCTCTGTTTCCGAGGAATCGTCCGCTGTTGGGCGGCCGGTTCCCTTGGTTGCAGGGGATTTGAGACACAAACATTTTGCGTCGGCTCGCTCCCGTCGCAAGATGGTGGCTTGCAGACGCGAACGGCCCGGTTTTGGTGAGTTGCTGGAGCCAGGTGAGGATGCGTCGGTCTCTACATGCCCGATGGAAACAGAGGACTACATGATAGAGGCGGACGGGTTCTTATTTGAAGGCCCGGTGGAGACAGCTCTCCCGCCCGCCCAGGTAACACTGGAGGGGGGTGAAATGTCTCCTTGGGGCGCCTCGTTCGAAGACGTTGGGGTAGACCATCTGACTCGTCGGCGGGATGCCCTGCTATCAGCCACATCGGAGTGTGGCTCCTTGACCAGTAGTAGCCTGCTGTATGTGAGGGATGCAGGCTCGGTGGAGGAAAGTCTGCAGGGGGAACTGCGGGCTTTGTTTCCCGAGCTCATGGCGGCGGCGGCAGTCACAAACGGCGTGCCGCTGCCGCAGCCACTGCCTGTTCCTGTCCCTGATGATCTCATAGGGTTTTTTTTCCTCTTCCGAGAGCCTGTTACTGGGTCTCAACGGATTCTCATTCATATCTGGGGGATGTTAACGGAATAGATCAGAACATAGGTAGAGGGGTCTCACGCCCTTTGGGTGGGCCACCGAGCACGGTTCAAACCGGCCCGTCTGGGTGGCGCCCTCTTTTCATGTTATAGATCAACACGCATATCTGCCCCTTCTCCTGGAGTAGGCATGTCGGGGTGGTTAGGGCACGGGACTGGTTCTGGTCACGCTGGTCCAGGTCAGTTAACCCGTTTGTCCGCCGGGGATGCAGATCTGCTGTTCTGGTACCCTGAGGGACTTGTGCTTTTTTCAGGGGGAAAAATGCCGGGTCGGCCCGGGTGTCACAAGGTTAGGCGTTATGGAGACCCTTGTTGGGTACATGTTGTACTCTGCACTATCATAAGGGGCTGGTTCTCTTTTATTCGCTCCTCTCTCACGCATGGCGAAGAGGGGGCTGTTGGGGTGGTCTTTTGGACCTCCTCTGGTAACCCTGTGCTTCCCGAGCCGCCGGGCTCGGTCCGAAGTAAAGTTTCGTTGATACCGTAGGCCTGGGATAACCCTTTTGAAAACTGAAACGCTTGTACTGCGGTATAGCTGGCGTATACCCGCAGGTGTGTTTTGGAGTTTTTCTTGAGGGGTTATAGGAACAACCACCATCTGTACCAAGAGGGTGGTTGATTCCCTGGTATGTTGGGGCAGTGTCAACTCCCGGGTTGCCCGGTTGAGTGTGCCCCTGCACGTTCATGACGTCTGCCAATCATGTCAGCCTTCTCTGCCTCGACCCCTCTGGGTGGGTTTTTTTTAATGGAGGCTTTGTCATGGTGACCAACAATGCCAGCATACGCCCCTTCCGCCGGGGGGGCTGTTTCAGCTTACTCCTTTGGCGCCTGTCTCGTCCGCAGTGCTCCAGGCTCAGGTTACAGCCTGCTGCCTGGTTTCCCCGGTGCGCTGCCTGCTTCCGTTGGTTAACCTTTTTGAGTGCTTACGGCCATGCTGACTGCCTATGTTTCAGAGTCAGTGTGCGAGGCGGTGTGCTATTGGGGGGTGTTACGAAGGATCAGATTAAACCGAATATATATATTTGTTACTTGAGATATATTGTATAGTATTTGTATATCGTCTGATATCCCTTGTATATTCTTTGTACATATACACGGAATATCCCTTTACCTAGTACAGACCATAATATTCGTTCTCCTATTGGACAGCGATCCCCTAGGCGCCACGGCCATACCCCCAATGTCTAGTTCAAAGTCACCGCTAAGACATGCCTGAACATGCCCAGTTCTGCGCAAGAATACGAGACAGAAATAAGGCTGGTACTAGATTATTCACTGTACGTATAAATACGTCGCAGGTGGATACAGCAGTTAGTTAACCTAGAAACGTGTTACCCTCAAACATTAAAGCCTTCATCACGAGTCAACGACCAAGTGAAGTGAGCAACCGTGCATCTAAATAGAGCACTTATAACCGTGTGCGAATAGGATAGTAAAAGTATCAGAGCTTAGTGGAATAACGTCAAGTTCGACCTAGTTAATGTGAAGTGCCGTGCACCGGAGAATCTACACCGGTGAATGCAGAGCCCTTTTCGGCTGGATTATTGCTTTGGTCCTGTGGCTGTTGGAGCGGAGGAGAATCGTCTACACCCACTGCTGTGTGGGATTTACCCGAGAGGAACATCACTCGAGCCCGTCTCTAGGAGAGGCTGGCCGGCTTTCACCTATGCTGTCGCGCATACTTGGATTACAGCTGCTGCTTTCGTCTGCCGATCAAGGGAGTAATGTACCGTCTCCCGTAGCTGGAGCTTATTGATTCCTCGGTGATCCAGACTTTTGCATTCGAACATTCCCCCCCTGCTGGCTTACAACCGGAGGGACCCTTTTATTATCTCCAGCGGACCTACTAGTGTACCATAGATATAATTCCTATGATACAGGTGGTATTCATTATCTCCTGCGTAATATTCTAATGGACTTACGCTCTTGACCTATTCATGCACATTCTTCGCCTTACAAGCGCGACTCTAATTCTCAAGTAATGTAAGATAATCTTCGTGCTGCTAATAAATATTATTCTAACCAAGATTTGTTGTGGAACCGTGTCATTGTGGAGGCGTTCATCTCATATACCTGTGTACTGTATGGCCAGTAGTAATGTACATAAGACAGTAGTGGTTTAATGATACCATACTTATTCAATACAGTCAGGGAATTGTACCCCTCAGTTACAGGGGGAAAGGGCCCGCTCTTAGAGGGGCCTTATCCGAATACGCTGGCGATGTGGGGGGCGGTGTCACTAAGTGACCGCCTGGTGGGGTCTTGATGCCTGGCGTCATTGACCTCTCCGGGCCCTCTTTTTCCAGGGGATCCAGTCCCTTCAGTGGGTCTGGGTCTTCCTTCGCGCTCCGCTGCTACGGCCTTGCCACGGGGTTGGGTTTGCTCTTGACCCCGTGATTTTGGGGGCAGTAACGAGGTTGTTCCTTCCGTTCGTTCCCTGGTGGCATGCGGGTTGTGTGTGTGTGTAGTCGTGGGGTCAAGCCACGGTCTGCTCACCCTGTGCGTTGAGTTGCTTGAGTTCCTCTTCGCACGGTCGTAAACTGCGGTGCACACGCCCAATATTCCAGGGCGTGGGACCAGGAAACTCCCTCCCCCCCCACCCCCCACCCCCCTCACCCTGTAACGTGCCGAACCGCAACGTGACAGGAACCTTGAAGGACAGGTGGGTTTACCCCTGACCAACAGAAAAAAGGGGGAGGAAAGGTTAACAGTTCACCCCGTTACGACCCCACACCCATGATACGATGTAATGACAAAAAGAGAGTATGACACAGTCATAGTCAGCTCCATGAAGCGTCTAACAGCTTCACACAGTGCATGTGCTAACCTGCTATCTGATTTTTACTAAGGAAAAAACACAGAATAGAGAGGGCTCTCCAAGAGCCCCGGTACCAAACTTACACATGTGCTTCTGTGGCCAGCCCAACCCAGTTGTAGGTCACATGACACACACAACCCATCATCACCTACAAAAAATGGCAAAAACACTCTACAGAGGAACGCCGTTTTTCATAATGAGAGAATACATAATTCTCGATTAGTATCGGCCACAGGCCTTGCTAAGCACACACGAAAAGCGACCAAACAATCTTTTCTTTTAGGAAAATAAAGTTTCTCAAGCTGTTTTAGCACAACCTCAGCAATCAAGCCAAGGGTTACATCGTATCCCTACCACACAGTGACACAATGTAGTGTAACAACATGTCTGAGAGGAGGATGAAGAAGTCCCCAAGGAACCGGGGGGAAACACAACCCTCCTACTTTACCCTTAATACGGCCAGTTAAAACAGGAAAACCTGTTAATATGTGAACACACTGTTCATTGTCATTACAGGCTGAGAAAAGAATCATTCTTTACTCATATGTCACTAAGCATAGCTTTATAGGTTAGTTTAACCCCCTTAGTTGTGAGTACACGGTACATAAACACACATGATGTTTCTCAACACAACAAACCAGATCATTTTCACATCTGTAACAAACAACCCGATTTGCATGGAGAAGCTAAATACCAGTGACAAGACAATTCACACATAACTTGCGTCGTATCCTAAATGTAGAGCAGCAACACTCGTTTTGGAAAACATCGTTATTTACAAAACATTTAGAAGGGAAAGCAAGAAGAAGTGTTCAAGGTCTGGTCAGGACCTTGTCTACCTTGAGCGCAGATCAAGCGAAACTGCAGTCTCTAACAAGGCACCGTAGTAAACACAGCCGTACTGTGTTGTCGACCTGGGAAGCGTCGCCGCTCCATCCCGCCGCTACGGTCCCCCTTGTTGACGCAGTCCTTGCCGGCCTGGCTCAGGGCAGGTTCGACGAACATCCTCTGTCAAAGATGACGTCGTAGTCAAGAGTGTTTAAAACATATTGAAATTATTTTATTGGGAAAAACCACTTGAGATACAGTATCTCGTTTTTGAGAGGGTCCCACACACATGACACACAACAACAACAAAAATTAAATAAATACAGGACATACAAAAACACAACAGAACAAGTACACATTGTAAGAGGATATGTCTCATTATAAGAAGATAAGAGGATAAGAGGATATGTCTCAATCTCCATCATAAGAGGCCCACTCCCCGGCAGTCACATGACGCTGCCACCGCAGGGCAAACAAATATGCTTACCCTGCGATGACACCGCCAGGCAGCCGCCACGAGAAAGGCCCAACAAAACATTCAAAGGGTGAGTAGAATACAGGATGTAATCGAAATTGAGCTCCAGGACTGGCAGGAGAAGAGGAGCAATCAACCTGCCCAACAAGCGCCCCAAATCAACCAATCGGCCCCCCCTGCCTAAAAATAGGAGTAGAGCCAACTAGCTAACCCGTAACACCCGCATAAAGGACGGCTGTGCCCCACGTCCCCTCACCAGCGCAGGAGCCCCACCAAGGAAGCATGTACACTTGCCAATAAAATTAGAACAAAGAGCATTTTTAAAGAGGTAAAATTAAGATATGGACCGAATGGACACCGGAAGATTGTTCCAGTCACAGCACGTTCAACAGTGTAGCAGCAAGCTAACGTTTCCTAGCCTAGCCTAGGTAGGCCACAACTAGCACGCAAGCTAACGTTTCCTAGCCTAGTGATCACAACAGGCTAGCGCCGCAGCTAACAGCTGACTGGCTAACAGTAGGCCACCACTAGCACGTAAGCTAAGCAGCTATCACCTGAACTTGTACACAATGATATAACAATCACTCAGACAGGCCGCCGTTCTGAAACCCTCCTCACTTTTTAAGAGAAAAGAGAAACAAGATGTTAACACAGTTTTACGACGGTGATTTTACCAACACCCGGCGGGGCCAGCACAATTCCCATCTGGGCTGTAGCTGACTTGAACACAGATCTTCCACTAACGAACATCCATGCCCATATTTCCTCGTGAGGGAATACTCTCATTTGTATATGAAAGACGGGGCCTCACGGTGACAGAGAAACATCCACTCGTCCAGAAAACACAGGGATCACCAGTGTTACTGGTCGTGGCCCACTAGTTAACTATAATGGGCTTCAGACCAAGGTCTTCCGCTGTTGCCTAAGAGGCTGAACAAAAGACCTTAATCTGGGGCCGGTGTTCGTAAACATTGTCAGCTAGCCCCCATAGCACTAACAGACAAGTGGAGCTTGCAAGCAAAACATTACTCACCAACCTGGAACCACCGCTTCTCACAACAGCGGCGCGTCCTACAGTCCAGCTGTGCTGAAAGGTTTTACCGCAACCAGCCACAGCAAGGAACTGCAGTTGGGAGGCATGCAGCGGCGCGCTCCCAATACGAAAACCGGTGGAGGATTTTTAGAATGATCATCATCTTCCAGACACTCCAGTACGAAGACAATATCGCCGTATTTTCTCGAATATATTGAGAGAGAAAATAAAGATATGATGTCAACGCATCTCTTGTTTTCCAATTCTTCTCCTATCATCACATCCGTCAAGTGGGGATCTATCGAGGCACTTCCTTGTGGTGAAAGCGAGAAGGAGGAGAGCAGGTGACCACACACCTGCTTATGAAGGTAAGCTAACGAGGGGTGTGGTCAGACGAATACTGGGATAAAGGTACATTGTGGAATTTTATTCAGTGCGCGTGCACATGCGGGGATAGTGCATGAGTGATGCCGAGCGGATCCACTATGATACAGAACTACTGAGTTAGTCTTCTATTCATTCATATTAACTACTGAGTTAGTCTTCTATTCATTCATGTTAACTACTTAGTTAAACTTCTATTCATTCATGTTAACTACTGAGTTAGTCTTCTATTCATTCATGTTAACTACTGAGTTAGTCTTCTATTCATTCATGTTAACTACTGACTTAGTCTTCTATTCATTCATGTTAACTACTGACTTAGTCTTCTATTCATTCATGTTAACTACTGAGTTAGTCTTCTATTCATTCCAAACAAACTGCTGTTGCTGCTGTGTGACAGATGTTTTTTCCTGGAATGAGTTTAGAACAGACAACTACCCCTACCAGACACCAGTGATTAGAACAGGAACGTCCTACCAGACATCACTGATTAGAACAGGAATGTCCTACCAGACACCACTGATTAGAACAAGAATGTCCTACCAGACACCAGTGTTTAGAACAGGAATGTCCTAACAGCCAAGAACAGCAAATGTAAAAGCATTAGTGAACTGATTATAGGTAAAATCACTATTGTGTTTCATCAGTTGGTGACAGAGAGTGGCAAAATAGACATTTATTTATATAAAATGTATTACTTTAGGATCTATTCAGATCTATTCATTACCTGCATTACTGCACAGAGGTATGGGGTAACACATACAAAACAACCATAAATAGATTGACTATCCTACAAAAAAGAGCAATAAGAGTAATAAACAATGCAGGATATCGGGACCACACACACACACACAGTTTCTACAATCACACATTTTGAAGTTCATTGATATGGTAAACTTTAAAACTCTGCAAGTTATGTACAAAGCAAGAAATAATCAATTACTGGTAAATGTAAGAAGCAAATTTCTGGCTACAACCTCAGAGGACCATTGAACTTCAAAAGACCTGTGATGAAAACCAACCTGAAAATAATGTGTATCTCCTCTTACGGAGCCACCCTGTGGAATGGGCTAGACGGGTCGGCAACCTTTTTGACATGAAGTGAAATGCTCTTGTTAACTAGTGTGCCATATCAACAATATTCCATCCATATACAGTAGGCTACATGCATCGTAACAGCATTTTAAAGACACATTTTAATCTCATAATCAGGTATTTTTTATGATAATTTTTACATTATTATTATATTATTATTAACCATATTATTATTATGGTTGTATCCTAGGGTGACCATATTTTGATTTCCAAAAATGCTGGCTCCAGCCTCAAGATACATAACCCTAAATCTGAATTGGGGGAAACAAAGCGATGGAGACAAACGGCTACATACATACATGAGATGACCATTTCACTCGCATTTGCCTATTCAGGGCTGAACAGTGCGAGATATATGTTGCACGTGCTACAGCAACATCGATCTGTGCGATGAATGGATTTACTTCAGTAGCACTGGGGCAATAGGCATTCGGTTCATATCGATACTCTTATTTTGAAAATCCTGTGGCGGGTCTCATTTCCGCCCCAAGCGCAGCTCCAGCTATAATAACTATGGCTCCGGCAGCTAGCAACGTTCGGTTCATATCGATACTCTTATTTTGAAAATCCCGTGGCAACTCGGCTAGTCATATCCGCCCAGTCCGTGCTGTCTGCTGGCATTAAAGCAGAGCAGGGCTACACAGCAGTGCGCCTATTTTGCGACCCGAAATAAGTCTGTGGTTTTTTTTTTCACAACGGGTCAAATGCATCGTCGCCATTCCTTTATGCCCACATCGCCCGAAATTAACGTTACGTTAGCGTAAGCAAACAAGCTAATCCTGATCAGAGGCAGAGCCATAGAGAACAGCAGAAAGTGTGGACTGGGGAAAGGGAAATGGGGGGGGGGTACTCTCCCTTTCTCTGTGTGTGTGCGCGTTTGGAAAGACGATGAAGTCAGGAGTATATTATAGTAAACTGAGGATTACTGAGGATGGACAGATAATGTTGATATTCAAATATTAAAAAATAATAATAATAATAAATGAATTCATGATCATCATGCAACATAAAACAATTGTAGAAACAGTTTGGGAGAGGAAGGGGTTTTAGGTTGCGTGTTGTGAGTTCCAAAAATATTTACTTGAAGTTTAAAGCTCAATATATCAAAACGTGGCACTTTACAGTGAACAGGAGGTCTATTTGTATTAAAAACAATAGATTGTTTTTTCATTTAAATGTCTGGAAGAGCTACATTTTTTTTTTCAAATTATATTTTCGTTACCTTTTTTGAGTTGATCTAAATGTTACTTATTGTGTTAAATGGGCTTATGATATCATCTCATATCGATTCCAGGCACCTGCATCGTATCGTATCGTGGCAGATATCGGCAAAGAATCGATATCGTATCGTGATGAAACTGGTGATTCCCACCCCTAGTAGAGTCCATACATCCAACACCAAATCCCATAATTCCGTAACGTGTCTGACTGTGTGACATCAACTTGTCAGCATGAAAATGACAGCCAAACATGGCACTGCAACTAAATAACACAAATACAATAGGCACATTTGTGACTGTTACAAATATAAGACGTTTTATACTTGTGCTACAAGATTTTGGCCTGTGCTACAAAACTATCAACCTCTGTAGCACCAGTGCTATGTGCAAAAAAAGTTAACGTACAGCCCTGCTATTCATTGTAATTTTGAGCAAAAAATAGACGGAAAAAAAGAGGAATCCGACGAGGGGGATTCGCAAGCCTCATCTAACGAGGTGTCGCAAGGTTTAACTGAGGTGGCTAACGTTAACATGACAGCACTCACGTTACCAGGCTAATGTCGAGCAGCCGTACTGTATTGTACCCATTCTGCAATCTGTTAATAAAGTTTTCAATCAATCAGACATGACGTAGCTCACGTCACACTCACACTCACTCGCTCGCACGCACGCATGCATGCACGCACACACACACACACACACACACACACACACACACACACACACACACACACACACCTAGAGAGAGTTAGAGTCTTTATGCACAGATCTCCAATAAAATAAGGTTGTTTCTCAGTCTCTAAAAACACATCAATCCCAGGTAAGTGCATACATGTGCGCATGCATGAACATGCCACATATATGCGCGTATTGTTTTGTTTTGTTTCTTTAATAGTTGTCATACAGAAGTACAGAATACTTTTATACAAAATGCTTCTTACTGTTACGCTCCAGAGACTGTGCAAGACAAGATAAGTATGAAATAAAATAACATAGTATAGCATGTAAATTAGAAGTAAAAAAATTAGGTCACAGTGTTCAGTATAGACATATGTACAATGTTCGATGCAGAATAGACGTAACTGAGTTACCATATAATATACAATACTATGCAGTGTACTAATATACAATACTATATAGTGCAAGGCAGAAATGGGATGAGGTGCAATTTAGGTACAATTTACAGTAGGTGTACGAGTTGTAGTGCAAATCCTTTATCAATAAATATAAAGTGTGTTTGTGTGATCTAAAGTGTGGAGAGTGGGTGCTGCAGTGTGTTGTTTGTTTAAGTGAGTGTGTGCGTGTGGGTGTGTGTGCTGTGTGCATTTGATGGTTGTTGCATAGTGTTTATTGTTCGTTTAGCAGCCTGATGGCCTGGGGATAGAAGCTTCTTCTGAGTCTTTCTGTGCTCGCCTTAAGACTCCAGTATCGCTTGCCTGACCGCAGCAGTTCAAAGAGGCAGTTGTTCGGGTGGCTGGAGTCCTTGATGATTCTCTTAGCCTTCCCCCTGCACCGCTTGTTGTAAATGTTCTGGAGGGTGGGAAGCCCCCCTCCAATTGTGCGTTCGGCTGAACGTGTCACTCTTTGTAGTCTGCTACGGACTTGTGCAGTGCTATTCCCAAACCAGGAGGTGATGTTGCCAGTCAGGATGCTCTCTATTGTACATGAGTAGAAGTTCCTAAGGATCTTCTGACTGACTTGGAACTTCCTTAGGCGCCTTCTTCACAACACTGTCAATGTGTGTGGTCCATGTCAAGTCCTCGGATATGTGGGCTCCGAGGTACTTGAAACTGTTCACTCTCTCAACCGGTGCCCTGTCGATGCTGAGGGGGCTGTAGTCCTTGACCCCCGACCTCCTGAAGTCCACAATCATCTCTTTTGTTTTGCTGACGTTCAGGGAGAGGCAGTTCTCCTGACACCACTGTGACAGATGAAGTAAAAAGGGTCCTTGGTTCTTATATTAAGAATCAGCTATGATACTCTGCGTTGTGATTGTCCGTTTACTAATTCCCTTTTACTTTAAAAGGCCAAGCATGGCCTTGTAACGACGGCGGAGCAGGAGAATGAAATGAAGATGATGAGAGTTTGCTAATGTACAAGATCCGCTTTTTATTTCACATGCAAAAGTGAAATAACAAAGGCTTGAATTCAAAACGTGCAATGAAACAAAGATACCATGAGACTATGCCCTCAGCTCTTTGTTTCAGACTAATCAAAAGGAAGTTACTAAAGGAATGGTCAATGTAGGCCTCTGTTGCCTGGTGTCAACAAAGGAATCTGGTTTCTCGTATGAAAAGCGTCTTCTTCTCTGTTCCTGCTGCCGTCCTCCTGTGGGTCTCTGTCTGGGCTCAAGAAAGCGTGTGTGTCTTGTTGTTGCGTTCGTTCTGCCCTCTCTCCCTAGAGTGCTAGTCTTTTAAAGCCTTTTCTCCTCCCCTTGAGATCTTACGTCATAGGGGAGGACCTCTTTAGAAGAGAGAGATTCTCATTGGCTGAGGCGCATGCTCGGTCATTTTGAACCAGATCTGACGCCGGATATTACCTTATAAGGAAATATCTTTGCTAGATGTAAATTTTACAGGGCAGGTTGTTTTTTGATTAGAGAATTCTTTAGTTTTAGCGTTTAAATGTATCTGGCATTAGATTTATCAATTTATCAATCAAAGATTAATGCTTATTTTGATTAAACATCTCATTTAGTCTTTCCACCGAATCCTAAACATAGATTAAACCTATTGTGGGTTTATAAGACAAACTGTTTTACTTTCTGTAATCTAGGTTAATATCTTTGAAGTTAATTTGATGCTTAAACCTGTTTTAGACCATATGTGTCACCTCACAGCGCTTTGTGCCAGATCTCTACATTTCAATTTTTCAGATTATTCCAGATTGCTAAAGTACAGAATCTAAGCTTTCAAATGATGTGTCATATGTTGAAATCTGAGAATATTTTGAACACGATGTGCTCAATTATAACTTCTAAAACTGGCTGTGTTCTAGAATACTTAAGAGGTGAAAAGGCTTCTCAAAGGAAGGCCACTTTTCACACTTCAGACAGTTTCAACTGGGCGTCAACAAAACCCCCTCCAGCAACGCCCCTCACCTGAATAACATTAACATAATTAAGTGCTGCCATCAGAGTTCTCTCTCTTCAGGCCCCCTGTCTCTCCAGGACCCCCTATCTGGACTGTATAGGACTGTGAAGCTATGTACCCCCCCCCCCCCCCCATGCTGCTTTGACACCAGAATTATTGTTAAATCTATGTCACAACGAGAAAAAGCAACAAAGTCCTCACTCAGTGGCATGGGCCATTCTCTGATGCATAAATAATAAAATAATGTATGATTGAAGTGATGGATGTCAGTGTCACAGTTACACATACACACAGTCCTCATATCCCTCCTAGTTACACACACACAGTGCTCATATCCCTCCTAGTTACACACACACACACAGTTCTCATATCCCTCCTAGCCACCACAACCTAATGTTATGTAGCTCTGCAAGCTGCTTACACACACACTTACCTGATATGCTAAGAGTTAAAAAAGAAGAAGAGAGTATTTGATGAAGAAACTGTACATTGTATGAGGTGGGGTGGGGGGTAGTTACACATACACACATCAAGCTGCAAGCAGAATTATTGTTAAATCTATGTCACAACGAGAAAAAGCAACAAAGTCCTCACTCAGTGGCATGGGCCATTCTCTGATGAATAAATAATAAAATAATGTATGATTGAAGTGATGGATGTCAGTGTCACAGTTACACATACACACAGTCCTCATATGTCCCGTCTAGTTACACATACACACGGTCCTCATGTCCCTCCTAGTTACACATGCGCGCAGTCCTCATGTCCCTCCTAGTTGCACATACGCACGGTCCTCATGTCATGAGGTGATGAGCATCTTAAACTATCTGGACTCAGTGGTTAAGAGGTGATGCAGCATCTTAAACTAGCTGGACTCAGTGGCTAAGCGGTGATGCAGCATCTTAAACTACACACACACACACAGTGCTCATATCCCTCCTAGTTACACACACACACACACACAGTTCTCATATCCCTCCTAGCCACCACAACCTAATGTTATGTAGCTCTCCACATTGCTATCTGATGCTCATCACCTCTCTTAAACACTGATGTAGCAGTACTGTCTACCTGTATGTCATGTATGTCAATGTTATGATGAATTGAAAATGGGGGACCCTGATGTAAACAAGACGAAAGTCTTTCTCTGGTCTGTATCCCCTTAACAATTGTGTGTATTGAGCTGTATTGTACTGTACCCATTCTGCAATCTGTTAATAACATTTTCAATCAACCCCCTCAAGACCCAACACACACACAGAGATACAGATACAGTGCTGAGATTATAAACTTGTTGTTATTACACACACACACACACACACACATGGACCCTGCATCCATACACTTTCATCTTGTTTACAGCTCTCCACCTTGCTATCTGAAACAATAGCTATCAATATAACGTTAGCAACTTTAACTTACATGGCTGTGTGGCTAGCTAGCTAGCTAACGCTAACGTTAATGTAGCATGGGCTCATCGTAATAACACAATAAACGTGACATGGTTGGACTTGTGGTCGGCAGAAAAACTTGGTGTAGTTTTATCAAAGATGCGGAATTGTAAAGAGTTGGCTGCTACTGTAAACAAACATTCTTAAACTTACCCATGCAGACGCATCTCGACCGATCTCATAATTAATTCCGTTGAATAGCGCGGTGTTTTCACCGGTGAGCCGAGACTGAATCAACTGGTTTAACAAAGTTCATGGACTCGTTCATTAGATCCAATGCATTCATCTCTTTCTGATCCAGAGTGCAGCTGCTGCAACCAACGTGATGATAATCCCATTGAAAGTGTAAACAGACGTAGAGCCAGTGCGTCGCTCTAACACACCCCCAAAATGTAAATCTCTGCGGGCTGCCGCCTAGGCTTGATTCACATGCAAATACAGTAATTACGCCCCCGTTTCATTGAAATAAAGTCCGTGAACAACCAATTTTTAAACAAAGGAATGATACTATTTTAGATATTCTAACTGTTCGTTTTTATAGTAAACAAGTACTTATACATTCAATTTATAATAATATGAAAGAAAAAAAAAACACATACAAAAAAAAAATCTAGAACGTCTAGACGAGAAGGGGGCGGGCCGAGTTGTGGTCACTAGCGCTGCCAGGTGTCACATATGTCTTGAATAATGTCCTGTTTATTCTTGATTTGATCAGTTTAATATTGTAACCAGATTGATTTCTATATCTTGACTAGGGGAAGGCTAGGGATACTTTGTAAAGCTGAATACACTATTTTATAACTGTTTTTACTAACTGATTTAGACTTTACACCAATGGAACAAGTACATTATCACTGAATTAGTGTATTCTTATTAGTTTGGATGCGGTGACTCTCTCCCTGCAAACCAGGAGAGGCGTTTTCTGCCGGTGTTATCTGAAACCTCCTTTGAAGCTCTGTGTCCTATCTACACGACCCCCCAGACTGGGTGACCTCTCTTCAGCGTTTCTATAGACAGCTGCGGCCTGTAAATTATAACAACTGGGCGTTTGCTGCCAGCTCTATTCAGCGTCCTGTTTTGGTAAACAGTCTTTTGTTCTAATTTCAATGCTGGCCGATTGACCTGAGCTAGTATCCTGTCTTATTTTACATATAATACTCTCCTGGGGGGTTGCTTAATCAGGGAGAGATTATCTTTTACTCCAGGTGCAGGTTGGTCAGACCAAATAGTGCATACTCTAATCAGTCCCTGTGAGAGAACATTCAGACTATTCTAAAATTGTGTATGCACTGATCCCACCATTATCAGCTTAGTCCCAGTAGCGGCCGACCTCGGGGAAATACAGATTTCAATACTTTTTCCCACCCCTAGTAGTTTCATGAGTTTGAGCTTGGGGAAATCTACTACAGTTCCCCGGTTGGGGATTATACATCCCCATATACCTGTTAGTATTTTCTCAATCAAACTGTTCGTACCCCGTACAGATACCATAACCTTTTAACCTTTAGCAAAATCACATAAAAACCAAATTTTTTTAAGAATCTCTAAAACACAGTTCATTTCTGTACAGTACCAAACCCATTCAACACCCTCGTTATTTCACTTTCACACACATTTATCAGTTATTAGAATTTGACATCCAGTCTAGGGCCGTTTCTCTATACAAAGAGAACATCGACCCATTTATCAGCTTTTCTGTTTATTTCACTATACTTATGTGTATTTAACCAAACATGTCTATATTGTGTGTCTGACTCTGAAAGAAAAAGGATTAATACATCGCACAAAAAGATTTTAACATTTCTTAAGAAAAGAGGGAGCGTAAAAATCAAAGATTATATACTATTCTGCTCCCTTCAATGGATCACTGAGACCTCCAATTAGCATTAGCTTTCATCCTGCAAGTTATCCCTCATCAACCTCCTGCGGTTTCTTGATAACTCTTTGTGGCCGAGGACATCCTTCTGGACTTGTGCTAATCACGGTCTCCTCCTTGGTTGTGTGCAGTCTTGATACTGCTCCAGTCTTCACAGAAGGAAAAAAAATGTCCCTCTGTCCTGTTATTGCTATTTGGATTTGTTATGTACAACAGACAATTTGATTGGAAGATCACATTTCCATGCCAAATACACCTCTACTGTTCTGCATTGATAATACATTTGTTTTCCAAATTAGTTATCTATATATTTTATGGCTTTTTATCGTTAATATTCAAAAAATTCACATGTCTCTCATTACTTTGTGCTGTACTCTATTTACTAGACCAATGTCTCAAGTTCAACACAATATACACCCCACCACCCTATGACTGTGGAATATCATTTTCACAATCATACCTTCGTTTCTGGACAGCTCCCTCGGGGCCCGGACAGTCAGTACTGACGAAACCCCTCCTCCAGCAGTCCCTACACGCACGGCAACAAATCACAGTTGCCTTAAACATAAATTTTTTCACACACTCTGCCAGCCTCTAACAAGCCATCACAGAGTCTCCCATAAGCCAATTATCAATTGCACATGTCCACACCCTACACCAAACCTATTTGGCCAATGTCGACCAAAATCTACTGAGCTTATCCATGTACAGAGAACCACGTTTTTCCAACACTTTACCATCCATCGCGACACAACCTCCCAGATCCTAGATCTGGATTATCAATGGGCGGAGAACAAAACCATGAACCAGCTCCAGTCCATCCACTTTGTTCTCAGTCCACTATATAGACATATCCTACCAGTCCCGCTGTGTCGAGATCACTCCCAGCCTGTCAGGTTCCTAAGAAAAAATAGAGAAAAGAAACAAAACAAAGAAAACCATCCCAAAACAACAATTGAAAACAATAAACAAAATTTGTGAGTGTCTCTTTTTCAACCCACTTCTAGAAACAAAATTAACCTATCATCTAGGGGCATAACCACCCCCGTATACACTAAGAAACAAAATGAAAACTTCCGGCCTGAGGCAGAAATTGCTTATAAAAAACTAGGAAATAAAAATAAATAAACTCCTATATCCATTATTCATGATTGTTAATGGTCTATCAATATCATCTTCTTAATTTCTTAATCATGCAGTCCACCCTTTGACCAATCTGATTATTGAAGCTCTGTCTAATATTAAATGTCTAATATTAACTGTTTAACCACCAGTTTGTTGTTAGTACGATTAGCCATGCAACTGTCAGTTACTCCGTCTTCCACTTGCCTACGTTAGTCATACATCCATTTTAGTAACTTGCACACATAACCTAATCCCCTAACCTATCTACATATCTTTTATTCTATTTTTATTCTAATCAGTAGTATATATATATTTTTTTTTAATCTATTTTTATTTTTAATACCTATCTATATTTTTCTATTCAACCGATGGCCTCTGCAGACATGACCTTTGACAACGACCTTTCAGTCTACATATCCAGCAAACCAGTCCATTTTCCCTTGGTTGTGGGGCCCAGTGGGGCCCTTGCCCTCTGACAGTCTTTCTTTCAGCTTGCCCCCCTTTGTCACAGGACCTGGCCATGTGACCAAGTTCACCACAAATCCAGCAAGCTCGATTCACACCTCTTTGGCCCTTTCCTGGCATGTCCTGTTGAATGGGAGAGAAAGACACATACCTGTTCCTCTCAGCCGCCGTCCTTTGAGTCTGGTGGGGGAAGGGGCCTGGAAACTCACCCCGCCCGAGGCTTTCACCACCCTGTCGAGGCCCAGTTCCCTGTCCGGGCAACGGGGCACAGGGCATTGCTTGATCACGGCGGCCTAGTTCTGACGCCCGAAGCATGATATCACAAACTGTACCACGCAGCAGTACATTCTTTCTCGCCAGTTCTTGCTCCAGTCTCTGCGTCTCATGTGCAGCTTGACCAATCTCCCGCTGTGTCTTCATCAGGTCTCGATGAACTGCCTCATGTCGTTCGAACGCTTCTATAAACGCTCTCTGTTGTTCTTGAGAGAGGCAGGTCTGCGTCTCTTCCTCCATCCCGGCGCTGGCGGTCTGACTTCCCGTCTCTGGGCCCCGCCTCTCATCTTGGCTCTGGTGTTGGAGGGGTTCTGGACAGGGGGAGCTTATGGGCTGTGGACACTGTTCTTGATACCGACCTTGGTTCCGCCCATAGCCACCCCTTCCTCTGTTCACCCATCGAGGGCCTCCTCCTCTGGGTTGAGGACGATACCCTTCTCCTTGGGGTCGATATTCTTGGTCACAGTCCCTAGACTTATGTCTGAGATTTCCGCACCCCCAGCACTCCACTGGTCTTGACCGAGCTCTGAATCCATTCGCTCCACCTCTTCTGTTTCCACCTCGTCCCGGTGACTGCCAGGGTGGTCTCCTCGGCACTTGTTGCAGTTTTTGCGCAGGGCCCCCCTGTGTTGGAGGCAAAGTTAACATTCCACGTCCTTCTGACCCGTTCGTTACATGGGGGGAATCAGTCATATTCAAATCAATCAGGTTAATGTCACTACTCAATGCGGTCAATGAAATGTCTGCAGAAGTTATCGGCATTTCCCCACCATTGGCCTGACTATTGTTGGCCATTTCTATATTGCTTCTATTTTTTATACTATAGGTTTAATGAAAATAGACTAATTTTCAACTCTCGTCTTTGTTATTCTATTTTCTTCTACTTGCTCTTCTATCGAAGTTGGTGAATTTGCTCTATATTAACCATTCACCCGCTCATGCACTCATATTATTACTGGTTTGGAAAAACAAGTTTCTCTGGGTTTTAAACTATTTTTACAAACTTGAGTTAAAATTCACTCACACTCTGATTTTATTGGTGCAGACAGGAATCGATAAGACGCTTATTATTACTATACCCAGACTTTAACAGTCAATTGTTCCCCAGTTGGAGTTTGGAATCGTCAGCACTGCTTCTGTCCGCCCTCGAGCAGCTGTGGAGAAAGAAAGAAAAAAACATACACTTAACTAGCAGTGGCATTTCCCTTTCACAATCCATCATTATCTTTAAGCATGGAATGTCGGGCGTCTCTATACTAATATCACTTTAGAGAGACTTAGTGCAATTTATTTGAATTATAACGACTCAGCCTTTGCTGCATTTTGCCCTTTGTCCAATCTGGAAAGCTGGATCTTCCAATCATCTTGTCGTGTATCCTCTCATTGTACATCAACCTCTCCCATCCATTGGTACGTTGATTGTCCTCTCCTTTGAACAATCAGAATTAGTTTTACAGCCTATCATTTCTAAACATTTGTGCTGGATATGGTAATTTTGTTGATTAAAATGTCTTTCTCCTAATGTATTTGTCATATTTTTCTCATACTATATTCTAAATCCCAACGTCAGTTTAATGACTATGTGTATATGTAATTACAACATTTCCTTCTATGTGTAGCTGTATTTATTTCTATCTGAGAGAGTCTAAAATGTATTCCTATCATACATCGATTTTTACATCACAGTTATTCACATAATTTATTCATAATTAATACACATTCCCCCGTTTCAACACCTTAACCTTAGGTGTTAAACGTCAACCGCCATCAACTCACGAGGAATTAAAAAAAATTTCAGTGACTCATATCACAGAATCCCCGCGCACACACAGTGTCCAGCCGCCCATGTTATAAACCACAGACCCCAGCACTATGCTTATCGCAACATTCCCACAGATCCCTGCCACCCAAGGACCTGCCACCACTCAGCCCAAAGCATTTTCGCCTCAGTATCGATCCCGAACGAAAACACCCTCGGCCCCCTTTACCAGGAACATCACAAACAACTTTCCACCACACACACACTCAGATGGGCAACGCCCACACGGCACCCAGCCCCCACATCCGTTCAAATGAAGAAGAAAAAAATTACACCTTAAAAAAATTTCACACACATACAACCGTGGCAGGCGAGAATCCTACCACTGAACCACCAATGCACTCTCCGACTCACGGCCACACCACCACGAACGCCCTGTGACGTGGCTCCCAAGCGCTGTCGAGTTCCCATCACCCCATGTGACGCACACTCTTACTGGTGAAGCTTACAGCGGGAAGAGAGGGGGTGAGAGAACGAGGAGGGGGAGAGAAAGAGAAAGGGAGAGCGCGTACCACTGTACCTCATCCCACTTCCTAAAACACCTGTGCGCTCCCAAATCCACCCCCCACATTGCTCCACCCACCCATCAACTCAACACTGCCTGCTCCATTCTCCTCACTCATCACCAGCACCCAAAACCGGCCACAACCGTGTAAAACTGACAGTCTCAAGCCTAAAGCCTCCCACTTAACATCAACTCAATAGCAAGGAAAGAGGGGGGGGCACAGAACATTACCACTAAGTGAACCAAGGAAAGTACATTGGGGAGGGGGGTGTGCCGAACACTTACCACTATGTGAAGCAACCCCACTCACGGAAGGAAAGAAAGGGGAAAGGAGTGAAGAGGAGAGGGGGGGAAATGGGGAGAGGAAGGGGAGGAAAGGAGGGGGAGGGGAAGAGGGGGAGAGAGAGAGAGAGAGAGAGAGAGAGAGAGAGAGAGAGAGAGAGAGAGAGAGAGAGAGAGAGAGAGAGAGAGAGAGAGAGAGAGAGAGAGAGAGAGAGAGAGAGAGAGAGAGAGAGAGAGAGAGAGAGAGAGGGAGAGGGAGAGAGAGAGAAAGGGAGGGAGGGAGGGAGAGGAGAAGGAGGGGAGGGGGAGAGGAGAGGAGAGAGAGGGAAGGAGGGGGAGGGAGAGAGGAGGGGAGAGAGGGAGAGGGAGAGAGAGAGAAAGGGAGGGAGGGAGAGGAGAAGGAGGGGAGGGGGAGAGGAGAGAGAGGGAAGGAGGGGGAGGGAGAGAGGAGGGGAAAGAGGGAGGGAGAGAGAAAGAGAGAGAGGGAGGGAGGGGAGGGGGAGGAAGCCGGGACCCCACATCCCACTACTAGATTAAACTAAACTTCCAACATCACTACAGCATAACAATCTAATTCCACTATCAAATTAACCTTTAAAAGAAAAACGCTTCCTGTGTGTAGGAAATTATAAAAACCAAAGCAGCTTTGAATGGAAACCTAAACCTGGCCTCTGCCGCCCCCTACTGCACTCCCAAACAAACACCACCTAGAAAAAATAAATCCCTCACAATGGACGCCCCGCGCCCCTACCCTAGATAATAAACACGGCGCCCCTTTCCAAGATGGCCGCGCTCCTTGTTTACATGCCAAGCCGTATTGCTAGCACATCGCGAGATATCCAGAGAGTCCCACCATGCTACACCGTTAGCATAGGTAGCTTAGCATATTAGCTTTGTTAGCCATTCGCGTGATAGCCAGCGCGGCTAGTTAGCATTAGCTTAGCTTCAACCACGACACCGCAATAAACGTCCCCAAACGGCATAATGTCTCGTAGTGTCGAGCGGCCCGACACACCGCAATGTTAGCACAACACAGCTCCACCTCGCCGCCGAACTCTAATCCCTTTAAGTGCCAGTGTACAGATTTAATCAACACAAAAACATTACAACATACATAGGCCATTTGCAAACACTAGCTTGACCCCGTCGCCAGTCGCCACCATCGGTCTAGGCAGAGCTTAGAACGACTTCCGGGTCAACCTATTTGTCCCATTTGATTCCTTACTACATTAAACAATGACCTTAAACCCACCGAATTCGAAAATTCTAACGTACACTACACACCCCAATAGCCTCCTGACACTTCCGATCGCTTCCATACACTCGATACCCCGACGCCCCGTCCATAATTAACTTCGGTCGCCCCCGTGGCTAACGTAGCAGCTAATGACTGCCACGTCCCGATAGCCTCAGATAAAACGGCGTCTTTCATCACATTTCCCTGCGGTCGTTGGTCACTAGAATTTCATAATAATACAACAACAATCTACACACATATGGCATCCATTCCTACGCTTTGACCCTTTTAACCTCCTTCCAGTTAAGAGGACTCTCCTCCCGTTCGGATGCACTCCTTGCCCTACTTAGATGCACCTCTCCCTGTAAGGCTTAGGTAGTCAGCTACGACCGTACAACCAGCCTTGGCTGCCTTGCCCGACACCGGCCCCTCTCCCCCAACAGAGAAGGTCTCCACTTCCATGCTAAGGTCTCCTCAGGAACGGAAGAAGTCCCCTTATTTTACCTTCAGGTGCAGTTTTAGGCTGGGTCCCTTTCCAATCTTAGGAGAGACAATCCAGATTCCTCTGAATTGACACCCCTCACCCCTCTGCTTCCCAGCATTTTCTTTTCAAAAACACTGATCACAGAAGCACAACTCGCCTACTAACCCTGTATCGGCTAGTAAGGTTACTATGGCCTGACTGTACATTGAGCCAGGTGCATTTATGGTCTCTGCCATAACGCTCTCCTGACCGGCTGGCGACCCAGTCGATAGCGACCTCATAGTCCGTCATCAAGTCAGGACCCCAAGCGGCTGACTGTCCGTAGTACCTATCAGCCACTCAGTTTAGAAACCGACGGTCTTGTCCCCATCCCGCTTGCTCTGGGCATGGAAATATTGACCGTTTTCGCCAGCCTAGCCTGTTCACAGCAGGTGCTGTGCCCCTCCCGGCGCACTGCCCTGCTTCTAGGTGTGGACTGTCGTCCACGTACCACCCAGTGCCCACACCAACTTACGTGCGACGTTTCCTGGGCCGACTAGACGGTACCACAGTGGTATGTTAATTCATACCTCATTACGCACGGAGGCCTTCAGTAACTCCTAAGCACTATAGTTTGTGTTTAACGTGCGCCCAGACTCTTGCGAGCCCACTGCCGCCTGTTTGTGGCTAGAGGTTCGGGGTGCCTACCCCCTCCCTAACCACTAACAAACACTCCTCAAACATACATAATTAGCAATACACATTCCCTTAGTCATACACATCCATTCACAACATTCAGTGTTGAACAATCCCAGTAGTATGGTAGCCGTGAGCCACGACGTAACGGCCTACAATATTGAATAACCCCTAGTAGCATATAGCACGCAGCTAGGTAGCCGCTAGCCACGACGCCGCGGCCTACAATATTGAATAACCCCTAGTAGCATATAGCACGCAGCTAGGTAGCTGCTAGCCACGACGCCGCGGCCCTCAATATCAAATAAACTTTAAGTCAACATAAGCGCAAATTTTTATAGCTCAAAAGTAACACTTCTCATACTTGAATTGCTAGAACGACTTCCGGTTCAAAGTGTTTGTTGTTCTCCGTTTCCGAAATGCTATCTTGGCCTCCTAGCTAGTCGATAGCTCGGGCCTTAGCCTCAATGTTTTCCTAGCTTTAACACTAGTATCACCACACATTGTTACTATTTTCAATAGCTTCGCCGCACTCATTTTCACAGCGCTTAAGAGCATTAGTACACTATACATGCAATGAACGTTTACATTACAAACAGCATATTGAAACCAATTTATTGCTAAGCGCTTTTGTTCCCGTTTGCCATGACAAAACGTGTACCGAAATATGCTTCGAAGTCAAACACGTTCTAATCGGATTTCCGCCGGCTATTGTTTTTTGTAATCAACCATCTCACTGGTTAACAAACAACATCAGCATCCTCTTAATCCTCTTAACCAACCCTTAATCACGGATCGATTTATATTTAGTTCGGCTGATATCCCCCAGAGAAAATCCCCTCCCCCCGTTGATTTGAAACGGTGACCGGCTAGCCTGGTACGATATTTTCAAAAGCCTACGTGTAGCTTCGGTAGGCCCCCCTTTGCCTATTTCCCCACGTTATTTATCTCGCGACCCGTAACGCACATCATCATATTGACGCCCTCCTTATATATCCATCTGATTCCGTGACCTGAGCAGTGTTGGACCAGAGTAGTAATGACACATCGTTTGCCGATGGTTCAGATCCCCGTTTGCCGTCATTTGAGAGACGACCACGAGCGGAGATCCTGCGTCACCCAGCAAACGTGCACACATAATTCAACCACTGCTCAGACACGAAAAAAATATCTTAACTCATCATGCACTTTTCCGGTAAAAAAACGTGGGTCCGTCTATTAACCAGGATGCATCCTACCGGGCCTTCTTAACACAAGACTAATATGGCCCCGATCAAAAACCATTTCGTCTAGCGCAGCCCGGTACTTCAATTCGCGAGAGGCGTACTAAAAACGTCCCCGCTGGCCAATTGAACCATTCCAATACGATACTGCGCGTTACGCACCCCAACCACCCCATTATCTCCCTCCCCGAGAGACACTCATGAGGTAACCACTGATCCCAACCCCAGTTCGAACTGAACGCTCTACATCTTCAGTCATCACGGCCCGTGTCCACTCACCTATTTTTCAGGATTCTGTTGTGATGAATCCTCCAGGCGCCGATTGTCCCCGGTGCCGAGAGTCAGAAAAAAACGTCTTGAGCGCTTCAGGACAAGGGCCACAGCACCAATTTGAAGTAAAAAGGGTCCTTGGTTCTTATATTAAGAACCAGCTATGATACTCTGCGTTGTGATTGTCCGTTTACTAATTCCCTTTTACTTTAAAAAGGCCAAGCATGGCCTTGTAACGACGGCGGAGCAGGAGAATGAAATGAAGACGATGAGAGTTTGCTAATGTACAAGATCCGCTTTTTATTTCACAAGCAAAAGTGAAATAACAAAGGCTTGAATTCAAAACGTGCAATGAAACAAAGATACCATGAGACTATGCCCTCAGCTCTTTGTTTCAGACTAATCAAAAGGAAGTTACTAAAGGAATGGTCAATGTAGGCCTCTGTTGCCTGGTGTCAACAAAGGAATCTGGTTTCTCGTCTGAAAAGCGTCTGGGTCTCTGTCTGGGCTCAAGAAAGCGTGTGTGTCTTGTTGTTGCGTTCGTTCTGCCCTCTCTCCCTAGAGTGCTAGTCTTTTAAAGCCTTTCCTCCTCCCCTTGAGATCTTACGTCATAGGGGAGGACCTCTTTAGAAGAGAGAGATTCTCATTGGCTGAGGCTCATGCTCGGTCATTTTGAACCAGATCTGACGCCGGATATTACCTTATAAGGAAATGTCTTTGCTAGATGTAAATTTTACAGGGCAGGCTGTTTTTTGATTAGATAATTCTTTAGTTTTAGCGTTTAAATGTATCTGGCATTAGATTTATCAATTTATCAATCAAAGATTAATGCTTATTTTGATTAAACATCTCATTTAGTCTTTCCACCGAATCCTAAACATAGATTAAACCTATTGTGGGTTTATAAGACAAACTGTTTTACTTTCTGTAATCTAGGTTAATATCTTTGAAGTTAATTTGATGCTTAAACCTGTTTTAGACCATATGTCTTGAATAATGTCCTGTTTATTCTTGATTTGATCAGTTTAATATTGTAACCAGATTGATTTCTATATCTTGACTAGGGGAAGGCTAGGGATACTTTGTAAAGCTGAATACACTATTTTATAACTGTTTTTACTAACTGATATAGACTTTACACCAATGGAACAAGTACATTATCACTGAATTAGTGTATTCTTATTAGTTTGGACGCGGTGACTCTCTCCCTGCAAACCAGGAGAGGCGTTTTCTGCCGGTGTTATCTGAAACCTCCTTTGAAGCTCTGTGTCCTATCTACACGACCCCCCAGACTGGGTGACCGCTCTTCAGCGCTTCTATAGACAGCTGCAGCCTGTAAATTATAACAACTGGGCGTTTGCTGCCAGCTCTATTCAGCGTCCTGTTTTGGTAAACAGTCTTTTGTTCTAATTTCAACGCTGGCCGATCGACCTGAGCTAGTATCCTGTCTTATTTTACATATAATACTCTCCTGGGGGGTTGCTTAATCAGGGAGAGATTATCTTTTACTCCAGGTGCAGGTTGGTCAGACCAAATAGTGCATACTCTAATCAGTCCCTGTGAGAGAACATTCAGACTATTCTAAAATTGTGTATGCACTGATCCCACCATTATCAGCTTAGTCCCAGTAGCGGCCGACCTCGGGGAAATACAGATTTCAATACTTTTTCCCACCCCTAGTAGTTTCATGAGTTTGAGCTTGGGGAAATCTACTACACAGATTCTCTACCTCTTCCAGGTAGGCCCTCTCGTCGTTGGCAGAGATCATAGAGCGTATGCTCTATATATGCACATTCAAGTTCATGTTCACATGCAAACCCATGTGTAGGAAAATAAACAGCTTCCTACCAGTCAGTGTGATGTGATCCCTGTTTTGCTTTGTCCCCAAATCGTCTTATTAGGGTCTTATTATTATTATTATTATTATTATTATTATTATTATTATTATTATTATTATTATTATTATTATTATTATTATTATTATTATTATTATTATTATTATTATTATTATTATTATTATTATTATTATTATTGTTATTATTTCCAGAGATACACCTGGAAAGAGGACCTGGACCTGGACGCCCAAGGGTAGTAGTCGACATGGATCGCTTGGTTAATCTCCTTGAGATAGGGCTGCCTGTGGCTTGCATCGCCAATTTGTTGGGGGTGTCATATGCCACCCTCTACAGAAGGATGCAAGACAACAACATATCAGTCAGGGCATTGTACACCACCTGTACCGATGAAGAACTGGATGCAATGGTCACAGAAATTAAGACGAGGATGCCCCATGTCGGCTATCGTCTTGTGAAAGGGAGTCTGCAGGCACAGGGACACCGTCTGCAATGGGACAGAGTCAGAGCATCCACGCACCGTGTGGACAGTCTTGGGGTTTTGTCCAGAATGACTCAGTTGGGATGCGTCATCAGGCGTACATACTCTGTGCCCTGTCCAAAGTACCTTGTGCACATAGACACAAATCACAAGCTGATCAGGTAACCAGAGTTTAACGTTTTCTTTTCGTATATTATATATACAGGCATTCATATTTTGATTTATATAAAAAAAATATATATATATTTTTTTAATATAAAGTTTCCCAATAGGGATGTATCAGTAGTATTGGCAGTGGTAGTAGTCGTAATAGTAATCCAGTCTATTGTTTTTAAAAATGTCTAAAAAATAAACTAGTTCAACACAGGTAACCACATTTGCTTAATTTCTTTGATGGCTCAAATGTATGCTCTAGTGTCTAGTCGATTTTGTGTTTTGAGCACAACGTTCATCATAGATCTAGCCTTTTAATTTTGCTCTCAAAGTGCACCAGATTGATGCATTTAACTTTAAAACTTAAAAAGAAAAAGTCAGGACAGTAGGTTCTACAAGTAGGCTCCCTTAAAACGCTAACGCTATTAAAAAAAAAATACAGTGGAGGTTAAAATAAGAATATGACTTGGCCTATAAAACAATGATTTTTTTTAAAAATAAACCTTACAGATGTCTTCCATAGACTCTCAGGAATTGTGTAAAGTTGCCCAAATAGTGCAAGGAATAGCAATGCATGTCCCCTTTAACTGCTGCATCATGAGATACTTGGTACTCAGCACCACACTCAGACCAAAATGTTTCCAGGGGCACTTCACTGAAACAAGTTCTCCAGGTGGTATCAGATGAGATTTAAATGAGTTCTTCCAAGAGTTTGGATGGAGATGTGTCAGGAAGCTTTGTCTCAATGTTGTCTGTAAAGGGGTTCTTTATCCAGAGTAACTTGGTGATCCTTTTAGAATCCACAATCGTAAAAACGATCCACACACACACACCACTCAATCTGTGTTTCATAAATCATAAAAACACGCATCATACCTCACCATTTTTGTACCAGATGTACATACTGTAAATAGAGGTATACTGAACAATTGTTGTTTACACTTGTTTTACTTGACTCTTGACTTTCAATTTTTTTACTTATTATACTTATCTATACTATCTGTTATTGTCTAGCACACTCTCAGGAGCAGAACAGAAAGAAACATTTCATGCAAGGTATTCTGTATTTCTGTATGACAAATAATAAATGAACTTGAACTTTTCTGTGTTTTATTAAATAATGATTTTATTTTATTATTGCACCATGTAACTGTGCTGCAGTGCAACGCGGCCGTCCTGACCTTTGCTGAATTTCTTCCCCCATATCTCTCTCCCATCCTTCCTCTCTGCCGGACTTGTCCAATAAACAAATGAAAAAGCGACCAAAGACATATTAAAGAAAATTTAAAAAATAATGATTTTCAGTTTTGAGAAATGGTCAAACTTATCCAAATATGGTATTTTTAGGGAAAACTGCAGCTGCAACAGATAGCACTTTAGTGATAATTTTCTGTAATCATATTAAAACTATTTTTATTTTTTTGAGAAATCTCAAGGCACCCCTGGCAGCTCTCTGAGGCACCCTAATGTGCCGCGGCACCCCTGTTGAGAACCGCTGCTCTAGGAGAGAGTGGGGCCGGTTTGATTGTCTGACTCTGCTTCCCTGTTAACTGACAAGTGTGACACATTATGATGTAAGCGGAAACATCACGTTTTAAACGGGGCCAAAAACGGTCTCAGTGCACGGGCATACGTTTTCCTCACTCCCTGATGCCTTGCAGCCAGCTTCCTTCTCATCCCCCTCTCTGCCACCACCTCTAGTCTGACCAGCTCGACTCCCACCACGGAGCTAGCCTTCCTCACCAGCTTGTTCAGTTTGTTGGTGTCCCTCGATTTGATGTAGCCCCATGCCATGTAGCATGCCACAGCATAGAAGAGGACGCTGGCCACTACAGACTGGTAGAATGACTGCAGGAGTCTATTGCAAACATTAAAGGACCTGAGTCTCCTCAGGAAGAACAGCCTGCTCTGTCCCTTCCTGTAGAGGGCCTCTGTGTTGTCCGACCAGTCCAGTTTATTGTTCAGGTGTACCCCAAGGAACTTATATGACTCCACCTCATCCTAAAACCCTATACTCTTGCCAATCTAAAGGCAGAGAGGAGGATGAGAAGGAAGCTGGCTGCTATCCTGGATAATCCCTCCCACCCCCTCTATGACGAGCTAGTCAAGATGAGAAGCCCCCCCCCACACTCAACTAACCGCCTCTGCCAGTCCTTCATACCAGCGGCCATCAGACTCCACAACAGTGGGCAGGGACTGCTGCCAGACCTCCAACCAGGACCCTATAGCACCTTATGTGAATACTGTATACTTTATCAGATCATATAGCATTTAGCATTTATAGATTATATATTAGATTAGATGTACACCAAAACAAAAAAAAACATCAAAAAACACTTTACAATTATTATATACAATTATTATATACTGTATGTATTTCTTACATAATACAGCTGCAGTGTTCATCAACTCCTCTGGGATAAATGGGAACACTGCTCCATAAGCAATAAGTTAAAGCTAATTACCTTAGCATATTTGACATGTACAGTGTCATGTACAGTAACTGACTTATATTTAATCAATACAAATATAACTAATAAACGATGGGATTAGAAAACTACAAGGCTAAATTAATTCAGAATGCAGTTGTTTGTTGAAATGTGGTGGCCGGACAAGATTTTTGTAATAATTTCTGTATCAAATATGAAAGATATGAATTATATATAACTTTGAGCATACCCACAAACAGATATTCATGATCATAAACCCATTCAAGTAAATTTCCAGATTTTTTCCACTATTTTAAGGCGTACACTTTAAGACCATTGACAACATGGTTTGATCCCCAAGCATTAGTATCCTGGAGAAAATTAGAAGAAAACATAGTAGCCCCACATAGACTGAAGGACATAGCATACACTAAACTATCAATTAAGCATTGCGAACGGAAATTTGGCCCCATAATTACTCATGCGATCCGGATATGGCGTGAAACACAAAAAAAATATCCTAACCCACATAAATGGCACAATCATACTCCCTTATTCAATAACAATGCACTCTTGATTGGTAAACGACCTATAAGATTCCCTATATGGGAAAAGCAAGGCATACACTCATTATGGGATGTTTTTAACAAACAGGGTTTTTGTAGTTATGAAGAAATACGCAAAAAATGTAATCTCACCAAGTCCACACATCTTTTTTACATACAGTTATTGTTATGTTTGAAGACTCAAGGTGTTCCATTAAAGAAACCAATTGAACACCACAGATAACACAAATTCTTCTATGAAAGAGAGACATCGAGAGGTTTTGTTTCAGATTTTTACCATCAATTACTAACGTCCTCGTATGAAACCCTCCACCTAGACTCCGTCTGGAGGAGGGATATACCAGACCTGGAAAGTGATTTTGATTGGCAAGAAGCCTGGGCAAATGTTCGACTCACATCAAGGAACCCGGACCATCAACAAATCAATCTTAACTATATTCACAGGACATACTTGACTCCTATAAGACTGAAAAAAATGGGTCTTATACAAGACTCCATATGCTCCTTATGTACAAATGGGGACGAGGGGACATTTATGCACATGTACTGGGACTGCCCACCAGTTAAGATATTCTGGAAAGAGGTGACCCAGCAATTATCAAATCTCTTAACTTGGAATATACCTGTACACCCCTCTGTATTACTGCTGAATGATGTTTTTGAGTGTGCAGTACATCCATAGCTAAAGAGATTGGTTTTATCGGGTATCACAGTGGCTAAAAAGCTGATAGCATCACGATGGTTCCAACCGGAAAAAATTTGCCGAAAGGTCTGGATTATTACATATCTCGATGTGATCTATCAAGAAATATCTACAGCAAGAATTTTGGGTCTCAATGAATCCAAAATGACATTGTGGTTAGAAGTGGTGGAGAAAATAAAAGCTAGCATATAATGGTAATGTCTGGTTAGGAGCGAGGGAAAATGGATGGATTATCCAATGGGGGGTCCGGGAGGGGGGGTACGAGCTAGAGCAATTATGTGTGTAGGTTTTTAGATAACAGGTATTAAGGGTATATCATATATAAGACAATTAACTAAAATGTGATTTGATTGGATGTGCACTGTCAACTAATGCTTGTATATCTTATCGTGTGTTGTCATGTTTGTTTATGTGTTTGTTTAAAAAATAATAAAAAAATAAAACACAAGTAAATATTCAGACGGAATTGTTTTATTACTATCACTATAATTATAATAACTTTTGAACAATAAATTATATTTCTAATCTGTCAGCTGTTCTATATTGCCCATATAATTATCTATACCCCCCCATACCCTCTAAGTTTCCTGCTATAGCTTGTCAGTAAAGTGGTTGAAAATGCAGTTGTTTGTTGAAATGTGGTGGCCGGACAAGATTTTTGTAATAATTTCTGTATCAAATATGAAAGATATTAATAATAATAATCATGATAATCATACAGATATTTTATATCATTTGAAAGCCCTAGTTGTTATCTTCAAAATGGTACTATATATATTTACTTTGAGCATTCATTTTCATAATGGAATGTTGATAGGGCTAAAGATAATATGCGACTTTGGCCACTGGTAGCGCTCATGAGCCGAACACAACTCGGGCCGTGTTCGGTAGTGCTGAAGAAGAAGAAGCTTCACACACGAATCCCCATGGGGAAAACAGTGGAATATTTGTCTCAAAATTCTGTCCGTAACTCCAAGTAGATCAAGCGTGTCCTTAGAATTCCGTACGTAAATCTAAGCAGATCAAACGTGTTTTTAGAATTCCGTACGTAAATCTAAGCAGATCAAACGTTTTATGAAACACAGATTGAGAGGTGTGTGTGTGTGGATCGTTTTTTTACGATTGTGGATTCTACTTCTGCGTTTTTTTTTTTTTTTTGATAGACCTCTAAGAAGAAGAAGCGTCACACACGAATCCCCACGGGGAAAACAGCGAAATATTTGTCTCAAAATTACGTACGTAACTCCAAGTTGATCAAGCGTGTCCTTAGAATTCCGTACGTAAATCTAACCAGATCAAGCTGTTTTTAGAATTCCGTACGTAAATCTAAGCAAATCAAGCGTGTTTTTATGATTTATGAAACACAAATTGAGAGGTGTGTGTGTGTGGATCGTTTTTACGATTGTGGATTCTACTTTTGCATTTGTTTATTTTTGATAGAAATCTACCACCATATTTGAACTCCGAAACATGTCCAAAACAGTCTGCCCTGCATCTTGCAGTCGGAGATTGATCTCGTTGACGTGTCGCGTAATATCTGTGAGAAACATCAGTTTCACAACCCACTTCACTTCTCGTCCTCGAGTTCTGGCCGGGTAGTCTTGGCCTTTCTTTATCAAAGCAGCCGACAAACTGTTCCACAGCGTAGCCACCTAACCGCGGAGTAGAGCGGGACATCTTTGTATGCAAGCTTTGTATTTCCTCTAGCAGTTAACTATGAAGTTAACAATCGTTGCCACCGTAGCCATAACCTCATTAAGAACATTTTCCAAACATAAAGCACACATAAAGCTCATTTACCTTAGCTTTCTCTGGCAAGACTCTGGAAGACTCTGGCAGGAGCACTCATTCAAGGGTACTACGACTATGTGTGCACCTCATGGTACCAAAGCAAAAAACAAATTACAAACATCTCAAAACAAGCTAGTCAGACTACTGCTTGACCTGACTCCTAGAACCCACCTCACCCCGGCCCACTTTGACAACCTAGGATGGCTTAGAGTAGACGACAGAGTACAGCAACTTGCAATGGGCCTGGTCTACAAGATACACTACGCGACCAAGGTACCCATGTACATGTCAAAATACTTCCCAAAGGTCAGTGAATACCACGATCACAACACCAGAGGGAGCTCCACAAATCATGTTAAACCCAGATTCGGCTCAAACAAGGGACTAAACACGTTTTGCAATTATGCCACATCAATGTGGAACGCCCTACCCAAAGCTGTAAAGGAATGTGAATCACTACCCACTTTCAAAAACACTCTCAAAGAACACCTACGGGAGACTGCAATTCGAAACTGGCCCCTACAAATGTCTTAACCCAGTTGTACAGTAAATTACCAAGTATGGCTTTGTCAGTATTCCAATGTACAGTGTACAGTGTCCCCCCCCCCTACCCCCCCCCCCCTCCAATGTACAGCCCCCACCCACCCAACCCCACCCCACCCACCCAACCTCCTCCAATGTACAGTTTCTACGTCAAATGTATATACACTCTTTTTCTGGACACTTTTTGTATCACAAACAGTACTGTATTTGCAAATCTGATATGTCATAAATGTATAGATGTAGCAGTACTGTCTATCTGTATGTCATGTATGTCATATATGTTATGATGACTTGAAAATGGGGGACCCTGATGTAAACAAGACGAAAGTCTTTCTCTGGTCTGCATCCCCTTAACAATTGTATGTATTGAGCTGTACTGTACTGTACCCATTCTGCAATCTGTTAATAAACTTTTCAATCAATCAATCAATCAATCAATCAATCAATCAATCAATCAATCAATCAGCAGGGTTGCCATCATGACATCTACAACTATGCAGAACGCAACCGCGGCACTGTGTATGATTACAATGGGAAATGTGAGCGGGAGGCCCCACACACGGTGTGACACACCTCAATCAAACTAAATAAAAAAAGTGTAGCCAATGGCTGTTCAAGAGGTGATTTGACATGTCATAGGGGTGTGCAAAAGAGTCGACTTACAAAAAATAACCTGTGGGAGGATTTCAACAAGATAAATGCGGCAACAGTCCAGTGCTAAATATTCAAAGTTGTTAGGGTTTGAACCGACCTCAATCGCACGGCACAGACAGGAAGTTCAGAGTTAGCCAAATACTAGGGCGTATTTATTTACAGAGTCACAAAAGGGGTAAAGTAACAATTATGAAACAACAAGGGAGAAGTGCCATCGGCAGTTCTCTGCGGCTCTGCAGATCCTCCTGGTGATAGCGGTGGGGAATCGGTATTTGACGTTGTAGCGGCTCTGCAGATACTCCCAGCTTTAACTCGAGGTGGAAAACGGAGAGAGAGAGAGGTATCAATAACGGTCCAAGGAAACACAGAGGCAGTGTGGTTCCCTCCTCCCTTAGCTGTGTCCAGAACCAATGAACAGTAACAATCTTCAGTGTTCTCCACAACATCATCATCATCATCAAACCTTTATTTGAATAGGCAGGTTAATTAAGAACAAGTTCTTATTTTCAATAACGGCCTATTTGGGGGTAAAAAGCCCCCTAGGGGAAAGGGGATGGGGGATAAAATCAAATAAATAAAAATAAAACACAAAGGAACATTATTAAAAAGGCAGGACATACATACAGAGCAACAACTGAACTGAACAACAACTGGTGGACAACAGAACAATAGTGGCAGCATGGTGTTAGCACATGGAGAAACATCTACATGAGTGCTCTAGGGAGTTTGTTAAAGTTTCCTTAAACAATCGAATTGAAATAAACGTTTCCATATTTAAGGTTTTTTGTAGTGTGTTCCAGCTATCAGCTGCTGCGTACTGAAAGGAGGAACGGCCTTGTGAGGAGTTGGCATGGGGGGCGTTTACCAGGATATGTGTGGCTGACCGGGTGTGGTAATTTGGGAGTGGACGAGGGTGGACTAGGCGAGTAAGGTAAGGGGGATTACGGCCTAGAAGTGTTTTATATACAAAGGCCAGCCAGTGGATGTTGCGTCTAATCTCCAGGGAGGGCCAGTTTACTAGGGAGTATAGCTCGCAGTGGTGGGTCCTGTAGGGGGCATTGGTAGCGAAGCGAATGGCGGAGTGATATAGGATATCTAAGCGCTCTAGATCACCTTTACGGGCCAAGCGGTAGATAACATCGCTAAAATCAAATAGCGGCAGGACAGTCATCTGGACCAGGGTGAGTTTAGCAGATCTAGTGAAGGAGGAACGGTTCATATACAGAAAGCTAAGCCTTGCTTTGACTTTGGCCTGCAGTTTAGTTAGGTGTTCAGAGAAGGAGAGTTTGGTGTCGATCCACACTCCCAGGTATTTATAAGAGGTGACCAGTTCAAGCTTTTTGCCATCGGCGGCTACAATGGTGCCAGTCTGGGAGGTACCCTTGTGGCCGAACCACATAACTTTGGTCTTGCTGGTGTTTAGGACCAGGCAAAGGGCGGAGAAACCAGCTTGGATTTTTAGAAAGCTCTCCTGGAGAGTTTTCAGGACAGCATCCGGGGAGGGACCAGAGGTGTACAGGACTGTGTCATCAGCATAGAGGTGAATTAGGGAGTTTCCAGCGAACTGGCCTATGTTGTTTATATAGATGGAGAAGAGGATTGGAGCTAGTAAGGAGCCTTGGGGGACCCCCTTAGAGATGGATAGGGACTGGGTTAATAGGTTGTCGGTTTTTATTGACTGAGTGCGATCAGAGAGGTAGTTCTCGAACCATGCTACACTGTGATTAGTGACACCAATGTCTCTCAGCCGCTCCAAAAGCTGTTCATGATCCACAGTGTCAAAGGCCTTGGCCAGATCTATAAAGGCAGCAGCACAGTAGAGTTTGGAGTCAAGGGCATTGAGGACATCATTGAGGACTTTCATTGTAGCAGTCTCACATCCATGCCCTGAGCGGAAGCCAGATTGGTTTTCCGAAAGTATGTTGTAGGTTTCTAGAAAGCTTGTGAGTTGTTTGCAAACTAGTCTCTCTAGCACTTTTGCTATACAGGGTAAAATTGAAATTGGGCGGTAGCAGTTGGGGTCGGTATTGTTTCCTCCTTTGAACAGGGGCCGTACCAAGGCTGCTTTCCAAGCAGAGGGCAGTTCTGCTGTATGCAGGGATAGGTTACATAGATGGGAAATAGGTTCAGCAATGATGGGGGCTGCAGTTCTGTAGAAAAAGGGGTCTAACCCGTCAAGGCCAGGAGGTTTCTTGGGGTCGAGTTTGCTGAGTACTTCTAAAACGTCCTTCTCAGTAAATTCCTGCAGTGCAAAACTGTGATGCGTGGCTGGATTAGGGGCACGAAGGTTGGATGGTGAGGCAGGTGGCACTGTAGGGCTGAGGGGCAAGGGGTTGGATGGTGGGGCAGGGGGTGCCATGGACTCAAACAGGCTCCCAGCTTTAATAAAGTGATTATTAAAGGCCTCTGCCACACGCTCATTTCCAGTAATTACCATATCCCCAGTTACTAGGGAGGTGGGCAGCTGGGAGGATGAGGGTTTGTTCTCCATCTCTTTAACTGTTTTCCAAAACCTGCTTGGGTTTGAGCTACTGTACTGAGTCTAAACTGCTCTTGAAAGTAACCAGTCTTGGTTTTGCGGATAGCCTGGGTGCATTTATTTCTTATTTGTCGAAAGGATAACCAGTCTTCATGAGATTTTGACTGACGAGCTTTACGCCAGATGGCGTTTTTGAGGCGAAGTTGTTCTGCTAGGTTGTGGTCAAACCATGGGCTGCATCTGTTTTTGATCCTCATTCAAGTTCAACACACAAGTTAGCTGAGTTTAGTGCAAACAGAAATGATATCTTCAGTGTCTCTTCAAAACACACACTTCAACTGAGTCCAGTGCAAGCAAAAATGATAATCTTCGGTGTTCGTCACACACACAGACAGAATAATCCAGAGGGGTTTGGTTCCAACTCACCCAAGCGCAAACGCGTAAAGCGGGTAAACGAGGCGCAGCTCCAAACGGGGAACAAGGTTCTCATCAGCGGATCTCCACAGAAAGTCCTGGAGGGAAAGTAGACGAGGTACAGCAACGGGAAAAAAGCAGGCAAAAGCAGTTGTATTCCAAAACGACCCGACATCGATTGAAGGGAAGTCCCAGTATAAAAAGCCTCTGGGGCGCTAATCAAAAACTATGACAGGTGCGCGCTGGAATTGACACTTGCTCCAAAAGCGTGTGGCGGGGAATGCACCAATCAACACAGCACCTTAAAGGAGCGGAGCGTGTGGCGGGGAATGCATCAATCAACACAGTACCTTAAAGCCCAACCTCCAGGTTAAACCCTACTGATCAATTATGGGTAGTTTACATCATTGGTATATAATTTCATTCTTTATTTTTTTCCATTTGACACCGGAAATGCCACTCTGAAAGAGTTAAAAAGGTCCATGCACGAATAACATGCACGCACGAATCAAAAAAGCTTATCAAACGCCGACGTCACAAGAGGTGTGGCTTGCATATTAATGAGCCAGCCCCTGGCTTGCACATCGCAGTCAAGGAAGGGGTTACGTTACACGTCGGGCAACTTCCGCCTTCCTCTGAACCACTACAAGGAGTTTGACTAGCGCGGAAAAGCCATTTCCTTGATCCAAATGGACGCCTTACAAGACGAAGATGGGTTTAATCGTCGGAGAGACTTTGACGGACCAGCCCCATACAATTTCGAGCCGGTAAGGCAAGAGACACCCGCAGCAGACGCCTCTGTCAGACCTCGATATCGCCAGGAGATGGAGGCATGGGACAACAACAACAGGTGGAGGATCGCTCAGACGTCGTGGTAAGCGTCATTATCGACAGTATAGAATGAATGAATGAATGAAAACTTTATTTAACAGATTGCAGAATGGGTACAATACAGTACGGCTCAATACACACAATTGTTAATGGGATGCAGACCAGAGAAAGATGTTTGTCTTGTTTACATCAGGGTCCCCCATTTTCAATTCATAGTGATAGCCTAACGTTGCAGTGTATCAATAACAGTTGGTTACTATTATTACTACTACTACTACTACCACCACTACTACTACTACTACTACTACTACTACTACTACTACTACTACTACTACTACTACTACTACTACTACTACTACTACTACTACTACTACTACTACTACTACTACTACTACTACTACTACTACTACCACTACTATTACTACTACTACTACTGCTACTACTACCTTTACTACTACTATTACTTCTACTACTACTACTATTACTACTGCTACTACTACTACTACTACTACTACTACTACTACTACTACTACTACTACTACTACTACTACAACCACCGCCACTACTATTACTACTACTACTACTACTACTACAACTACTACTACCACCACTACCACCACTATTACCACCACCACAGCTACTACCACCACCACAGCTACTACCACCACCACCACTACTACCACCACTACTACTACCACCACTACTACTACCACCACTACTACTACTACCACCACAACTACCACCACTACCACCACTATTACCACCACCACAGCTACTACCACCACCACAGCTACTACCACCACCACTACTACCACCACTACTACTACCACCACTACTACTACCACCACTACTACTACCACCACTACCACCACTATTACCACCAGGGGTAGATTCTGGGCCCCATGAAAGAATGTATTTGTAGGCCCCCAGTGAATGCAAGCATGCGTAAGCGTGCAAGAGAACATTTTTTTTTGCCATTTATTTATTGATGAAAACGCATAATATGGTTTTTACCTATACATTCGGATCAGCAGTTCAGACCAATGCAATAGTCTACCAAAGCCCCCCCCCCTCTCTCTATATATCTCACACACACACACACACACACACACACACACACACACACACACACACACACACACACACACACACACACACACACACTTCAGAAACAAACATAGTATCAATGAGAGCATCAATAATACACCTGAGTGATGTCTAGTAAAAAAAAAATAAAAAATTATTATAATAACCTTTTCTTTTTTCTGTCTTTGAACTCAGGTGTCTGTGTGGAGCAGGGGCGTATCTAGACCCAGCACTTCAGTAGGGCACAGAAGGGCACCAACAACTACGAAAAAAATTTGGCCGGTTTTGGCCGGTTTGTGGGCGAAAATGGGTGGATTTTGTAACTATTTTTTTTTAACTTTATTTTGGTTTTAGGGTTAGGTTAGGGTTATGTTATTTAATTATTTTGGGGAGCCAGCCCCCCAAACTCCTGAAATGCATAGAAATCTATGAAATAAATAAAACAATCTGACATTTATATTAAAAAGAGCTAGCCACCCAAACCCCTAAAATACATAGAAATCTATGCATTTTGGAACAGTTACTATATATATATAGTCAATAAAGCATTTAGTCATACTTAAAGTTTAAAGTGCTTTACTTGCATTGAACATTGCATTGAACATTGAACATTGAGGAGACATCATTAGAAAGCACAATGTATGTTTCCATAGTTACGCAGATGACACACAATTGTACATCTCCGCTGAACCAAATGATCACACAGCTATAAACTCCATTTCCGCCTGTCTCTTAGCAATAAACAAATGGATGACGAACAACTTCCTAAAATTAAATGAGGGCAAAACTGAAATCCTACTAGTCGGTCCTATAACAAAAAGAGAAATGTTACAGAGCAATATGGGGCAACTTACTCCTTGGATCAAACCCGAAGTTACAAGTAAGTAACCTACACTGGCTTCTGGTAACATTTAGAATTGATTTCAAGGTCCTCCTCCTTATATACAAAGTATAAACATTGTGATCATCTACTACTGGTCTATTGAAGGTTCCAAGCCACAGTCTAAAGAAAATCAGCCTTTGCTAACTATGCACCAAAGTTATGGAACACACTACCTATGGACATTAGGGAAGCTAGATCTCTTAATATTTTCAGAAATAAGCTAAAAACGTACCTCTTCACCATAGCCTTCTAATACACCCCGCTGTTGATTGTACTGTAGCACTATTTTACTCTGGCCATTCTATTGCATAATTTTACTATCTATTCTACTATTCTATTATTGCACTGTATTATTGGTGTGCAAACCAGTCAACTTACAAAAAAGAGCCTGTTGGAGGATTTCAACAAGATAAATGCAGTGCAAAATATTTCACTATAATATTTCAAAGCGAAGTAAAAAATATTATAATAATTATTTGATCATGTTAAATGATCATTTGATCATGTTAAAAAAGGGAAAATAAAAAACATTTGTTAAAAAAAAAAAAAAAAAAAAAAAAAATTTTTTTTTTTCATCACTGGGGCACAGATGATCATCACTAGGGCACGTGCCCTAGTGATAGTGGTCTAAATACGCCACTGGTGTGGAGAATGTCAACCTATGACCACTGGTATAGAGAGCATGTGTTGCAGAGAGATACAGCCCTATTGGAAGCTAGTAGAGGATTTAGCACCCAGACCTGAGAACATCCGTTGTCTAACACAACATCCAGGATTTGAAGGTTCCTGTCTGAATCCTTTTGTGCTGCAGATAGCATATCTTGCCTTCCGCCAGGAGCATGGAGCACTCACCCTCAGGACTTTTGAGTAAGTTGTACAATATTTTATGAAAAGTATGACTCACACACCTGAAATGAACATGACCTGTATTTTCATGCCTACTGCAGTGCTATGACACGAGAATGTCCCTTGCAGGATTAATAAAGCAGGGTGTGTGTTGTCTTATCATTAATAAAGCAATCTATCTCTCTCTTCCAGCCAGGGGCGGCGGGGGGGAGGAGCTAGCAGGGTCTTAAGCCCCCTCTGAAAAAGGCTTAGCCCCCTCTAAGCCCCCCCTCCCAGTTATGTTTTTTATTTTATTTATATATAAAATACATTACGAATGTATTTTAGCGAAGAACTGAGAAATTTGGCAGAGAGAGATCGTGGGTTTGCGTGATGAGTATCTCCACCTCTTTTATTGTGAAGCTGTATCTATCTACCGGACGTCATCAAAAGCATGTCTGTCACTATAGCCAATTGAAATGCTAGAAATGGTCACGTGGACTGGGAGAACCAATGGAATAGTCCCACTGGGACTACACCAATAGTCCCTAACGCACTTTCACTTCCGCGTTCGAGATGCGTGCGAGTTCAAAAAACAAAACAAACATCTTTGGATATAAATAAGAACGATTCGGGGAAATATAACGCTTCTTTTAATAAACAGGAGCCATACATAAAATACGGGTTTATCGCAACAGGTCGGTGATTCTTGCGTGCCGAGCCGACGTCCTCTCTGCATAATATGTGGCGACAACAACAACAACAACAACGAGGCAAGTTGGCAGATAAAGTAGCTGCTGCATTCAACGCCAATCTGGAATTGGAGGGCGGCGAGTGGATATGTGACATGTTTCAAACATTAGCAGGGATTTTGGAGGACTTAAAAACAAACAAGGTAGGGTGAGTCGTGTTTGCATGCATTCTGATCTGTTCGTCACCCGCCGCGGTGATCTGACTGCAACAGCTGATCTGCTGTTCATGAATGAATGAATGAATGAAAAACAGATTGCAGAACGGGTACAATACAGTACGGCGCAATACACACAATTGTTAAGGGGATGCAGACCAGAGAAAAACGTTTTTATTTTTTTTCAATATCAGTATATTAAATTAGCCATTGTTTTTGATCCTGGCCCGCCAAGAAACGGCTTGTGGAAAATATGGCCCGTGGCCAAACCTAATAGCCGACCCCTAGCCTATATTAGCCGGTATTTTGTTTGTTGCATTAAAATTCATTAGCCCCTGCTATAAACAATCCAGCCCCTCCAAAGCTCCCGCGAGGCCAATTCTCTGGCGCCGCTACTGCTTCCAGCCAATACCGCTACACAGCGTACAGACAGATTGTTCGCTGGGTTTATGGTAAACTTGGTCGTCACAATAGGAAGGTCATACCTGCCTGTGTAGTCCACGCCATCAGACGGACGTTTCCAGAGGAAGGTGGAAACTACAGAGGCTTCTTATGGCCAGACTTGAGCCAATAAAGTTATTTAACTGAATTGACAGTATTCATGTTTGTCTTCTTTAGATGCCAAAAACATTTGGTCACTATTGTCAAAGATATGATATACTATATGCCATCTGTGTTATCATTTATCAGATTGACCATATGGATTAAGGCAATACAATTGGACTTGCAAGTCATAAATAACCATGCAGGGTTTTGATTAAAAACAATGATTCTCATCATTTGCTTCTTACACAGTAAACGGTCATGTATAGTATAGTCAACATTGAATCTATTTTCGAATCTATATCATTGAATTCTAGGTTCGAATGAGGAGAGGAGTAATATACACAATAGCAGACCAGAGACAAAGGTGTAACAGTGACCGGTATTTTATTCTCAAGCGCGCTAGTGATAAGGCATATTCTTTTATTGACCTTGAAAGATGAGGAGAGGGTGTTAGCAATCAAATATTTATTAAAGAGAATATTCAATATTACAGAGTATTTACACAAACAGCTGAGAGTGGACAGTTCTACTTAGCTTGGTGAGGGCAGAGCAGAAGTCTGTCCCCGGTCCCCATCACATGTCATTTTTATAGTCAGCTGGTTGGTGTTCTGAGCGAATGATATTCAAACAGATAATTTTCAAACAGATCATAATGAATAAATCAACATTTTGTGTCAGTTTGAACCCAGTAAAATGGACTGGGTTCATTTATTGAAACCAAGCAAGTACTGTATGAAATACGGTAGTAAACAGTGCAATTACAGGTGGTCAAAAAAAGTAAAATAAAGTGAAATAGTGCAATCACAATACTGGTATAATAATAATAATAACTTCGTTTTATACAATTCTGAGGTAGGCTTACTCTCTTGGTAAACATTAACACCATACCATTATATGGTATTTACTGCACAGCCAGGCCAGCATATAACAACAATAACTCTAATATACATGAAACCCGGCTTGTATTAGGAGGCCGGCTTATAATTGCTTAGCTCAACAGTGCACCCGGTCATTAATAGAGACCCGGTTTTTTATTGAATACCGGTTACTATTAGAGGAATTACGGTATATCAGTTTATCATTTCAATAGGTAAATGTTTAAACATATTAATTTAAACCTAACCCTTACGTGCAGGGAATGCAAATACCTTATTAGGTGAAATGCTCCTATTCCTTTGAAGGTGTACCACAAACAAAGTACCAATAGAAATATTCCAGGTTATAGGAATGCAAATACCTTATTAGGTGAATTTACCATCTTTCTTTACAGGAGAACCATCAGTGATTCAACTATAATCAATATGTCATCAATGGGATTCAAGTATCTTATTGGGTACATTGACCCTTTAACTCGTCCTCTTTACAAGAGAACGTCAGTAGTTCAGGTACCTTACTGGGCGTATTTACCCTTTAATTCTCCCTTCTTATAGGAGAATATCTGTACCCATATATCAAACTAAATCAAATCAAATACAATATCAAAAGGTGAACAGGGTTGAAGCCCTTGGAAGTCCTTGTGTTCTCGTTCAATCAGTTCGTGTCATAGAAAAGGATATGGTCCTTGGAAATCTGAAACCTGGGTTACACTAGCGATCCTGGTGGCCAGAAGAAAAGCGGGACTTCTGTGTCAGGTACTGAGTGACAGCTTCAGCCTTGTCCACCTGTTGAAAGGTTCTTGCAATGGGGGGAGGAGCAGCAGTTGCCAAACCTTCACTGACGGCTCTCAGGGCTGATGGACTTCTGGAATATTGGTCCTTCAAAGAGCCCATCAAATCAAATGCATAGTCTGAAGAGAAGAGAATATTATATTGAAACACACATTATAAAAGTATAGCAGTATTTCCAAATATGCAAATTGTTGATAATTCCAAATAGTAATTGAACACACACCGTAAGATGGTTTGTCTTTGATGGGATGCACATGATGTACCCCTTTACGGAACCTAGGGTAGGACACTGCGTAGCGTGGTTCTCCAGCACTAGTAGTGGCCACTGTTCGGTTCCCATTGTGGTTGTAATGCATAGCTGCTAAAAGGAGCCTATGGAAAGGAGAAACATTTTATGATAATTCATTTTATGATAATTAATGTCGAGAGCCCGAAACATCACAGCAGCACTCTGTGTAATAAATTGCGCTAGGGCTGCACGATTTTGGGAAATAATCTAATTGCTATTTTTTTTCTGACAGATATTGCGATTGCGATTAAATTTGCGCTTATAATATTTTTTTTAAGCAGCCCCACAGAGGTTTATTGTAAAATGCGGCTTGGATCTGGCCTACGCGGTGGGTCTTTTCAGGACACCGATCCTGAAAATGTTTCTTTTGACCTGGGAATCGATACCGGTAAATTTTGTTCTGTACTTTGCTCTCCCTCTCTGAAGTCTAAACTTCACAACACACAATCTAAAACCCCTTACCTCCCTCTCCCAAACCGATCTTGTATCTCAATGGGACTTCCTGGTTAAATAAAAAAATTAATCGTGCAGCCCTAGATTGCGCATGTCTCTCCTCCATTTAGAGATGATGATGAAGGCAGTTACCAAGGGTGCAAGGGCACACCAGTCCTCGCAAGGTGCCAGCCAACGAAATAAACACTGTGGGATAAGAGTCGCCACACCCTTGTAGCTGCCGATTGCAAAAACATGTTGTAACTCTTTATTCTACTGTAATGAGGATAAGATCTTTTCATTCAGAATACATTTACATTCTGAAATGTCAATGTATTGAAATGTCTAATTTTACATTTGTACTGCCAAAACCAAATTATCTTATGACACTGACTGTACCTGCTATGCATTCCAAGGAAGGAGAACCCTGTGTGCTTTGGGGCAAAGCGGATCATCAGGGAGTGAAACGCCTCGAGTGAGTAGGTTTGGTTCTGGGGAGATAGCTGCCGTACATCTTTGATGAACAGTTTTTTAGTCACAAGAGCCTCCAGTTGAACAGCTGCTGATGAACCTGACAAATACAACATCAGCATCAACTGATTTTTCAATCTCTCCCTGATCATATGCTTTTTTGTACATATTTGTGAAAGGTTATTCACATGGATATTCATTCAGACAATCAACTAACAGATCATGAAAAAGTGAACTTGTGCACATTCCTGAGCGATAGATACCTGGTTCAAGCCACTCCTTGTTTCTGTCCTCTCCTTCCAATGGCTCATGCTGACAGGCAGGGAATGCAGGAGCGTCATGCTCATGTATGTCTTGAGCATGATTGACCAGGCTTCTCCACTTTGCCTCCATCATGTCTGCATTGCCACTGGGAGTAGAACCGGCGGTCCAGTAGAGGTGGTTCACGAAAGACTGCTTCCAGAGCTTTATAACGTCACAGTCACGCTCTCTGGAAAGGGCATCCAACTTCTTGCTTACGGCTGTTATTGCATGGGCACACACACACACACCACACACTTTAAAAATCGGACTGACAAAATTGAACTACTGTGATTGGTCTTGCCTTCCATTGTAGCCATGCATTTTCAAGGACAAATACTTACATTTGGCAATATGCCAGATATCAAAGTAGTGTTGTGTTCCTTCGGCGCACAGCACATCTCTCACCCATTTTGCTACCTGCAGAATCGGTTGAATTGTACAGATATATGGCAGAATTGATGAGTTATCTAACCCTTCAAGTAAACTTGAAATGCATTCACATTCAAATATTTCTATTCCTAAAGTGAACAAAAATACAAAAAGTTATTTAACTATCACCACAGAGCCCCTCTCACAGTTTCTTGATCGCCAGAAGTTGATCGCCTCCCTTAGTTTACACCAATATTTTTTCTGCCAATTCAACTATCACCAGAGAAAGTGTGTGTGTGTGTGTGTGTGTCTGTCACTTGTACCTGGCGGTTTCTGTCAGTGACAAGGACTGCGACTTTCAAGTCCTGCTCCTTCAGTAGCTTGATGCTGCGTTGCAAGCCCTCTATCTCACACCAGTTGCTGTTAGCAACTTCTGAACTCTGGAGCACAATCAGACAAACAAAAAACAAACCTAAACAAATGGGAATCCCAAACACAAACAAAGTAGAATGTAGCCGCATAGATATGGCAGAAGGTACATGAGGCAGGAATAACAGACCTGTACAAGCTGAAGGTCAATGACTTTATTCAGCCGGTCCTCAATAAGGGAGTATGTCCCGCATTTGGCACAGTGCCCTGGACTGTCCGATCTGTAAAAAGCACAAGGCAAGAGCAAAATTATGGATAGATGCCAAATGTCCACAAATTATTAATGTTGTACTTATGTGTATATTATAATGATTAATATAACAATGAACATGGTAATCAACCTGCAGTCTCCAGACAAAATCAATCCCCCTTCCATCTCCTGCAGCTCACGGAGGATACTGGCTTGCTGGCTCTGCCAGGCCTGGATGATGGTGGGAATCGTGTAGTAGCGCTGATGGCGGAAATAGGTGTTAACACTGGTGCACTGTAGGCCAAATAGCTGGAGCATTCTGAATGTCTGCTGGGGCATACACCCTGAAAAGTGTACAGCTCCACTCAGCTGCAGGTTGCACTCAGGCATGTTTCTGTGCAGCATTGACTGGTTCCGCCAAACCCTCTTGAATTCACATGCTGAACAGACCTATGAAATATATTCAAATGATCAGTGGTGTACTGTCTGTGTGTACTTTCTTATGGCTGAGGAATAAAGTGAGAAAACATGTTTTTGAAGAAACCCCCCCCCACCAAATTCAGCATAAGACACTAGTTTTATGCTGAAATCAGATTGAAAGCACTAGCATAATGCAAAGTGATAAACCGCTTCAATGCAGGATGAAATCTTACCTGTTGGATTTTCACAAATGTCCCCTCCTGTCTCTGTATGCTGGCTTGTGTGGCCTCACAGCAGCTCGGGCAAGTGGCAAACAGCTCCATGAGTTGGCTGTGACACACTATATACTTATCGATATAGCTGAGAAAAAATTAAGAAAAACAAAACAAAAGTTTGATTAAGACTGAACAGTCAGTATCGTGACATGAACAGATTAGTGTAACTGTGTAGTGTCTTACCAAGGGGCAGAGGATGCTTCAAGGTGTGGCAAGTCATCAGAGCTCTCAGAAAATAGATCGTCTTCAGCCTCTGGAACCCAATTGTCATCACCTTTCTTTGGTGCTGAAATGATTTAGTCGATACAAATGGGAGTCGGTCAAAGCCTTGAGCTGTGGTTGTTCTGGTAAACTGGTTCAACTGGTGAATTGATCACATCAAGATGCTCTGTTGGGTCACAATGAGCGATGCCGTCTCCTAACATACACACATCATTTCCATAAAGGTTGTTTTTCTTCGCCTAGTGAATTAACACATTCTGATTTTAAAAGCAATTAATAATATCATTCATTCAGTAGGGGGAAAAAATGATAACGATTATAATTGGTTGCATGGCCCCTCACCTGACTGTTCACTACCACTCTGAGAAATGGTGCATTGGCTTTGCATTGGACTGGCCTCAAAGCTTGTAATGTCTGTCTGTGTTTCAACAGACACCATTTGGGGGACTGCCTGTAGAAAACAACAAGTGATACAATTTAAAGCCCTACTCTGCAAAAGGTAGTTTACATCATTGGTATCTAATTTAATTATTTTTTTTTCCATTTGACGCCGGAAATTTCACTCAGAAATGGTTAAAAAGGTCCACGCACGAATAACATACACGAGCAAATCTAAAAGCTTATCAGACGCTAGCACGGCCGTGACGTCACTTCAGGAAACGTATGCCTTATGCCCGTCCGGGTCATAGTACTACTGGATATATCATGGCGCTGGCTAACGTTAGCATTATGTCTTTTGTCGTGAACCATTTTAGATCGGGGCATGTAGAGGAGTTTGGGGAACGAGTAAAATCATGTGCAGGTCCTCTTCTCAGACCTTTGTGGCAAAGCACTGCACACTCATCATGCAAGTTACACGTCGCTGCATGTTGATCATTCTCTATAAAAGGTTGTGTTGGCTAAAACGTGCAAAGCAAATTAAAACCTACCCAAAGACCGGTGTGGTGGTCTCTGGTAGCTGTACTGTGTTGCCTTGTGTGCCGATTCCCTTCGTGGCTCAGAGGGTGGAAGATCGGGTTCAGATGATGGGCCAGATGATGGGCCAGCTTCCTCCGCTTCCATCATCATCGGCTCCTCTGTCACGTCAGGAGTCGCAGAGTGGGTTTGAAGAGTCTGTTGTAAAAAAAAAAAAAAGGAGCATTCACTGTTTACAGTGTTTGTGGTTCTCAACTATTATTAATTACACTCCAACACCTAGACCACATACTGTGGACCTAGCTCAGTGGTTCTCAACCTTTTCAAATATTGGAAATAATTGTATATCTTCAACCCCTACACTAAAGTTACAGAACTAAGGAATGTTCATAATATGCAATCTACTTGATCTGATCATAACCTTGCTTTCAATTAATCAAACTCACTCTGGCCTGTGCTCTTACACAGTGGTAAAAAACATTTGTTGCCTGCTCCAAACGCCATGAGAAACACTTTTATCATTACAGACTTTTAGTTTGCGAACTTGGAACATATCTTCAACACTGCATTGTACACACACACACAGACACACAGACACAACGACACACGCACACAACCACACACAATGACACACACACAGACAGACACACACAACTACACACACACAACCACACACACAACGACACACACAACGACACACACACAACCACCACACACACAACGACACACACAACCACACACACAGACACACACACAACCACACACACAACGACACACACACACAACCACACACACAGACACACAGACACAACCACACACACACACAACCACACACACAACGACACACACACACACAACGACACACACACACACACACACCACGACACACACACACACACACAACGACACACACAACTACACACACACAACGACACACAGGGCCGCCTGGGAGAAATGCGAGGCCCTGTGCGAGATTTAAACGCGACCCCCCCCCCCCCCCCCCCCCCCCCCCCCCCCCCCCCCCCCCCCCCCCCCCCCCCACCCCCCCCCCCACCCCCCCCCCCCCCCCCCCCCACCCCCCCCCCAAAGGTAAAAAAAAATAAAAGATTATATATATAATTTTTTTTATTATTTTTTTTTTCATACAGTCAACATATTCGTAAATAATAGCGCTGCCCGAGGCTGGGCATGATACAGTCAACATATAGCAAGAGAGAGAGCGAGAGAGAGCTCCCGTTCTACAGTCAATATACAGTGTACAGAGAGAGACACATTGGAAAGAAATTGAAATGCTATTTGGCCCTAAACAGAGAGTACACAGTGGCAGAATACCTGAGCACTGTGACTGAAGATCCTTGACTAGGTACAGACTCAGCGAGCACAGCCTAGCCATCGAGAAAGGCCGCCATAGGCAGACTGTGTGTGTTAGAAAGAGAGAGAGAGAGAGAGAGAGAGAGAGAGAGAGCATGTGTGTTAGAGAGAGAGCATGTATGAGAGAGATAAGCAAAGATGACCCCCTAAAGGATATTCAACTTTTAATGAAAGAACAAAACAGAAGGAAAAGATAACTTCACAAAGGCAACATGAATATACATAGATCCAAAAGGACAAAGATCAACACTTAAATCCAAAGAGAAGAGGGTCTATACCAAGAGAAAACAAAGCAGCAAGGAGCCAATGGCCGACAGCTAAAGGCTAGCCAGGTAGGCTACTGACACCAGGCCACACACAGCTTTGGCCAACGGCCCAACGCTACCCAAGCTACACAAACGAACAAATGAATTCACACACAGCACATGTCGTATCTCCAAATGTTGTGAAGTAACATATGTTTTGCCTGGAAAGAAACATCGTTATTAACAAAACATTCGGGAGGGGAAGGAAGGAAGAGTGGGGTAATGTCATGACATTTTCATTAATCTTACCTGCACCAAGGAACGCAGGGCGAAAGGCCGCAACACAGGTCTCCACGTTGACGAAAGGCCTCTCGCTGTCGGGACAAAAATAAGCTATGGCCAGAGCCTTGTCATGGTGCAGGCCCGACTACATCTTCTGTCAAAGATGATGTCGTAGTCAGAGTGCCAGAACCCCCTGCTATTCTCACGGCTAATGTCAATGGTCGTAGCACAAGCTAACAGCTAACTCAAGGCTAACTGATAGCATCAAACGAACGTTCCCAGCCGAGCGCAGCCGGCAGGTAACGTCGAAGCTAAACAGCTAACTGGCTAACAAAGCTCAACCAGGCTATTGCTAACCATTAGCTAACGCAGAAGCAAGCTATGCGGCTACATACAGATACAGGTGCTGACACCAGGCACACACCGTTAGCTACTAGTAGTACTACAATCTACAACAGCTAGTCGGCCAGTTTAGCTCCAGAGAGAGAGAGAGAGAGAGAGAGAGAGAGAGAGCGATGTCCACGGCGGGAATAGAATAGAGTTAATAGAATAGGTTAAAAACTCACCAAACGTCCAAGAGGATGGAGACAACCGCGTGGAGTTGACGAAGTTCATCTGCCAAACGACCATCCTCTTCATCTTGGCTGCATGTCTCTAGGTTAGCTAACGCTAGATAGCCTTTAGCTAAGCTAGCTACTAGCCGACATCATCATGGCTATATCCCGACTGCATCATGACAAGGCTCAGGCCATTTGTCCCGCCTTTCGTCAACGTTCCTTGGTGAACGACCGACTGATAATGACCGACCTCTTCGAGTTGGCTGGCATAACTAAGCATAATAGTAAAAAGCTGCACTCGCGAAATAGTCAAACGCAGCTGACTCACACCCCCTGAGGCGGCCCTGACGACACACACACACACACCACGACACACACACACACACCACGACACACACACACACCACGACACACACACAGACACAACCACACACACACACAACGACACACACACGTTAGCGTCAAAAAGCTAGTTCGATTAGATTCACTTACCCGAGAACTGAGAACTGCAGCAGCGGAGCGTGCACTCACAGAGGGCTGGCCAGGTGACTGTATCGACGGCACAGCACCTTCTACGAGTCTCACCCGGTCCAGAGTTCGAAATCCCATTCTATAGGAGAGGAGATCTCCTTGGATGTAATCCGTCTCTCTGAAATTAGCTCCACATATGACCGTGTGTCGATCACAGTCTTTCGCCGACGACGCCGGAAAATCAGCTCTCTTCACCTGCACGAATCTCACCCATGATCTAAAGGCTGGCGTGCCTTTCTTCGGAAAGGTGTGCATTTTATGGCCAGAAAGGTTGGAATTGGTACACCCACCACACACACAAACATTCACCATGTTTTAGCAAGTCAGGCTAGAGAAGAGAACATCTACACGAGCTCACAACGTGTTAGCCAACAAGTGCAGCTGGATGCAACAAGTAACAAGAAGGCTCCGCCTCCTTGCTACTGCCTGTGACTCCCAGAGCACAGAGCCCCCTGGTGACCAGCACCTGTTGTGACGACATCATTTCGATTACACGCGCACGTTATGAACCATTGATTAAAATATGCACGTGCGTGGTGATTGTGTTGGGCAGACAAAATGTTTGATAAAAACGCTAAAACTGGGTAAATTTCAATACTTTTTTTTCCCTTCTTCATGAAAGTCACTGTTGGCCTAGTCCACATTGTTTATTGAACAAAAATACAACGTGAAGGTTGGCCTTTAAAGGAGCGGAGCGTGTGGCGGGGAATGAACCAATCCTCACAAAAGTGAAGTAAAAAAAGAAGAAAAAAATTGTTGTCAATGGGTGCTGCGTGCCAATCAAAATGGTTGTCAACCCCGCTAGAGGATGAACAAAAATATTGTGAAAACATAAATCAATAAAAAAAAATCAGATACAGGAGGGAAGAAGAGCTTTAGCTTTAATTGCATATTAATAAAAAAAAATACATATGATAATAATAATAATAATAATAATAATAATAATAATAATAATAATAATAATAATAATAATAATAATAATAATAATAATAATAATAATAATAATAATAATAATAATAATAATAATAATAATAATAATAATAATAATAATAATAATAATAATAATAATAATAATAATAATAATAATAATAATAATAATAATAATAATAATAATAATAATAATAATAATAATAATAATAATAATAATAACTTTATTTGTATAGCACTTTTCATACAGAGGTTGCAGTTCAAAGTGCTTCACAACAGTAAAAAATACAGGCATAAGCGAGCATAAAAAGATAGACAGGTAGAATCACAGTGTTTCACATTAGGATCTAGCATCCCAATGGGCTCTCCGCTTACAGTTTTCAGTAACACAAATAATAAAAATAGTTTAAAATGATTCAAAAAATTATAAAATAGAACGGACATAAAAAATACAGGCATGAGCGAGCATAGCAAGATATGGCAAATCACAGTGTTTCACATTAGGATCTAGCATCCTAATAGGCTCTCTATTCAGTAATACAAATAATCACAGTGTTTCACATTTGGATCTAGCAAATAATAAAAAATAGTTTAAAATGATTCAGTTTAAAAATAGTCATCAGTAAGAAGTAAAAAGTGCAATAACCGACACATGAATTTGATAGGCAGTGTATAAGATTAGGCAGGGTAAGAATAGTGCAGGTAAATACAAGTTGTGTCAGGATATCCCTGATGTTTCCTCTTGCCACTAGGTGGTAGCAGATATCTATCAGTGAAATGCCTGAGCATACACTATATACTATTATATTATGGTACTATATTATATATATAATGTACTATATATCTCATATCACATTATATATGTGTTGTATACACTATTATGTACTATATACTATTATATATACTATTATATACTGCAGGTATACTATACTGTAATGTGTACTGTAATGTGTACTATATGTGTGTACTGTAATGTGTACTATATGTATGTAGTACTATGTATGTATGTAAATGAAAAAATATAAAAAATATAAAAAATTAAATGAAACGTAAGTCTTCAGGGGTAGGGCCCAACAAGCCTAGTGCTTCTCCCTAGCCCTTTTCGGACAATTGGACGATGCTGCAATAGCAGCTGGTAAAACTTTGGCGATTTATGGAATGACCATTGTTATGTGTCCAAAACCCAAAATAAAAAATAACTGAACTGAACTGAAATGCATGTTTACCGCTCCGTCTTCTTCATGATCTCTCCGAGCACGTTTTACATTTTAATCAGATTTTCGAATAGAAATGTGCAGGTTGATCTCCTTCAGCTCTGAAATTGACAACATAAATGGTAAATAGACTGCATTCATACAACAGCTTTTATCCAAATCGCTTCACCATTTGTTCCTCACAATCACCCGTTCACTCGCACATTCATTCACACACCGACGGCGGAGACGACCATGCAAAGTGCCAACCTGCTCATCGGGAGCAGTTAGGGGTAAAGACTCTGGCAGGAGCACTTGTGGTAACATTGACTTGGAAATGATAAACTAATGTGCAATGTGTAAACTGTTGGGTGACCAAAATGCCAGATAACAGGGTGGGGGTTAGATCCTGGGGGCAATTTAAACTGACTGGTCTACGCTAAACATCGTAAATAGTTCACCAGAGAACGCTGTGTAGTCACCAGGCCAAAGCTGGGGGTGACAGTGGCATCAGATAACAGCAGAAACAGGAACAGCCAACCAACCCCCACTATGTTAAACTGTATCGCCAACAGGAACCAACCCCCCACCAGAGCACCTGCTTATCTGTGAAACTCAGAGCCACATTCCAGGGGTCTGAGTGGGGCCGCTGAGGTCAGAAGATCCTTAAGACTTAAGAAAGAGCATATTGGATGTATATGGTGTAGACAACAGGATATTAATGTGTAGAAATGTTCATCATGAATTTCACACAATACAAATAGGAACATGTCAGTCATATTTCATAAATCAAGGTAAAAGGTTTAACTATCTGTAGCACATTAGTGCTTAGTGACAACTGAAGGACACATTGAATATCACACTAATCTGACTTATTAGATAAAAAAGGGATATTTTAATGTCATTACAAATTCAACTGTCTGTGAAGATAATGAAATATGTTCTGCTAATTCTCTGTTGAAATGTTTATATAAATAATCTGCAAATCTCTATATCATTAGTTCAGTCTGGTAAATACAGGTTTTGTCATCTTATATAGATGTTATATAGTTTGGTATTAAACTATGGACAACAACTACATTGTTTTAGTTCTGGATATATGTAACTCATTACACTGAAGATAAATCTTAGAAATGTTTAATTATTCAACTGCCCATACAAGAAATGACTCTTGAGGAATTAGCCTCTCTGCCACAAACAGCAGGACGCCGGGTGTGAAAATGACATGACCATATTTGGAAGAGGCAGACCCAGGCCTCTTGGTTTAGTATCAAGACACCTGATTGGAACAACTCCATATTTAGATGAAACTGTGATTGGTTAAACCCAGTCTAAACTTGTGAGGTCATGGCTAGTAGAAAAACCAGAACACAGTGTTAATTCAGGAGGCCAGACACCCCCGTCTGAGCCTCCAACCGCCGCGCCCACCAGAGAATGTGCTTTGCAAATACGTGAGTAAACCATGGAACCACTGTTTGGTGTTGTATAGTGTAAATGTAAAGGTAGTTAATCTTGGACCAGGTGAACCATGTGATTGCACAGTACATTCCTTTAATTTACAAACATGACTAATATGTGTGTACAGACTTGTTTGATGTGAACAGCCAATATGATGGGCTCAAAGTATGTATAAGCATCAACAACCCTTTGTGCATCATGTTTGATGGATCCCTGTATGTAATAACCTGCTCTCTACACCCTTTGGGCCTCTGGCAATAAATATCAGTTTGAATCCTAGTTCAGTTGTCCTGACTGCACAGTTTATTTCCCTGTCATAAGGGGGAACCATTCCACATTCTATTTCCTCCATCCAGCTTAGCAAACCTGTGTATACTGTAATTAACCTAGAAATGTACATGGAATATACGACACACTCATTCAAGGGTACTACGACTATGCTTGCACCTCATGGTACCAAAGCACCTCAAAGGCGCTTGTGGTATATTTTGAACATAGATCATCATTACGGGAGTTCAAATCAAACTAATGTGTAATAGTCTTAAAGAAACAGTCAAAGTGGAACAATTGGCAATCAAATATAGTTCATAGAGTGTGTGGGTGGACAGAGACCTTGTGCTCCCAACCAAAGGTGAATTTGCATACAAAGTGTTGGCAACAGCTGCAGACAATAGATCAGAGTCATATATCCTGTGTTATCTGTTACACTGGCCCTGTGACACGACATGTGGGGACAGCTGCCGTAGACAGATTATGGTATCTGCTGGCCTGCATGTGATTATACTAGCTCAGAGACAATCACTCAACACAACGTGAAATAACTGCAAATGTCTGGTAACCCATTTAGATTAGTTTGATATGAAATACAATTAGGCCTGTTTACATTGGGGTAATAATTCTGAAGTCATACTAAACTATGTAAAATTATATGATTAATGAAACTGTATAAAAGCATATTATTAAATGAACACTAGAGTATAAACTTAAATCCCCTACAGAATACGATTAGTTTTCACTTAAGGTGAAAATAGGCTTAATGATAAGAAATGTGTTTTAAGTATGATATCTCTGGGTTCATGTAATGAATGGTAATTCAAATATAGATATTATGAAATGAATAAATGCAATGTATTAGGTAGGTTGTTAGATGGTGGTTGCTCCTTAACTTAAACAAATGAAAGTATATAGTTGTCTGTGAAAGGACAGCCCCTGTTTGCATTCAAACGTAGAGAGGCTGTGATTGGACAACCACAGCGGATGATGTCATCACACAGGGACGCTGGGCCTTGGCTATAAGATCTGGGTGTGGTGACGAGAGGGGACTCTGAAACCCAACTCACCAGGAGGAACCCACCCATCTACACAGAGGAGCGGCAGCAGGACAACAAAGGACAAAAGAACTTTGGGAGGGAAAAACAGAATCCTCTTTGTTATCAGCAGAGAACAAAGACACATCAACAACTATCATTCTACTTTATTAGTCTAATATTGAGGGCAAGCGGCATAGGGCTTTCGGTACCTCAATATTATAGCATTCTTTACTTTTAATTGAAACAGATCATTTTTTGTATAACTTTGTGGATTTAATAAACCACTCCGTTTGAAATAACCCTCTTCTCCTCCTGATTTCTCTTGCCTGCACCGCCGAGCGTCAAAAGTATATCCCAGAGCTTTAAAGTTATTGAATCACAACGCAGAGCAGATCAGCGCCGGGTTCTGGTACAGAGCAGAACCGTTTTAGCTTGGGAATATACTACATTTTGGTGCCTGGACCCGTGAACAAGCGGCTGCCGTAGGAACGAGAATTTTTTTCCTCAACCATCGACCTCATCAGCGGATCAAGAAAGGTGAGTGATGACGGAGGATTGGCAGCTCAGTTCGAACAACGAGGGGTGGGAAAAGTGAATGCCTCATATAGGAGTATATGAAGTAAAGTTAAAGCCTCATGTTACTGTAATATGAAGACATATGGTGGAGGCACAACTATCTGATTTATGGGGTGGTCAAAGCGTCGGATGGCGACAGATGAAAGGCTTTACTGATCATAAGGCTCGGTAAATCTGATTTGGCGTTCGACAGGAGCGCGTCCTGAGTTATGGGAACCCTGGAACATTTTCTCAGGAGACGGGCGCTATGATGTTGGTAATTTTTGCGTGTCTGAATAGTGGGAGAGCCGTGTGTGTGCGACCGGGGACGTGATACTGTTCTGATCTCGATAGCCGTGTACTCAAAACGGCCGGGGCGAGTGTGTTTCACAGAAGCGGGCGTACGGTGGCTCTGTCGCTATTTGGATCATGTAAATCAGGTATAGTAAAGACGATGGGGATCAGCATGAATCAGGGAACTTGTTGTGCGGTTACAGGAATATCACGGAAAGATTAATGTAAGCGGGGCTGGTGTGTTTAGGGGACTGCAGTAATATGGTTTTCTGGCTGAGCGTGAAGACAGGACATGGTATCTGCGGAGGCTATCGGCCGAATTAAATGAAGAAATATGTTCGTTTTTAGGACGTATTGGAGCGGATCGAGGCGTAGGGTTGTTTGCAGGGTGAGTCTGCGAATTAAAGAAACCGATTTGCCTAAAGCGATCCTATTAAATATATTAAACACGCCGGTGTATTAATTGATTACGTGCGCTGTGATAAGAGGCGAACGATGTGCTTAAAAACATTTCGGTTGAGAGACTGATTAAGTACTTAGTGGGGATTCGATTACAAAGCTATAGTAAACTTAAACATTCAGTATAGTAATGTGTATGATTACACTTGGTCTCGTTTTTAATAGTCGCGCGGAAGTTATTGAATAGAGTGAAACGGAATGTGAGAACTGCCGCGCGACGTTCGAGGGACAATAGTATGTATGTCTGAATGGATGTTTGTATTTTTATTTTGTGGTTAGGAGTGGCAGTATGATTGAATGTTTGGAGAATGGCTATGGTTAGGTGTGATTGGTGGTACGTATGAGGTTATTGTTGTATTATTATGTAATTTAAGTCACCGGATAGCCGTGGGGATATGTAATGATAACGCCGGTTTTTCGAGGGCCGGTGGAACGCAGCGGCGGTTGGCTACTGTATTAGCCGGGGGGCGACCGGAGGATGCTGGTGACAAATAGGCGTAGGTTCAAATGTATAAAGTCGATCGATAGTGTCTTGGGATTACGGGGATGTGTTAGGCACTTTAAAATTTTCATATTCGATGCGGATAAAGTAGTTGTTTAATGTTTTAGGTGAACGGGATAGTATGTAGCGGGGACCCGGAAGTCGTTCTGAGCACACCGGTAGTGAAGGCGGCGGGGTCAAGCTAGTGTTTTGTGGGGGCCTATGGGTTGTTATGTTTTTATATTTTTGTTTAAATCACTACACTGGCGTTTTGAGGGGATTAGGGTTCTGTTGTGGGGAATGTGGTGTTGTGTTAACATGGCGGGGTGTCGGCCCGCGCGGCGAAACGGGACGATGGGTCTCGCGATGAGGCGGCCATCTTGGTAGGGGCGCCGAGCGTCCATCTTGGTGGGGGCGCCGGGCGTCCATTGTTGAGGGGAAGGTGGAGTTTATTTAGGAATACGGTAGGGGGCAGCAGAGGACAGGGTGAGTTTCCTTTTGGAGCTATTTTTGGGTTCTGCACACAGAACGTTTTCATTTAGAGGTTAGTGTACTAATAAGGTTAGATTAGATTGTTGTGCTTTAATCTGGTGGTGGATTGTGGGGCCTTGGCCCCCCCTCCCCCTCGTCCATTCCCTCTACCCCCCCCCCCTCTCTCTCTCTCTCTCTCTCTCTCTCTCCTCCCTCCCTCTCCCTCTCACCTCTCTCTTACCCCCCCCCCCTCTCTCTCTCTTGCTCCCTCCTTCCCTCTCTCACACCTCTCTCTCTCTCTCCTCCCTCCCTCTCCCTCTCCCTCTCACCCCCCCCCTCTCTCTCTCTCCTCCCTCCCTCTCCCTCTCCCTCTCACCCCCCCCCGTCTCTCTCTCTCCTCCCTCCCTCTCTCTCCCTCTCCCTCTCACCTCCCCCTCTCACTCTCTCTCTCTCTTACCCCCCCCCCTCTCTCTCTCTCTCTCGCTCCCTCCCTCCCCCTCACTCCCCGCGTGGTTATGGGCACAGGCTATATTGTGATGTGGTGTTATAAGAACGAGGGCTCTCGTTCCCACGCCGCCTCGCTTCCATTTTTTCTTCCCCCCTCGGCCCCCCGAAGCGCTCTCTCTTTCTCTCATAGTTTAGTCTTGTATATTGTTTATTGTTTTCTTTATAGGTTTCGAACGCGGTGTAGTGCTAGATTTATTGTTTATTACTGTTTACTGTGGGATTCAAAGGCAGTTGGTTGAGTTTGGGACTTGTTTGAGGCCTTGTTGTTGTTCAATATTCAGTTTTGTTGTTATTGTTGGGGTAATTTCTGGTGCTGATAGTGGTATTGGCTGGCGGGGGTGGGCTCGTTGCCTGCCACCGCGCGTTGGCGGGGATGCGCTATGTGTGCACTCGTCAAAAGCTCGCTGCCACACTACGCGCATTGGGTTATGTTGTATGTGGGTATTTGGGTGATGGTGGTTACGGTGGTTGATTGGTGTCGGAGGTGCTGTGTGTGTGTGGCAGTGGTTGTGAGTGGAATGAACTTTGGATATCCTTGAGTAGGAGGCCCGGGGTTTCGCGTTCCAGGTTGCAAACTGGGGGTGACGCCGTGGGCCACAGGTCGGGTTGACCAGTGAGATGTCATTGGTCGGCAGGGATTTCAATGTGGGGGTGGTGTCGGCGCCTGTGATTTAATGAACGGGTTGTGTGACACTGTTCTAAGTGCACGGGGACTTCAGTGACATAAGGCACTGGAAATTGATTTCTATTCTCGTGAGAAGCGCGTTTTAACACCTAAGTGGTTAGGTGTTACGGGGGAATGTAGTGATTGTGTGAAAAATTGTGTGTGAAATATGTATGTTACTGATATGTATAATATAATATGAGCGGAATACATTTTTAGGCTTTCACAGACAGAAATAAATATAGTTACACATAGAAGCGAAGATAAGGATTAAATATACACATAGTCATTTGCAAAGAACAATAAGAGTTAAAGTGCTTTTAGTCACCTAAATTATTAGAGTTAAAGTGAGTTTATTCACCTAAATTACCATGTCCAGCACAGATGTTTAGAAATGATAGGCTGTAAATAACAAATTTCTGATTGACTAACAGAAGGGAAAAGGCTGATGCAAAATAAGGTTCCCCGGAGTTGTGTGAAGAAGGATCATGACAACGGGATTGAGAGATCTAGTTTTCCAATGGAGACAACTGAAAAACGATTAAGGCTATGTCATTGATAATTCAAAACGAAAATTGCACAAATGCTCTCAAGTGATTTTAGTATAGGAGATGCCTGACATTCCATGCTTAAAGATAAATGATGGATTGTGAACGGGAAATGTCACTGATAATTAAGTGTATGCTTTTTCTTCTCTCTTCACAGCTGCTCCAGGACGGACGGCCAAATCAAATCAAATCAAATTTATTTATAGGGCCCAACAACACACGTTAATGTCCCCATGGGCCGTACAGATCTTCTTTAAACAAGTCAAGAAGAAAACATAACAATAAGTCAAGAACAGAACAAGAACACCATAAGGTGCAAACATTTTTAGATGGATGCAAATAAATGAAAGAATGCAAGCACTCCCAGACATACCCCACGCGAAGGTAAGGAAAAACTCACTAAAACCTAACAATAGGGGGGAAAAAAGCTCCACAGGCAGTGTGGAGGAGAGAAACCTTAGAAGGGCCATTCAAGGGGGGATCTCCCTTCTTAGATGTTGGTGATAGTAGTGTTGCAGATGGACAGTTGGTAAGCATGCACTCATGTGTGTAGTGGAACACAGATGAGTGCATGCAATAGCAACTGTACATTTTGAAAAATTAAAGATAGAGCTAATAGCGATAGCAACTGAACATTTTGAAAGATTAAAGATAGAGCTGATAGCAATCTATTTGAGGCACAGGGGCGGCGCAAAGAGGGTCACGTCCTCCCCGTCTTAGTCAAGGGACATTTAACACTCCGGTCGTTGCTCAGGGACAGCCGGAGACAGGGAGATAGGGGCGGCGCAGAGAGGGTCACGAACTCCCCGACATCATCGCGGGACATCCGGCACTCCGGTCACCACTACGAGACCTCCGGAGACAGGGGGGCACGCAGAGGGGGTCGCAACCTCCCGGCCTTCGTCACGGGACGTCCAACACTCCGGTCAACACTCCAGGACAGCAAGTCATAGGGAGACAGGGAGACGGGACAGGCGTTAGACGGCTCATGAGATTGTAGTAGGCGGACATAGCAATAGATACAAGTGGTAGGCATATATGTGAAAGGAGTAGATATATGAAGTAGGCGTATTATGTGAATAGAAATGGAAGTACTTAACCCAGCAATGAAACCGCATTGACTGTTAATCTGTTAACAGTCTGTTAATACTGTTAATCAGTTGACAGGACCACGGACAGACGGCGGTGAATAACTGATCCAAGGCCTCGGAGGTGCATGTAGAGCAGTCACTACAATCTTGGCCAAGACCCCGAGGCATCCATCACCTTAGTCAGCGCCAGGAGACGGGCACTCAGAGAGAAGGGGGGGGGAAGAGGGGGGGGGGAAGAGTTAGAGAGTTCCCATGTTTGTGGTGCTGCAAAGGAGCAGACATGTAGTGCCATGTAGTACCATGTAGTACCCCATAGTGCCATGTAGTACCCTATAGTACCCTGTAGTGCCATGTAGTGCCATGTAGTACCATGTAGTACCCTGTAGTACCCTGTAGTACCCTGTAGTGTCATGTAGTACCCTGTAGTGCCCTGTGGTACCCTGTAGTGCCACGTAGAGCCATGTAGAGCCATGTAGAACCCTGTAGTGCCATGTAGTACCATGTAGTACCATGTAGTACCATGTAGTACCCTGTACCCTAACTAAACTACCCTGTAGTAAACTACCCAGTGGTACCATGTAGTACCCTGTACCATAACTAAACTACACAGATTAATCTAAAGGTCAGTCCCCGACCAGGTGAGATCAGGGTAGGTTGAAGGAGAGAGAGAAAAGATGAGTCTTAAGCAGGGATTTAAAAGCTTCGACAGAGCAGGCGCCCCTGATGACGGCAGGTAATTTGTTCCACAGGTAGGGAGCGCGGTAGACAAAGGCTCTGTGGCTGGCGGATTTCTTTTTAACCCTAGGGGTCGATAGAAGCCCCGCATTTTGTGAGCGCAGAGCACGAGCGGGCGAGTATCGGGAGATGAGATCGGATAGATAGAGCGGTGCAAGCCCATTTAAAATTTTGTAGGTGAGGAGTAGCACTTTAAAGTCAGAACGGGCTTGGATAGGAAGCCAGTGTAGGGCGGACAAAACTGGTGTGATGTGATCAAATTTTCTAGTTCTAGTTAGTATCCGTGCAGCCGCATTTTGCACGAGTTGAAGATTTTTGATGCTTGAATAAGGTAGGCCTGAAAAAAGTGCATTACAGTAGTCCAGACGTGATGAGACAAAAGCATGAATCAGGGTTTCAGCATCAGCCAGAGTTAAAATGGGGCGTATTTTTGCGATATTACGAAGATGGAAGAATGCAATTTTGGTGACATTTTTTATATGTGCATTAAATGAGAGGGAGGAATCAAAAATGACTCAGAGGTTTTTTATGGTGGAGCTCTGGGATACATGACAGGTATCAAAGTTGCTGACAACAGCGCTGACAATTTCGATCTCCAGACAGGGAAATCAAATGGACTGTTGAAAGTCGGGGGTATAGTATCACACAGCGAGTTATCAATTCCTGTTTGCACCAATATATTAGTGTGAGTGAAATTAACTCAAGTTTGGTAAAAAATTGTTTGAATACAGAGAAACTTGCTTTCCAAACGGTGATATTACGAGTGTTTGAAGAAGGGTGAGAATGGAAAATACACAGATAGGAGCAACTGGAGGGCTAGATGCACTAACCATAGAAAGGGTAGACAATCTGTCTATTTCAACGACTGGAGATGTCACAATAAAAGTGACGAAACAATGGCCAAAGGTATTCAGGCCATTACAGAACCTTGTATTTAAATGTAAAAAAGGAGGCCGGTATAGAATGCGTACCCAAATCAAAAAACAGAGAAAGAGATTACGAAAGGTGATGAAAAGAAATAATGCCGGTAGTGGGGTAATGCCGATAACCTCTGCAGACATTACATTGACCGAATTGAACAGTGACGTTAACCTGATTGACTTGAATGTGATTGCCTCCCCTCCGGAGTCCAGTGTGACGGAGGGACTGGAAATAATGTCTTTAACTCCGCCACAGGGAGTCGTTGCAGCAAGCGACCCAGAGACAACTGGATTACCCGAGCCGATCCACGCTGAAGTGTCCGTTGCGGGAGACTGGCAGTTAACCAAGGGGCAACGAAAGCAACTGAGGAGAGCGATGTGGTTACAGCAGTCCCAGGGAGTTGATGCTGGCCGTGCGGCGAGAATAGAGACCAACAACAGGTATGGGATAGTACATGAACAGTTTCTACAGCCCACCTGTGTCCCGTGCCCAGATTTCCTCCACCCCCCCTATCAGTACAAAAGAGGGAGTGCGAAGAGATCCAGAGCACAGTCACTTGTGTGTTGGACCTGCGGGAAGCTCGGACACATTTCTCGGGAATGTGAGTGGAGCTATCTATCCACGACAGGAGGCCCTCGAGGGGAGAACAGAGGAAGTGGGCGTGGGAAAAACCAAGGTCGGTATCAAGTACGGGGCCCACAGCCAGCAAGCTCCCCCTGTCTAGGACCCCCTCAGCACCAGAGCCAAGATGAGAGGCGGGACCCAGTGATGGGAAGTCAGACCGCCAGCGCTGAGTTGGGGGAAGAGGCATTGTCCTATAGACAAAAGAGGGCGTTTGTAACAGCATTCTTTCAACACGAGGCAGTTCATCGCGATTTGATGAAGACACAGCTGGAGATCGGTCAAGCCGCACACGAGACGCGGAGATTGGAGCAAGAATGGGCGAGAAAGTATGTACTGATAGATAATACAGCGATTGGGGTCTTGCTTCGGGCGTCGGAATTAGCCGCACACGAGACTCAGAGATTGGAACAAGAACTGGCAAGAAAGACTGCGCTACTGGAAGCGACAGCTATTGAGATCATGTTTCGGGCGTCGGTGTTAGGCAACCGTGACCGAGCAATGCCGTGTGCTTCGTCGTCTGGACAGGTAGCGGGCCCCTCTCAACAACAGGCTCAAGGAACTGTGACTGAACCAAATAGGTACGTGGCTTTCTCCCCAGGACAGGCTCAAGGGAACCATGGCGGACAGCAAGGACATGCTCTGGGCCCGATGTCCCCAGGGCCATCCGATCACATGCGGGCGACCCACCGGGTCCCACAACCCAGGGGACACAGACAGGTTTGCTGGATCTGTGGACTGAAAGGTCATTTTCAAAGGTCATGTCTGCAGAGGCCACTGGCAGAATAAGAATATATGCAACTGATTAGGGTAAAGATGGAATAGATTGAATAATAAAATATGCTCCTGATCAGATTAGAATAAAAATAGAATAAAAAGAAGAGCGCGCCGGCTCGGAGAGCGCGCCGGCTCGGAGAGACGCATCCTCCCGTAGAGAATTAGGAAGCGATGCGCGTCTGGAGTAGTTGCGCGCCGGCTAGACGTCTGGAGTAGGGCGCGTCGGCTTGAAGAGCGCGCCGGCTCGGAGAGCGCGCCGGCTCGGAGAGACGCATCCTCCCGTAGAGAATTAGGAGCGCACCGGCTGTGTCCCACTCCAGGCAAACGGCGACAGGTGGCGATGGCTGGCACCTCGTCTCACGCCGGAGAAGAACCAGCATACAGATACAGATAAGATAAGGATACGGAATAGAGAATAAAGAACGACCCGACCAGGACTGGGGGGGAGATCGAGGTATTTAAAGCCCACTGGGGCGCTAATTAGAACACACATCAGGTGCGTGATGGTAATTGATACTTGACTTAGAAGTGTGTGTTCGGCAAGGACCAATCAAACACATAATCCTCACAGTACCTTAAAGGAACGGAGCGAGGCAGGGAATGCAATAAATAAACAACGACAACGCGAGGGTGGGGGCTGGTGAGGTGAGGAGACAGGGAATTAAAGGTCCAGGGAACAGGAATTAAAGGTCCAGGGAAGAGGCGAACCTCACAGTACCCCCCCCCCCTCTCCACGGGAGCCACCGGGCGACCCAAAAATACAGACAGAGGGGCAGGGGACATAAACAAGGCAACAAACAAAAAATTGGGCCATGCTAGCGGGGAAGCTACACCAAAAGTGGGGCTAGCAGAGGGACAGGGTAGCTGCCAGGGCACTGCTAGCTACAGGGCCTATGCTAGCTGTACTGCTACATTAACAAAGAGGCTGCGCTAGCTGCCGGAGCTAGGCTAGCAGACAGGGCTGGACCAGCATGAGAGAACAAGCTAGCTGGAAGGACAGTCCTAGCTGTGGGGAAACAGACCTTGCTAGCCGAAGGGGCAGTCCTAGCAGTGGGGAAAACTGACCTTGCTAGCTGAAGGGGCAGTCGTAGCAGTGGGGAAAACTGACTTTGCTAGCTGAAAGGGCAGTCCTAGCAGCGGGGAAACTGACCTTGCTAGCTGAAGGGGCAGTCCTAGCAATGGGAGAAAACTGACCTTGCTAGCTGAAGGGGCAGTCCTAGCAGTGGGGAAACTGACCTTGCTAGCTGAAGGGGCAGTCCTAGCAGTGGGGAAACTGACCTTGCTAGCTGAAGGGGCAGTCCTAGCAGTGGGAGAAAACTGACCTTGCTAGCTGAAGGGGCAGTCCTAGCAGTGGGGAAAGCTACACAAAAAGTGGAGGCCATGCAGAGGGACCGGGTTAGCTGCCTGGGCAAGGCTAGCTACAGGGCCTATGCTAGCTGCAAGGGCTGCATTAACATAGAGGCTGTGCTAGCAGCCGGGGCTAAGCTAGCAGACTGGGGCCATGCCGGTAGTAGAGGCCTGGCAAGCTGCAGGGGAGCTAACGAGGCTAACAGGGAAGCTAACAGGGGAGTCAACAGGGGAACTAACAAAGGCTAACAGGGGAGCTAACAGGCTAACAGGGGAGCTAACAGGGAAGCTAACAGGGGAGTCAACAGGGGAACTAACAAAGGCTAACAGGGGAGCTAACAGGGGAGACTAACAGGCTAACAGGGGAGCTAACAGGGAAGCTAACAGGGGAGCTAACAAAGGCTAAACTCAACATACACTGTCTGTGCTGGCTGGGGTCGTCGACGGGTCGGGTCGTACTGTTATGGTTTGTGACCGACCCCAATCGCACAACACAAGACAGGTATGAGAGTAAGCCAAGAACAGGGCATTTATTGAATACAAACAAAAAGCGGCACTGTCCCTTTAAGAGAGAACACAAAATACTGGAAACAAGAATTAGGGAAAATTGGCACTGTGCCTTTAAGAAGCGAGCAGGCTAAGGGGCTAAGGCTAAAGGACAGGGCCAGGGCAAAAGACAGGGCATGAACAGGGGCACTGGAGAGGGGAACAGGGACAGAGGCCCGGGGAGGCGGGCTGGAGACAGGGACAGAGAAAACAGGGTTAAGGCCTTGGACAGGGCGAGGGCCTGAGCTGCTTACAGGGATGGAGTAGGAGCGTGCAGGCTAGACGTCTGGAGAGGAGCGCGTCGGCTTGAAGAGCGCGTCGGCTTGAAGAGCGTGCCGGCTCTGGGTCTGGAGTGGGACGCGTCGGCTTGAAGAGCGCGCCGGCTCGGAGAGCGCGCCGGCTCGGAGAGACGCATCCTCCCATAGAGAATTAGGAAGCGATGCGCGTCTGGAGTAGTAGCGCACCGGCTAGAAGTCTGGAGTGGGGCGCGTCGGCTTGAAGAGCGCGCCGGCTCGGAGAGCGCGCCGGCTCGGAGAGACGCATCCTCCCGTAGAGAATTAGGAAGCGATGCGCGTCTGGAGTAGTAGCGCGCCGGCTAGAAGTCTGGAGTGGGGCGCGTCGGCTTGAAGAGCGCGCCGGCTAGAAGTCTGGAGTGGGGCGCGTCGGCTTGAAGAGCGCGCCGGCTCGGAGAGCGCGCCGGCTAGAAGTCTGGAGTGGGGCGCGTCGGCTTGAAGAGTGCGCCGGCTCGGAGAGACGCATCCTCCCGTAGAGAATTAGGAAGCGATGCGCGTCTGGAGTAGTTGCGCGCCGGCTAGACGTCTGGAGTAGGGCGCGTCGGCTTGAAGAGCGCGCCGGCTCGGAGAGCGCGCCGGCTCGGAGAGACGCATCCTCCCATAGAGAATTAGGAGCGCACCGGCTGTGTCCCACTCCAGGCAAACGGCGACAGGTGGCGATGGCTGGCACCTCGTCTCACGCCGGAGAAGAACCAGCATACAGATACAGATAAGATAAGGATACGGAATAGAGAATAAAGAACGACCCGACCAGGACTGGGGGGGAGATCGAGGTATTTAAAGCCCACTGGGGCGCTAATTAGAACACACATCAGGTGCGTGATGGTAATTGATACTTGACTTAGAAGTGTGTGTTCGGCAAGGACCAATCAAACACATAATCCTCACAGTACCTTAAAGGAACGGAGCGAGGCAGGGAATGCAATAAATAAACAACGACAACGCGAGGGTGGGGGCTGGTGAGGTGAGGAGACAGGGAATTAAAGGTCCAGGGAACAGGAATTAAAGGTCCAGGGAAGAGGCGAACCTCACAGGTTAGGTGATTAGATTATGAATGGAAGTTACTAAAAATGGATATATGATTAACTGACAAATGCATGAACTAATCAGACTAACAAGAAAATCAAATTATGTTAAACAGTTAATATTAGGTATTCAATATTAGACAGTGTGATGATGTGACACTCCGGAGGCTAGTGGTCAGTAAATCATCCATGCTTGGTCAATATTCAGATTGGTCAAAGGGTGGACTGCATGATTAAGAAATTAAAAAGACCCATAGTTGTTTCTAGTTTTTTATGGTATTGATAGACGGATATTAACAGTTAGGAGTAATAGGAATAGGTGTTTACTTTTATTTTCTGTAGAAATTCTCTTTTCTAGTGTATTACGAGCAATTCCTGACTTAGGCCGGGAGCGTTCATTTTGTTTATTCATTTGATTTTCCCTTTTTTGTTTCTTAGTTAATACGGGGGTGCATAAGCCTCTAGGTAATAGGTAAAAAATTAGTTGAAAAGAAAAAAGAAAAGCTCACAAGTTTAGTTTATTTTTTTCATTTATTGGTTTGGCATGGTTTTTCTTTGTATGTTTTGTTTTCTGTTTCTTTTCTTTCTATATATTTTTTCTTAGGGTATCTGGCAAGCTGGGAGTGATCTCGACACATCGGGACGGGGTTGTATATGTCTAGAAAATGGACTGGGAACAAAGTGAATGGACATGAGCTGGTTCATGGATTTTCGTTCTCCGCCCATTGAATACCCGGTTTTAGGAGCTGGGGGTGTGTCGTGGTTGGTGAAAGTGTTGGGAAGCATGATTCTCTGTACATTAATAAGCTCAATAGGTTTGGTCGCTATTGGCCAAATTAGTCTTTGTGTAGGGTGTGAACATGTGCAATTGATGATTGGCTTGTGGGGGACTCCGTTGGCTTGATGAAGGCTGGCGGAGAGTGTGGAAGATGTGTGGTTAAGGCGGACTGTGATTTGTTGCCATACACACAGGACTACTGGGAGAGTGGATGTGTCAGTGCTGACTGTCCGGGCCGGGGTGCAGCTGTCCAGGGACGAAGGTAACGATGTTTGAATGTCATTCCGCATCGAAGGGTGGTGGGGTTATACTGTTTTGACAGCATAATATAAAGAGAGCCATGTGAATTTTTCTGAATTTTGAATATTAAACGATCAAGAAGCCATAAAATATATAGAAATATGATTTGGAAAAGAAAGTTGTCAAAACTCAGACCAGTAAAGAGAGTCTGAGGGAGGAAAAGTATGGATTCTCAATCAATTGTTGTGGTAGAAGTGACCTGCACTGTCCCGAAGCGATATCTATATTCACTACAGGATACAAATGGGAGATTGGGGAACCGACATGCATCAGAGTGTGGTACGAAGCAGACCCAAGGATTCCATCAGTACTGGGGAACCAGACACTGGCTAGTGTCTACCCAGAGGTCCATGGGGAATCACAATACTGCAGGCCACAGAGAAGAACCAGGAGAAGCCTACCTCTCAGGCCTGGAGAGTTCCGGCCAACGCAGTGACCGGGTCTTGAGGCTTCAGAGGGGAACGAGAGGAACCGAACGACAGGCAATCAACGAGGAGACAGGTGGCTAGGCCTCAGCAACAACTCCGGCTGTCAACAGACGGGCTGCAAGGCCTTAACCATTGACCAGGGGGTCAACAAGCGAAAGGGTGGAGCTGCTATCGCCCCTATAAACGACCAGGCGGAGGGGGAGAGAAGCAAACCTCTTCCACTAATCCGAGGGTCAACGGGGGTTGAGCAGCCAGCGACGACCTCCTCACAGCTGTGACAGCAACAGAGAAATACAGCAGGGGGTCCTACCCCTATAGAGGTCAACACGAGACAGGATTCTCGACAGAAGACGGGGTGTGATAGAAAGGCAATTTGCTTTCTAATTCCACCTCCCAGAGTGGGTGGTAGCATTCAGCAGTTGTGAACTGCACCAGCTCTGAGAAATAAGGAGGAGGCCAGGTCGATTTAGAAAACATTGACCCCCCTCCTCATTGTTCTAAGTCAGAATTTGACAAATCACATTAGGAAACCAATGGAAATTGATCTTGGTATGAAACAGCTTGTCAAAGACTGTACACGAGGCACAAATAACCAAAATGGACTGCTAATAAAGGTGTTTTGTTATAAGTATACATAAGAAGGAGATTTAGAAAAAGAATGTACGGTTGAATTTTAGGATCTGAGTGTGGCAAACCATATGTATTTTATCCAAGTATGAGTTAAAATGTTTTAATTAATATCCAGATAGTAGTGAGTATGAAGTTAGGATCTATGTTTGACATAATTAAGGATAGATAAACTATCCGAGTGTGGAAACTGTGGTATATTTTGAACATAGATCATCATAACGGGAGTTCAAATCAAACTAATGTGTAATAGTCTTAAAGAAACAGTCAAAGTGGAACAATTGGCAATCAAATATAGTTCATAGAGTGTGTGGGTGGACAGAGACCTTGTGCTCCCAACCAAAGGTGAATTTGCATACAAAGTGTTGGCAACAGCTGCAGACAATAGATCAGAGTCATATATCCTGTGTTATCTGTTACACTGGCCCTGTGACACGACATGTGGGGACAGCTGCCGTAGACAGATTTCCTTCAAGACAATAGAGCAACTATTTACAAGAGGGGGTGGGTAAACAGCTAACGCAACCATGATCAAATCACATGCAGTTGGTATCTGCTGGCCTGCATGTGATTATACTAGCTCAGAGACAATCACTCAACACAACGTGAAATAACTGCAAATGTCTGGTAACCCATTTAGATTAGTTTGATATGAAATACAATTAGGCCTGTTTACATTGGGGTAATAATTCTGAAGTCATACTAAACTATGTAAAATCATATGATTAATGAAACTGTATAAAAGCATATTATTAAATGAACACTAGAGTATAAACTTAAATCCCCTACAGAATAAGATTAGTTTTCACTTAAGGTGAAAATAGGCTTAATGATAAGAAATGTGTTTTAAGTATGATATCTCTGGGTTCATGTAATGAATGGTAATTCAAATATAGATATTATGAAATGAATAAATGCAATGTATTAGGTAGGTTGTTAGATGGTGGTTGCTCCTTAACTTAAACAAATGAAAGTATATAGTTGTCTGTGAAAGGACAGCCCCTGTTTGCATTCAAACGTAGAGAGGCTGTGATTGGACAACCACAGCGGATGATGTCATCACACAGGGACGCTGGGCCTTGGCTATAAGATCTGGGTGTGGTGACGAGAGGGGACTCTGAAACCCAACTCACCAGGAGGAACCCACCCATCTACACAGAGGAGCGGCAGCAGGACAACAAAGGACAAAAGAACTTTGAGGGAAAAACAGAATCCTCTTTGTTATCAGCAGAGAACAAAGACACATCAACAACTATCATTCTTTAATCTACTTTATTAGTCTAATATTGAGGGCAAGCGGCATAGGGCTTTCGGTACCTCAATATTATAGCATTCTTTACTTTTAATTGAAACAGATCATTTTTTGTATAACTTTGTGGATTTAATAAACCACTCCGTTTGAAATAACCCTCTTCTCCTCCTGATTTCTCCTGCCTGCACCGCCGAGCGTAATAAGTATATCCCAGGGCTGTACAGTTTTGAATCACAACGCAGAGCAGATCAGCGCCGGGTTCTGGTACAGAGCAGAACCGTTTTAGCTTGGGAATATACTTCACGCTAAAAACTAAATTACAAACATCACAAAACAAACTGGTCAGACTACTGCTTGACCTTACTCCTAGAACCCACCTCACCCCTGCCCACTTTGACAACCTAGGATGGCTTAGAGTAGACGACAGAGTACAGCAACTTGCAATGGGCCTGGTCTACAAGATACACTACACAACTAAGGTACCCATGTACATGTCAAAATACTTCCCAAAGGTCAGTGAATACCATGACCACAACACCAGAGGGAGCTCCACAAATCATGTTAAACCCAGATTCGGCTCAAACAAGGGACTAAACACGTTTCGCAATTATGCCACATCAATGTGGAACGCCCTACCCACAGCTGTAAAAAAATGTGAATCACTACCCACTTTTAAAACCACTCTCAAGGAGCACCTATGAGAGACTGCGATTCGAAACTGGCCCCTGTAAATGACCACGTAAGGTTTTGTCGATAATCCAATGTACAGTTTTCAATCAATCAATCAAGTGTCTTTCTCAAGGATACTTCGACACGCTGCCCGGGAGGAGCGGGAATCGAACCGGAAACCTCCGGATTACCAAATGACTGCTCTACCTCCTGAGCCACTGTCGCCCCTTTATTTATTTAGAAAATGGTAAATAAATGGTAAATGGTGCTTTACAATTTTTGTTCCTCACATTCGACCCATTCACTCACACATTCACTCAATGACGGGGGAGGCGACCATGCAAGGTGCCGACCTGCTCATCAGGAGCATTCTGTCTCGTTCGTCTCAGTTTGGGGAGCTCCCAGCTCCGACGTTGGGAAAGCCTGCCTTTAAGGGTGCTGTAATGGGTATTTTCTTTGTTAAAATAAGTGGTCGACATGTTAAAATAATAGCTCTACATTCTGATAGCCATCACTGATATAGAGTGTCTGGTCAGTAACATGGGTCTCCCAGTCCCTCCACTCGGCAGTAAACAAACAGCCATCACTGATATAGAGTGTCTGGTCAGTAACATGAGTCTCCCAGTCCCTCCACTCTGCAGTAAACAGCCATCACTGATACAGAGTGTCTGGTCAGTAACATGGGTCTCCCAGTCCCTCCACTCTGCAGTAAACAGCCATCACTGATATAGAGTATCTGGTCAGTAACATGGGTCTCCCAGTCCCTCCACTCTGCAGTAAACAGTCATCACTGATATAGAGTGTCTGGTCAGTAACATGGGTCTCCCAGTCCCTCCGCTCTGCAGTAAACAGCCATCACTGATATAGAGTGTCTGGTCAGTAACATGGGTCTCCCAGTCCCTCCGCTCTGCAGTAAACAGCCATCACTGATATAGAGTGTCTGGTCAGTAACATGGGTCTCCCAGTCCCTCCACTCTGCAGTAAACAGCCATCACTGATATAGAGTGTCTGGTCAGTAACATGGGTCTCCCAGTCCCTCCACTCGGCAGTAAACAAACAGCCATCACTGATATAGAGTGTCTGGTCAGTAACATGGGTCTCCCAGTCCCTCCACTCTGCAGTAAACAGCCATCACTGATACAGAGTGTCTGGTCAGTAACATGGGTCTCCCAGTCCCTCCACTCTGCAGTAAACAGCCATCACTGATATAGAGTGTCTGGTCAGTAACATGGGTCTCCCAGTCCCTCCACTCTGCAGTAAACAGTCATCACTGATATAGAGTGTCTGGTCAGTAACATGGGTCTCCCAGTCCCTCCGCTCTGCAGTAAACAGCCATCACTGATATAGAGTGTCTGGTCAGTAACATGGGTCTCCCAGTCCCTCCGCTCTGCAGTAAACAGCCATCACTGATATAGTGTCTGGTCAGTAACATGGGTCTCCCAGTCCCTCCACTCTGCAGTAAACAGCCATCACTGATATAGAGTGTCTGGTCAGTAACATGGTCTCTCAGTCCCTCCGCTCTGCAGTAAACAGCCATCACTGATATAGTGTCTGGTCAGTAACATGGGTCTCCCAGTCCCTCCACTCTGCAGTAAACAGTCATCACTGATATAGTGTGTCTCGTCAGTAACATGGGTCTCCCAGTCCCTCCACTCTGCAGTAAACAGCCATCACTGATATAGAGTGTCTGGTCAGTAACATGGGTCTCCCAGTCCCTCCACTCTGCAGTAAACAGCCATCACTGATATAGAGTGTCTGATCAGTAACATGGGTCTCCCAGTCCCTCCACTCTACAGTAAACAGCCATCACTGATATAGAGTGTCTGGTCAGTAACATGGGTCTCCCAGTCCCTCCGCTCTGCACTAAACACAAAATACATGTTCTGGTATCCCGTTCCCACTTTATGCAATCAGGAGACAGAACTCCACAATGTACCAATGTTCTGACGAGAAATAAAAACTAGTTGTAAGCACATACAAGTAAAATAATCTGCCAGTGCAGTAAACAAATTTGGCTTGGTGTTGACAGAGTCACTTATGGGGCGACAATAAGTTGGTCATGACGACAAGGTTCTCTCACTTCAGCCATTAATCGGCGTGGTTTATTATCACATTGAGCATACTAGTACATGAGACCTTCTCTCCATGAGAGGTAGATGGGAAGAGACAGAGGGGGAGTTAACATCTCCTTTTATACCTCTTACCTGGCGCCAGCATTAATAGCTCCGCCTATAGCGCCCTCTTGTGGAAACAGTTATACAGTTACATGCAATCGTATACATCACATAACTTTAACACTCCCACTTACGGCTGTCTTGTATACTGTACAACTTTTTCAAAAACAATCTTCAAAGAAAGTAATACAGTTCAGAGCATCAAAAAGGATATGGCAGTCAATACTACATAACAGTCAATATTTACACACCAAACATGACCTCTGCAAATCTTCTCAATTTCAGTTTGGAAACAGGCTTCGTCATAGCGTCTGCTACCATGTCGTCTGTCGGACAATAAATCAGTGTCATCCTTTCTTCCCTGATGACAGATCTGATTAAATGATATTTTATATGCACATGTTTACACCTCTGTCGGCACACAGGGTTTCTCGCAATTGCAATGGTTCCCTGGTTGTCTTCATAAACAACAGTTATATATCGTATGGCTATCGCGTCCCGCTCTAGCCCTAATGAGATATCCCTTATCTCCTAGTACCTAATGTACTCCAATACGAACAACTTAATGCACCCCACCTGATCGGGCCCCGCCCCTATGGAGGCGTAGCCTATATAACCATAGCTATGGTCACCAACACACTCTTCCTCTATTTTCGTTCCATCATAACGGCTGCGTGCACCGTATGTAACTAGTAGGATGAAAAGATCAGAGAAGATTCATAATGTTGGAAGCTTACCGGAGGTTGCTGGCCCCTGGCATCTTCGAAGCATGTTTTCAGCGACACGACGGGCCTATGTTGATGTTCCTCGTCTGATGGCAGCAGACCAAGGTTCAGCTGTGCAAGATTGGCTGTCGGGCCAGCTTGTACCCAGGTAGGCCCTGTGTCTTCAGGCATGGGTATTAGTGTTAGTAATGCTGGTTTGTTTTGTTACACAACCATGTTGTGTGTTGGCACCGGGGGCAGGATGGTTTGGTGAACGTTTCACTGCAGTGAACGGTTTCCAAACGGTCTTGAACGTGCTGTTAAACATCTAATGCTATGCTACATGCTATCGCTAATGCTACATGCTACCACTACTGCTACATGCTAACTGCTACGCTGTTCTAATGTCTCCGCCGTGAGATGTTGTCACTTCTCCCTCCTCTTGCCCGGTTCATCAATGAAGGTCAGTCGGTAGCTGTTGTGGTTTTTTTTGCTGAGTCCTATTTACCTTTTTTACGGGTAAATGGGTTGACAACAGGGTAGGCCGTGGCTAGGTAGCCTAGCCAGATACGTTACCTTTGTGTTCCGGCGGGGTCTGTGGAACGGTGTCCCCATCTGGGGCCGATGCGTGAGCTCGGCGGTGTAGCAGTAGAGCTATACTACTGCAGGATGGGACTTAACGGCGGGTTATGGCTCAGCTGGCTAGTTCCTTTCCACCTTGGCGTCGGGTAGTGGGGCTATGGGTCTAGCCGACATGGTAAACATGTTGCGTGTCTGTGCGCAGGCGGTTGTTGATCTGGGTCCCACATCGCCTCACGCTAGGCTGTGGTAGTGTAGGGGCAGGGCCGCCTGGGAGAAATGTGAGGCCCTGTGCGAGTTTTAAACGCGAGGCCCCCCACCCCCTGAGGCGGCCCTGTGTAGGGGGCTACTGTTTCGTTCTGTCACTCTGCTATGAGAAGGTCTGTCTTTGCTACAGCTTTCTCTCCTCTCAACCATTTATGCTGACGGTCAATCGGTGTCTACTGGGGGAGTAGTGCGGGGGAGGGCTTTGTTTACCTTTTTTGGTAAATGGGCTAAGCTAGGGCTGGTGTGCTGTTGTGAATATTTTGAATGAAGGCGGGACTAGTTCGCTCTGGTCCGCCTCCCCTTAACGTTGTGTATATGGGTTTGCTCATTCTACAGTATTTTGTGGGTTAGTTATTTTATTCATTTAACCCTTTCATGGTGCACACCACAGTGGAGGTTGCTGTTTGCAACCATCACTGGTGCTCCGTGTTAACATCAGTTCTTTGTTTTTGACATATTGAAACAGTGCCCCGCCCGGCCGACGCCATGGGTGGGTCGGCCTGGCGAGTGGCTGGTGGGCTGCTAAAGCCTGTACCGCCACGGTATGGAATTGGCAGCGATTCGAACTGTGTTCGAATTGCTGTTTTTTTTTTTTCTATTGAAAAAATGGTGTCTGGTGGCGGGGCCTTGAGGGCCAGCCGACGTCGACACATTGCGCGAGGTTGTTGACGTTATTAGCTTTGACCCAGCCGCAAGCTATAACCGCTCAGGGTTCCCCTCTCCGCAGGGGATTTTGGTCTTCTGCTGGAGCGCGGGCGGTATTGTCCTAGGCCCCACACCGCCTCACACCACGCAGCCAGAAGAAGAGAGAGCACGGCCTCGTAAGCGCGATGACGAGGCCCTCGACAGGCGGCCATGTTTTCCCCCGCCGGAGGTATCCTGGGCGTTGATTCGACAGGTGTCCACAAGGCCGACAGCCTTGGCGGCCGAGGGATCGGCCATGTAGGATGGGTTTGGCTTGAACAAACAAGCCGCCACCGTCCTGCCGCGAGCAACCCGCTCTCCGATCACTCCCTTCCCCAACACCAGCGGAAAAAGTGGGCTCCGATTGTTTCCTTTGGCTGCGGGCCGCGTGCCTTCGTTGAAGCGCGGGCGGCCCCACTTTCACTTCTCATGGGGACAGGGGCTGACACCCAGTTGATGGCTGAGCCTGGGTCTGTCCGTGAGAATGTTGTGCTGTCAAGCGGCTCCCACACCATAAGCTGTGTTGGTTGAGCCTGGTGTTACGTCTGTCAACTTGAGTGTTGTCAGCAGGGGGGCTCGAAACCTTCGCCAGGCCAGGTATCATGTTGGTGTCTCCCACTCCTGAAATATTGGCAGTGGTCTCGCAGGCATGCATGATTTGGGGTGGTAGTAATATCACTGCAGGGCTATGGTGTGTAGGAACCCATGGGGTCCTTACACCTTGCATGTCCGGCTGCAGAACAACTCCTCAGCATGTTCTGGAGGGGTGTTCAGTGGGGGGGCTTTTTTCACCTAGGAAGCCCCCCGTATCAAACCGGCCCTTTCTGTCGGGGTCCCCCCTTGGGTGCGATTGCCTCGTGGGTGGTGTCAGGGTCAGATGTCCCGACACGGAACGCTCTGCTCGCACGGTTCCAGGGTTGGCTACGCACAGCGGGGGGTCCGGGCCAACTATCTACAGTTCCTGGCGGACCTGCGCCACATGGCGGCGGGTGCGTTGGGAGTGTCATTACATATGACTACGGCAGTACCATATGTCGAGCTGGATGGAGAGAACGCTGAGGCGGGGACTTGTGTTTACACTACCCCACCCGTTTTCAGGTTTGGTACAGACCCTATTGTCAGGGTCTCCAGCAGTGACAGCTCTGGTCAACGAGATCCAATCTCTGTGGACAAAGCAAGCCATCGTCGTGGCGTTCTCCTCCCGGTGTTCTCTGCCTGAGAAATCGGGAGGGGGGGGTGTCAGTCCCAGGCTGGACCTGTCCCACGGGAAGGTTCAGCATTTTTTGGATCGTCTCCTGCCTGTTGAACACTGTCAGGTGGGGGTCTGGTTCTCCTTCATAGACCTGTAGGATGCGTATGCGCATCTCCGATCTTCCATCCTAGGGCTTACCTACGCTTCCTTTGCAGGGTTAGCGTATGAGTACCAGAGGCTGCCGTTCGGTTTTCTCTGGCTCCCCGCATCTTCACCAAGTGCGTGGAGGCCGCACTGGGGCCTCTGCGTCATCAGGGGTTACGGAGTGTTCTGCCCTGACGACGTTCTGGTCCTTCGCGGTCAAGGTGGATCGTCAGGTCTCGTACCAGGCAGGTCTCTACCAGCCTGGGGTTGCTGTAGACTGGATGTAGAGTACTCCTCTTCCCAGTCAACGGTTGGAGGGCTATGGGCATCCATCTCAGAGCGTGTTGTCAACACGCTCGGGAGGTTCCGTCCTAGGACGGTTACGGCGCTGTCTCACGTCGCGTTTTCACCGACGCCTCCCTTGCTGGTGACGCGTCGGGCCAACGCAGTAGGGGGCAGCTGGCAAACCATGCTGCCCGGTCTGCGCTACATTCAATGTGTTGGTGTTGAAAGCGGTCCTTCTGGTCCACAAATGGTGTTGATCAGGACGGACGATACGACGTCAGTGTCGTGTATCGACAGACAGGGAGGAGTACGCTCCCCCTGTCTGCACCAGGCGGCGGGCGGCTGGCTATGGGCGTCCTCCATCTGCGTGGCCTGAGGGCTCCCCACATCCCCGGCAGGGAGAATGTGGGTGCAGGTGTACTGTCGCGGGGCGATCCTCATCCTGAAGGGTGGGGATTACGTCTGGACATAGCCAGGCAGGTCTGGGACCGATGCCGTGCCGCCTGGGATTCTTCCCCATACATCTGTTAGGTCAGTTGTTGGGACGGGTACGTTGAGGGGCGCAGGTTCTTGATCCTGATGGTGTTACCATCCGGAATGCGCATGCTCCCTCCACTGTCGCGCTTACGCGGGCAGATGACGTATGTTCCAAGTGTGGTGTAAGGCGGGGGGCCGGGACTCAGTCTCCTGCCCCCTGGATGCTGTCCTTAGTTACCTCCAGTCTCTCCTTGATAGACTGTCGGCTTCGACGGTGAGGGTATATGCAGCAGCTATATCCTCCTATCATGAGGGGTTTGAGGGGATGTCTTGTTCAGCCACCCTCTTGTGAAGCGTTTCCTGCTTGGCGCTCGACGCGTTAAGCCGGTGCAACGCTCCTGGGCTCCGACTTGGGATCTTCAACTGGTCCTCGGTCGGTTGTCAAGTTCAAGTTCTTTAATAGTTGTCATACAGAAGTACAGAATACTTTCATACAAAATGCTTCTTACTGTTACGCTCCAGAGACTGTGCTAGACAAGATAGTATCAAATAACATAATAACATAATATAGCATGAATTTAGAAGAAGAAAATGAGGTCACAGTGTTCGGTATAGACATATGTACAATGTTCTGGGTTACCATATAATATACAATACACAATACTATGCAGTGTACTAATGTACAGTACTATCTAGTGTAAAGCAGAAATGGGATGAGGTACAATTTTAGGTACAATTTACAGTAAGGTGTACGAGTTGTAGTGCAATCCTTCATCCATAAATATAAAGTGTGGGGAGTGGGTGCTACAGTGTGTTTGTTTAAAGTGGGTGTGTGCTATAAGTGTGTGGAGTGGGTGCTACAGTGTGTTTGTTTAAAGTGAGTGTGTGCGTGTGGATGTGTGTGCTATGTGCGTTTGGTGGTTGTTGTTGTGTAGTGTTCATTCATTGTTCGTTTAGCAGCCTGATGGCCTGGGGATAGAAGCTTCTTCTGAGTCTTTCTGTGCTCGCCTTGAGACTCCTGTATCGCTTGCCTGACGGCAGCAGTTCAAAGAGGCAGTTGTTCGGGTGACTGGAGTCTTTAATGATTCTCTTAGCCTTGCCCTTGCAACGCTTGTAGTAAATGTTCTGGAGGGTCCTTGGCCCCGTTTGAGCCGCTCGATCAGGCGCCGTTGGAACAGCTGTCGTTCAAGACGGCGTTCTTGCTGGCCGTCACCTCCGCTGACGCGTGGGTGTGCTTTGTGCTCTCTCGGTACGACCAGAGTGCCTGTCTTTCGTTCCGATTGCGGTGCCACTCTGCGGCCTAATCCTGCCTTCGTGCCTGTAAATATCCGGAGTTCTTCCGCTCCAGGGATATTGTGGTTCAGGCGTTTCGTCCGCCTCCTCACGGTGGTGAGTTAGATGCGGGCCTTCACCTGTCATGTCCGGTCCGTGCTTTGGGAATTGCCTCAGCCGTACTCAGGACCTCGGGGTCACCGTTCAGCTTTTTGTCTGTCACGGTGGTTCTCATGCCGGTAAGGCACTATCGAACAGCGCCTGTCCCATTGGTTGTGCGAGGGCATTGCCCTCTGCTACACGTTGGCTGGGCAGGATCCCCCTGGGGGCGTCAGGGCGCACTCCACTCATGGGGTGGCTGCCTCTGCCGCTCTCCTGGGTGGGGCCTCGGTGGAGGACATCTGTGCTGCAGCTTCATGGTCCTCCCCGGGCCCCTTTGTAAGGTTTTACCTCATGGACATGACCGGGGGTTCTGTCTCCCAGGCGGTTCTGGGGTCTGTGGCCTTTCCTGCTTCCCATCCTTTGGTAGGGTAGCAGGAGTGTGTGGGTATGGGCCACAGTGTGTTGAGTCACACGTGGTTCCGCCTGTGCGGTGTGTTCAAGGGGTTCTAGTTCCCTCTTGTTCGCATTCAGGTGGAGTTGACTGCGCCCCCCCTTCATTAGGAAGGATGGGGTGACAGGGCTCCCCGCACCCCTTGATGTGGGCTTACGGGTCCTCAGGGGGTACATCTGTCGGGTCTCACGTCCGCTCTACCCCATATCTCATTAGGGCTAGAGCGGGACGCGATAGCCATACGATATATAACAATAGGTTATGTATATAACCTAGTTATATTAGTATTGGCTGAGCGTCCCGCTCTACGCGGCCCTGATTTCCCTTTTGAGGGATCTTTTGCTGGAACGAGATTTGTCGAGGAAGAGTGTGTTGGTGACCATAGCTATGGTTATATAGGCTACGCCTCCATAGGGGCGGGGCCCGATCAGGTGGGGTGCATTAAGTTGTTCGTATTGGAGTACATTAGGTACTAGGAGATAAGGGATATCTCATTAGGGCTAGAGCGGGACGCTCAGCCAATACTAATATAACTTTATAACAAACTTAATATAAATATCGTTTTCTTATATACATAGGTATCCATTCCTTCGAGCAGTTGTTCTAGATAAATACCATAGCTGTCAACCCTACCGTTTTTTCCGGGATTCTCCTGTTTTTTTAACCCTCTTCACGCCCTGTTCACGGTTCACGGATTGGCACGTATTTTGTACTTATTAATTTTTACAAAATGGCTGCAATTCTCCTCCGTGACGACAGGTGGCAGCAGTGTAGATTAGACCGTTATCACAGGAAGTCAGACCGGAAAAACCGGAAGACGGTTGCGACATGAAGAAGAAGAACAACAGCGATAACAACAGCGACCGGATAAAGGAGGGATTTAGGGCAAATTTATTACATTCTACGATGGACTTGAGAGTGAACTATTGGATATTATGAAGAAGACAAAACAGATTATATGGATGATGATTATGGACGATAAGGTGTGTTTCCACCAGACTATGTTGGACTCAGCACTTCTGGTAAATCATAAAAATACTATAGTCAAACCGGCCGATGAGGAAACCTATTCGGCTCCGTGGTATAGTCTGGCCCGAGCAGACTATAGACGAAGAAGACAACGGATGAGGGCCACCTAAAATTTCTTTATTAGTTGTCATACAGAAGTACAGAATACTTTTATACTAGGGATGCTCGATATTGGCTTTTTTACCGATACCGATATTCCGATATTGTCCAACTCTTAATTTCCGATACCGATATCAACCGATATCAACCGATACCGATATATGCAGGGTTTCCCCGTCCAAAAAACTGAATAATTTCAGGTAACTAATAATTTCACTGGATATATATATAACAAATATTGTTATTGTTTTTTTTTGTTTTTAAACCGATACCGATATTTTCCGATATCACATTTTACTGCCGATATCGGCCGATAATATCGGTCGGCCGATAATATCGGACATCCCTATTTTATACAAAATGCTTTTTTCTGTTACACTCCAGAGACTGTGCTAGACAAAAAGATAAGTATAAAATAAAATAAGTATAGCAAGTAAAAAATAGAAGTCACGTACATAGACACAAGTGTTCAGTATGTACATATGTACAATGTTCAATGCAGAGTAGAAGTAACTGAGTTACCATACAATATACTAATATACAATCTACTATATAGTGCAAAGCAGAAATGGGATGAGATACAATTTAGGTACAATTTACAGTAAGGTGTACTGAGGTATGGGTTGTAGTGCAAATTCTTTGCCAATAAATATAAAGTGTGTTTAGGTGTTCTAAAGTGTGTAGAGTGGGTGCTGCAGTGAGTTGTTTGTTTAAAGTGAGTGTGTGCGTGTGGATGTGTGTGCTGTGAGTGCATTTGATGGTTGTTGCATAGTGTTATTGTTCGTTGAGCAACCTGATGGCCTGGGGATAGAAGCTTCTTCTGAGTCTTTCTGTGCTTGCCATGAGACTCCGGTATCGCTTGCCTAACGTTATATGTATTGATCCTGTTCTGATTCAAGACACTTGGAGCGAGAGTGGAGTACCTTCTGACAAAGGTAACGTCTATTTTACTGAACCCCATCATAAAACAGGCTTTTGTAATAATCACAGCGTCGGAAAACGACCGCCCCCCCCCCCGATTACTTTGTGAAGAAACATAATGGTTGTGTATTTTACGTCTACTTTACCGAACCCCATCATAAAACATGTGTTTGTAATGATCGCAGTGTCGGAAAACGACCCCCCCCCCGATGGCTTTGTGAAGAAACATGGTTGTGTTTACCTTTACTTACTTACGCCTTTTACCCCGTTTGGGGCATAGGCCGTCAACAAGGGTTCTCCTAGCATCCCGATCCTGAGCCAACCTCTCAAGCTGGCCCCAGGTCTGTCCCATCTTCTTGGCATCATCTTCCAAGTCTCGGCGCCAGGTGTTTCGTGGTCGGCCTCTCTTTCTTTTCCCTTGGGGGTTCCACCTGAGAGATTGTCTTGTGATGCTCAGGGATGGTTTACGGAGTGTATGGCCAATCCATCTCCAACGCCATTGGAGAATCTCTTTCTCTGCTGGCTGTTGTTGTGTTCGTTGCCACAGGTCTTTGTTGCTGATGGTGTTAGGCCAGCGAATCTGGAGGATTCGGCGCAGACAGGTGTTTAGGAAAACTTGTAGTTTATTGTTTGTGGTGACAGTGGTCCTCCAGGTCTCAGTGCCATAGAGTAGGACTGACTTCACATTGGTGTTAAAGATCCTGATCTTGGTTGTGATGGAAATGTCTCTTGAGCTCCAGATGTTTTTTAGTTGGAGAAAGGCTCCTCTGGCCTTGCCACACTCTGGCTCTCACATCAGCATCTGTTCCACCTTGCTTGTTTACCATGCTGCCCAGGTAGGTGAAGTTGTCTACCTCTTCCAACGTTTCTCCTTCCAGAATGATGGGTGATGTGTTGTCAGCATTGATTCTCATGACCTTGCTCTTCCCTCTGTGGATGTTAAGTCCAAGCTGAGTAGAGTTGTCAGCGATGGTACTTGTCTTTTCCTGCATCTGCTGCTGGGTGTGAGAGAGAAGGGCCAGGTCATCTGCAAAAATGTGCATGTTCTTGGTATCTAGGAACATCTAGGGACCTTGTATTCCCAGTGTCAGAAATATTGTGTCTGTTACTAGGCTTGAGTAAATTGTAATGAAAAAAAGGAGAATATAAATGATATTTTTTTGCATCTGTGTCGGTGAATAACACTATGTTACAATTGTGAGCAAACCGAGCTTGCTCACTGAGCTCATTCACCATCTTATTGAGATCAAGTGTAAAAAAAATCTAAGCAAATGAATAAAGGGAAGATGATTAAACAGAAGGATTTGTAGATACAGTAATAAATGATAATCGATTTTAATTATAAATTCATATTTGACCTTGAACTTGACCTTATTATGGCCAAATCATACATCTATGGATAGGGAAAATGCTCCTCTTTCCAATGGCAGGGTTAAATCTGGATTTAGTCATTTCCTCATGGTTGTACGATAAAAGAGATATAATTAGCATTTTTCCGATAAATTCTTATTTTCGGTAAATCTTACAAAACATCGGTAAAAATGAAAATATACACTTTGCCTGCTGTTTTGATACGGTTATGGTCTTTACTCTTGGCACAAAAAATAAATAATTAAAACATTACCTTTTAACATCCAAGGGCCCACATGTTCTCGAGTTACATGCCGATATGTGAGGCGTGCGCCAAAGTACACATTACCACCACCGACCTCCGGGGGCTTTAGCTGCGTCAATCATTTGGCGATCTCGAAAAAGTTTGGGCAGAGTTGTAGCCAATGAGTGTGGCTTTCCAATGATACCCCATGATATGATAATTGGGGATCTAATACGGTATCTATTGATCGATTTATGATAAAGAAAAGCAGGGTCCCCCAATTGGGGGACCTACAGGCTTAACAGGTTAAAGATATCACAGCCAGTAAACACTAGCTTACCGCTTAAAGATATCACAGCCAGTAAACACTAGCTTACTCCTTAAAGATATCACAGACAGTAAACACTAACTTACTCCTTAAAGATGTCACAGCCAGTAAACACTAACTTACCCCTTAAAGATATCACAGCCAGTAAACACTAACTTACCCCTTAAAGATATCACAGCCAGTAAACACTAGCTTACCGCTTAAAGATATCACAGCCAGTAAACACTAGCTTACCCCTTAAAGATATCCAGTGTTGGGACTAACGCGTTACAAAGTAACGCGTTACAGAAACGAAGTTACTTTTTGCCGCAACTAGTACTCTAACGCATTACTTTTGAAATTCAGTAACGCTACTTACGTTACTGAATGGTTTGTTAGTTCGTTACTGCGTTCTTTTTATGTAGATTCATAGCGAGCGTCCTTATTTCGCCTGCGTTTGTTTTGTTTACTGTAGACTGAAAGGCGCTATATAAAACGAAGTATTATTATTATTATTATTATTTCTTTCCGTAGCCTCATTCTGGTTTTCGCACTTCTGATTGGCCACTGACGTTCTGAAAGAAATAGACGCTCTCTACAGTAAACAACAAGAGGACGCTCGCTATGAATCTACATAATAAGAACGCAGTAATAATAACGAACTAACAAACCATTTAGCAACTACTTGGAGAGATAATTAAGAGAGTAAACATTAAGAGTGACACGTTCAGCCGAACGCACAATTGGAGGGGGGCTCCCCACCCTCCAGAACATTTACTACAAGCGTTGCAAGGGGAAGGCTAAGAGAATTATTAAGGACTCGAGCCACCCGAACAACTGCCTCTTTGAACTGCTGCCGTCAGGCAAGCGATACAGGAGTCTCAAGGCGAGCACAGAAAGACTCAGAAGTAGCTTCTATCCCCAGGCCATCAGGCTGCTAAACGAACAATGAATGAACACTACACAACAACAACCACCAAACACACATAGCACACACATCCACACGCACACACTCACTTTAAACGAACACACTGTAGCACCCACTACACACACTTTATAGCGCACACCCACTTTAAACAAACACACTGTAGCACCCACTCCCCACACTTTATATTTATGGATGAAGGATTGCACTACAACTCGTACACCTTACTGTAAATTGTACCTAAAATTGTACCTCATCCCATTTCTGCTTTGCACTAGATAGTACTGTACATTAGTACACTGCATAGTTGTGTATTGTATATTATATGGTAACTCAGAACATTGTACATATGTCTATACCGAACAACTGTGACCTCATTTTCTTCTTCTAAATTCATGCTATATTATGTTATTTGATACTATCTTGTCTAGCACAGTCTCTGGAGCGTAACAGTAAGAAGCATTTTGTATGAAAGTATTCTGTACTTCTGTATGACAACTATTAAAGAACTTGAACTTGAACTTGAACTTAATATACAACATGGAAACGAGATAAAGAACATGTTTGAAGGGCTGCTGGAGTCAACTGGACTAACGTTACATCTCGACCACCGCAGACTGGTGACGGTGAGTGCAATGTGTTCACTGAAACTCAAGATCAACGGATTTTGACTGTACGAAATCTGCCAGGGAATCTCATAATACTAATCAAACAATATAAATATAGTCCTTTCATGCACAATTGATATCCTAACTATTCTAACGTTGCAATGCTTTGATTGATATCTTAAACAACGCTGCAAGATGGTTATGAATGAATTAATGAATGGATGAATGAATGAATGAATGAAAACTTTATTTAACAGATTGCAGAATGGGTACAATACAGTACGGCTCAATACATACCGATAACTAATAATTTCACTGGATATATATATAACAAATATTGTTATTGTTTTTTTTTGTTTTTAAACCGATACCGATATTTTCCGATATCACATTTTACTGCCGATATCGGCCGATAATATCGGTCGGCCGATAATATCGGACATCCCTATTTTATACAAAATGCTTTTTTCTGTTACACTCCAGAGACTGTGCTAGACAAAAAGATAAGTATAAAATAAAATAAGTATAGCAAGTAAAAAATAGAAGTCACGTACATAGACACAAGTGTTCAGTATGTACATATCGCTGCTGTCGGGACAAAACCTCATAACTCCAAAAACCCAACTTTTCAGCAGATGAAAAAAACTAACACAGATTTGAGGGTGAATAGAGTTAGGAGGTTTAGACAGATGATCGGTTTAATGCTTTCCCATTGTTTAAACTTTGTAAAACCCAAACACACATATGGAGGATGATCTACGGAGTTGATTTATATAATAAAAAAAAATTAAAAAAATGGAGTTATGAGGTTTTGTCCCGACAGCAGCGATATGTACAATGTTCAATGCAGAGTAGAAGTAACTGAGTTACCATACAATATACTAATATACAATCTACTATATAGTGCAAAGCAGAAATGGGATGAGATACAATTTAGGTACAATTTACAGTAAGGTGTACTGAGGTATGGGTTGTAGTGCAAATTCTTTGCCAATAAATATAAAGTGTGTTTAGGTGTTCTAAAGTGTGTAGAGTGGGTGCTGCAGTGAGTTGTTTGTTTAAAGTGAGTGTGTGCGTGTGGATGTGTGTGCTGTGAGTGCATTTGATGGTTGTTGCATAGTGTTATTGTTCGTTGAGCAACCTGATGGCCTGGGGATAGAAGCTTCTTCTGAGTCTTTCTGTGCTTGCCATGAGACTCCGGTATCGCTTGCCTAACGTTATATGTATTGATCCTGTTCTGATTCAAGACACTTGGAGCGAGAGTGGAGTACCTTCTGACAAAGGTAACGTCTATTTTACTGAACCCCATCATAAAACAGGCTTTTGTAATAATCACAGCGTCGGAAAACGACCGCCCCCCCCCCCCGATTACTTTGTGAAGAAACATAATGGTTGTGTATTTTACGTCTACTTTACCGAACCCCATCATAAAACATGTGTTTGTAATGATCGCAGTGTCGGAAAACGACCCCCCCCCCGATGGCTTTGTGAAGAAACATGGTTGTGTTTACCTTTACTTACTTACGCCTTTTACCCCGTTTGGGGCATAGGCCGTCAACAAGGGTTCTCCTAGCATCCCGATCCTGAGCCAACCTCTCAAGCTGGCCCCAGGTCTGTCCCATCTTCTTGGCATCATCTTCCAAGTCTCGGCGCCAGGTGTTTCGTGGTCGGCCTCTCTTTCTTTTCCCTTGGGGGTTCCACCTGAGAGATTGTCTTGTGATGCTCAGGGATGGTTTACGGAGTGTATGGCCAATCCATCTCCAACGCCATTGGAGAATCTCTTTCTCTGCTGGCTGTTGTTGTGTTCGTTGCCACAGGTCTTTGTTGCTGATGGTGTTAGGCCAGCGAATCTGGAGGATTCGGCGCAGACAGGTGTTTAGGAAAACTTGTAGTTTATTGTTTGTGGTGACAGTGGTCCTCCAGGTCTCAGTGCCATAGAGTAGGACTGACTTCACATTGGTGTTAAAGATCCTGATCTTGGTTGTGATGGAAATGTCTCTTGAGCTCCAGATGTTTTTTAGTTGGAGAAAGGCTCCTCTGGCCTTGCCACACTCTGGCTCTCACATCAGCATCTGTTCCACCTTGCTTGTTTACCATGCTGCCCAGGTAGGTGAAGTTGTCTACCTCTTCCAACGTTTCTCCTTCCAGAATGATGGGTGATGTGTTGTCAGCATTGATTCTCATGACCTTGCTCTTCCCTCTGTGGATGTTAAGTCCAAGCTGAGTAGAGTTGTCAGCGATGGTACTTGTCTTTTCCTGCATCTGCTGCTGGGTGTGAGAGAGAAGGGCCAGGTCATCTGCAAAAATGTGCATGTTCTTGGTATCTAGGAACATCTAGGGACCTTGTATTCCCAGTGTCAGAAATATTGTGTCTGTTACTAGGCTTGAGTAAATTGTAATGAAAAAAAGGAGAATATAAATGATATTTTTTTGCATCTGTGTCGGTGAATAACACTATGTTACAATTGTGAGCAAACCGAGCTTGCTCACTGAGCTCATTCACCATCTTATTGAGATCAAGTGTAAAAAAAATCTAAGCAAATGAATAAAGGGAAGATGATTAAACAGAAGGATTTGTAGATACAGTAATAAATGATAATCGATTTTAATTATAAATTCATATTTGACCTTGAACTTGACCTTATTATGGCCAAATCATACATCTATGGATAGGGAAAATGCTCCTCTTTCCAATGGCAGGGTTAAATCTGGATTTAGTCATTTCCTCATGGTTGTACGATAAAAGAGATATAATTAGCATTTTTCCGATAAATTCTTATTTTCGGTAAATCTTACAAAACATCGGTAAAAATGAAAATATACACTTTGCCTGCTGTTTTGATACGGTTATGGTCTTTACTCTTGGCACAAAAAATAAATAATTAAAACATTACCTTTTAACATCCAAGGGCCCACATGTTCTCGAGTTACATGCCGATATGTGAGGCGTGCGCCAAAGTACACATTACCACCACCGACCTCCGGGGGCTTTAGCTGCGTCAATCATTTGGCGATCTCGAAAAAGTTTGGGCAGAGTTGTAGCCAATGAGTGTGGCTTTCCAATGATACCCCATGATATGATAATTGGGGATCTAATACGGTATCTATTGATCGATTTATGATAAAGAAAAGCAGGGTCCCCCAATTGGGGGACCTACAGGCTTAACAGGTTAAAGATATCACAGCCAGTAAACACTAGCTTACCGCTTAAAGATATCACAGCCAGTAAACACTAGCTTACTCCTTAAAGATATCACAGACAGTAAACACTAACTTACTCCTTAAAGATGTCACAGCCAGTAAACACTAACTTACCCCTTAAAGATATCACAGCCAGTAAACACTAACTTACCCCTTAAAGATATCACAGCCAGTAAACACTAGCTTACCGCTTAAAGATATCACAGCCAGTAAACACTAGCTTACCCCTTAAAGATATCCAGTGTTGGGACTAACGCGTTACAAAGTAACGCGTTACAGAAACGAAGTTACTTTTTGCCGCAACTAGTACTCTAACGCATTACTTTTGAAATTCAGTAACGCTACTTACGTTACTGAATGGTTTGTTAGTTCGTTACTGCGTTCTTTTTATGTAGATTCATAGCGAGCGTCCTTATTTCGCCTGCGTTTGTTTTGTTTACTGTAGACTGAAAGGCGCTATATAAAACGAAGTATTATTATTATTATTATTATTTCTTTCCGTAGCCTCATTCTGGTTTTCACACTTCTGATTGGCCACTGACGTTCTGAAAGAAATAGACGCTCTCTACAGTAAACAACAAGAGGACGCTCGCTATGAATCTACATAATAAGAACGCAGTAATAATAACGAACTAACAAACCATTTAGCAACTACTTGGAGAGATAATTAATATACAACATGGAAACGAGATAAAGAACATGTTTGAAGGGCTGCTGGAGTCAACTGGACTAACGTTACATCTCGACCACCGCAGACTGGTGACGGTGAGTGCAATGTGTTCACTGAAACTCAAGATCAACGGATTTTGACTGTACGAAATCTGCCAGGGAATCTCATAATACTAATCAAACAATATAAATATAGTCCTTTCATGCACAATTGATATCCTAACTATTCTAACGTTGCAATGCTTTGATTGATATCTTAAACAACGCTGCAAGATGGTTATGAATGAATTAATGAATGGATGAATGAATGAATGAATGAAAACTTTATTTAACAGATTGCAGAATGGGTACAATACAGTACGGCTCAATACATACAATTGTTAAGGGGATGCAGACCTGAGAAAGACGTTTGTCTTGTTTCCATCAGGGTCCCCCATTTTCAATTCATATAGACATTTATGACATACACAACATACATGACATTTATGGCATAGGGACATATAGGTATTTAGTACTGATACATTTGTGACATAAGCGGTATTCAAATATACAGTACTGTTACCCCTAGATCCTGACAGAGTATATACATATGATGGGGAGGGGACTGTACATTAGGAGGGGGTGGGTGGGTGGGAGAGAAATATACATACAGCGGGGAGGGAATATATAATGAAACGCTCTAGACCACATTGCTTAGCAGAGTTCGGTGATGTGAATGGAAACTGTCAAGTTGATCAACCGATTTTGAGTATATGGGGCATGGGACTTGAGCAATTTTTTTTTATTTTTTTTTTTTAAATAACTAAATAGTTACTTTTCACAGTAACTCATTACTTTTGGGTGTAAGTAACTAGTACAGTAACGAAGTTACTTTGAAATGAAGTAACTAGTAAAGTAACTGAGTTACTATTTTTCAGTAACTAGCACAACACTGAAGATATCACAGCCAGTAAACACTTGCCTGGTAAAGCTGCATTGAAGTACTCAAACCACTGTCTTGCAGTGGAGTCACCAAAGATGTGGACCTCCTTGTCTCTCAGACACTCCGAGATGGCGGCTGCGTCGCTGAACTGGCGACCTGTGACCCCTCCGAGGGTTCTCCATGCTCCCTGATAGTAGTACCCAGAGGTCATGACCTCCAGGCTCCGTGGGTTCACCTCTGGTTTGTCTGGGAGCAAGTAAAAATAATATACATCATATCTTTATGTACAATAGTGCTGTATATGCCGTATATAATATACATTTATATATTTGTATTTACCGCATAGTTATATCCATATCTGTCTGAATATACCTGCATATAATCCTTCTATATACATACTTATACACCTGCATATGTGTAAGGGGGTAGGGATCAATTAGCCCCTTTTGTGACTGCTGATGCACGCCTTACTTTGAATACAGCAGTGGCTGGCTCGAGCTAACTAGCCATAGGAACATTCACTCTGAAGCACTGGTTATTTACGAACTGTTTGTTCTAAATTTATCACAGAGAAATGTCAAAGGTACTCACAGATGCACGAGGGTTTCACACACAAAACCGGGGTGGTTTGAAAGCCCGGCGTTGCTAATAAACATTTTAAATATTTTTTATAAACTGATCAACACTGCATTATTTCCGGCGTTGGGTGCATGATGCTCAAGCGCTGTGATCATCAAATAAGTATCATGCAAGCAGGGGTGTCTCAACAGAGATACCAACTTTACATACAGACACCTAAGTCAGATTCAAAGGAACATACACAAAGAAACAGGTTTGATCACATTAGAGTGTGATTTATCAGGCCCTGGTGCAAAGAACAGAGACAGAGGAAACCGCCCACGAAGTAGCTGGAAAAATAGATATTACAGAAAGCCGTTTTACTTTGGAAAAGTAAATTGCTATAATAGAAACCAAATACAACTTAATTTGAAATGCCAGTTATAATAAAGTATATATATTTTAATAATAACTCATTCTGTAACTAAGAAATTCAAGGATCAGGAGATGCTGGGACTGAAACTGGAAAGGGGGACAGCTGACAAAGAGTATTTGCATACAAGCAGGTCAACAGCTGTGGCTCACAGAGGTGTGAGAAGTTAACTCTTCTGATAAACAGAGACACAGACAGTGGGGAGGATTTGATATGGATTAAGAATGTATTGAAAAAACTTTAAAAGGCAATTGTCTATATTCAATTTAACTTTGATTAAACAACAATTATCACTGAAATTATGTGTTCAATGAGGGGAACAGAATGATATTAAATTTGAAGTGGTTTATAGCCAAACTCACAGGATTAATGAAAGAGAACTTGCAAATAGTTGATATTAGTATTAAATAAATGTAATTATTTAGAAAGGCATGGTTTAAGACTTTAAGGAATCTAGGTAAATAATTTGAATAAGTCAAATGATGAAATGTAATCTTTATACACTGAAATGGAAATAACTAATGTGACTATAAGCTTTGTGGTTACTCTGGCACAAACTAGTAATGTTTTATGTTGACATGCGTGTCCTTGAGAGAAGTACATTAATATCTATGTATCATGTTTAGTAAATGTAATAGTGACAATGATTAGGCCTTAAAATCATTTGGTAAGAAATGCTGTCGCAGAGCCGTTAATGAGAGTTGTATGGGTTATATGCAGGTGTATAAGTAGATATATAGAAGGATTATATGCAGGTATATTCAGATAGATATGGAGATATATATACATATACATACACTGTATCTATATACACAATATGTATATAGATACTGTACTGTATAGGACTGTGATGTATAGATACTGTACTGTATAGGACTGTGATGCTCTGTATCCCCCCCTCCCCCATGCTGCTTTGACACCCGAATTTCCCCAAGGGGATTAATAAAGGATCATCATATCTTATCTTATATATATGCAGTGAATATAAATATATAAATTAGAGCTGGGCCGTTAACGGCGTTAACGTGCTGCGTTAACGTGCTGCGTTAACGCGATACTAGTATCGCGCGATAATATAATTAACGCATTAATCTAATTTTTTTTTTTTTTTTTTTTTTTACATTTTTTTTTTTTACCTTTATTTACCCAGGGTAGGTTCGCTGAGCACAGATGCTCTTTTTCAGGAACGCCCTGCTTCACATTCACACAGTTTCATTCACACCTGGGAGCTGCCCAGTACAACCACAGTTGACACCATTGGCCACTGAGCAACGCCATAGTTCAAGTTTGAAATGCTTCTTTCTGTTTTGCTCCTGAGAGTGTGCTAGATACTGTACTGTACTGGTAATATTATTTATTTGTGTTAACTTCTGAATAAAACAACTTATTAAACACAAGTACATCTTATTGAACATTATTTTGATATTTCATTACCAATTATCATAGCAAAACAGCTTTTTCAAACAGTCTGTAATGCATTTTGGAAACGGGATATGGGCTCATGGTGTAATGGGCCACCTGGCCTGAGAAACATAAGGAGGAAAGAAAAAGTAAGGACTTACTTCTGGTCATTATTTGGGTAGAACACACATATTTTGAATGCCTTCGGCAGGTTTTTCTTTTTTTTTGCCATTTTAATCTAGATTAATCTAGATTAAATCCAGGATTGCAGATAGATTAATCTAGATTAAAAAAATTAATCTATGCCCACCTCTAATATAAATGTATATATACCATACAGCAATACTGTACATGCTATCATACAGTTTATCCCCTACCTGGTCGTTGCGCACTCTACCCCTACCGTCGGTCTGGGAGGGCGGAGACTATCACATGCTTCCTCCGACACATGTGTAGCCAATCCCCACTTCTTTTCACCTGGCAGCGCGGACTCTCACTGGGAGAGTGTAACATGTGGAGGCGCCCTGACCGACCTGTAGGAGTCGCTGTTTTACAACGACCAGGACCCACCCTCGCCGGCTTCCCACCCGCTGACACTGCCAACTGTGTTAGTATGGACGGTCGACCAAGCCGGAAGTACCACAGCTGGATTCGATCCCACTGTCTCTGTGGTGGTAGACAGACGCGTAGTCCGCTGCGCTACCCGGCCACCCATTCAATCTTTATTTTACCTGGAAAGATCATTGAGAGCAGCTCTCATTTACAACGACGTAGAGAGGAACAAGACATAATACAGAAACTATATAGAAAAAGAAAAGTCAATCAATTAAACAATTCAAATCAATCAAAACAACTACAGGCTGAGGTGAAATGGTCGGCCGTTATAGATGTAAACTGACCAATGGATACTAAAGTATTGAGTTTTAAGGTGCTTTGCAAGTATGATTATTATGATTACTATGATTACAGTGTCACAGCACAGTGTGGCTGTCATGGTGGTACAGCATTCAGGGAGATCAAAGGTAAACGGTGCATTTATACAACAGCTTTTATCCAAAGCGCTTTACAATTCTGTTCCTCACAATCACACATTCACTCACACTTTCACACACTGACGGCGGAGGCGACCATGCAAGGTGCCAACCTGCTCATTGGGAGCAGTTAGGGGTTAAGTGTCTTGCTCAAGGACACTTTAACACTGTGCCCGGGAGGAGTGGGAATCGAACCGGGAAACTTCCGATTACCAGACGACCGCTCTACCTCCTGCTGTACCTTTCTCCTCTGGAGAGACCATCACACTGTTGATCCCTGAAGCAGGAATAGAGACCTTCATGTTGACACCACTGAGGAGGAAACAACGAGACAGAAATTAGATGATTATGTTATATTATTGAGATTCAGAAATGTGGTGTGCATGTGTACATGTTCTCCAATCCCATTAGATTAGATTAAAATGTATTGTCATCATACAGCACAAGCACAGTACAATGAAAATAAGTTATAGACATATATCAATTTGTACTACTGAGAAATCAAATGCAAATGCAAAGACACACAATAAAGCACAAATCACATGGAATCTATTCTTTTCAATTCTGATTTGGGCCACTTTCATATGTGGTCGTGAATCAAATAGGTCAGATATTTTGCAATGTGACCTCAGTCTGAAAAGTCATGTGACCAATTTATTTTTGAATGATGTGAACAGACAAACAAAAGAAATCAGATCAGATCTGAGCAATGAATCAGAATTGAGCACTAATAATAATAATAATAATAACAACAATTAATTACATTTTATATAGCGCTTTTCTAGACACTCAAAGCGCTCCCCACAATGTAGGGTGGAAATTGCCTCCTTCACCACCACTGGTAGCACCCAACCTTGGGGTATGCAGGCTCACACATCTGACTACCATACACTGGCACCAGGCACACAGCACACTACACAATGACTACCATACAATGGCACCAGGCACACAGCACACTACACAATGACAAGTGCTCCCTCCTTTTTTTCAAAAAAAATTTATTGTTTTGTGTTTCTAATCAAGCACTCAAAAACAGCATTTGTCTACCTCAAGATCTTAAGCCGTTTTGAGGCTGGGCTCCAACCACTGTGTGGCCTGGTGCCACTGCCAACTGCCACATCAACTGCCACATTATTATGCGGCTGAGAAATCTCTGACATCACAGATATGCACATTTTCAGATGACTCAGTTCAGTGAGGGAGGAATATAGAATAGGAATAGAAAGATTGCGGCAATATGAAAATTAGAGATATTTATCCTATTAATATAAGTCCACATAGCCAGGAAACACTGCTAAACACTGAAAAGGCCATTTATAAGATAGTTCCCCTTTAAACTAGTTTTAAATTCAAAGAAAACTAAATTCATGATGTTCACAAGGGCTCGCTCACAGCCAGTGAATCATGTTCATATTATTACGCTAAACGAAGCATAGAAAATGTTTCACCCTACAAATTACCTACCAAGCCCTTGGCCCCCTGGTACCTAGCGGACCTCCTCTATTCCTACATCCCGCCTCGGAGGCTGCGGTCCTCTGACCCCGGTCTCCTCTCCATCTCCACCACCAACATGCGGACTGTTGGTCTCAGAGCCTTCTCTGTGGCTGCACCCACCCTCTGGAACTCACTCCCTCCAAACATCCGTAGTGCTACATCCCTGCACTCCTTCAAATCCCAACTCAAAAACCCCTACCATGTCCCTGTGTGATGTATCGCACATTTTACTGCTATCTGATATATTGCAAATGTTACTGCTGTCATATTGGCCAGGTCTCTCTTGCAAAAATCTTGTATCTCAATGGGCCTTCCTGGTTAACTAAAGGTTGAATGAAAATACAAACAAAAAGAATTGCTTAGTTTTGTAGGGAGGTCCAAAATCACATCATACAACATGGACCGGCTTGGTCCCCCGTCAGTGCTGTGGGAAAAACCAGGTTAACGGCCTCGTCACAGACACTGCAGCATTTGCTGTTTTTCTTTTTACTAATGCATGTTCACCCTCCTTTGATCCTCTGTATGATATGAAGTGCTGTCTATCTATATGTAACAGCTAACCTAATGCTGACAGCTCTCTTCTAATAATTCTGAAGAGCTCTAATGTATCTTCTCAATGATTCTATGTTATAGCTATATGCTCGTTCTCTAATGTATAGTGGAATAGCTTACTCTGCTCGTTGTATTTCCCGTTAAAGTAACAGTTCATTCAAATATGGTCTGCTGGAAATCACGTGGAGGCGGAGACAGCGCTGCGGGTGAAAACGGTTCTGACCGTTGTTTTATTGGAAGATCCAAACAGCTTAAAGTTCTTGTCAACTTTTCTATGTCTAATCAGCGTCTGCAGCACGTCTCGATTGGATAGTTTTCAGCGTAGGTTTTGGGGGTCGTCTCAAGATGCTTTCTCCGTTTCGTCCTCGTGATCTGCTCCTGGCCTCCGTGGTGGTTTTTCAGGTCTCAGATCTGTGGTAAATATATGGACTAGAACAACCCCTCCCCCATTGATCGAGTCATTGAGATGTGATGTCACATGCCAAGGACTCCAATGTGATTGGTTTACCACTCTAGGAGACTGTCTCCCTCTCCAAATAGGGAGGTGAAGTAACTTATTTCGGGCCTGTTTTTTCAAAGACTACACAGTTATTGTTTGATCAAAATATATGAGTGAATACTTTTGTTTAACAGATTGCAGAATGGTTATAACACAGCACAAGCACACCACTTTGCCAAAGGGATTTAGATTTGCAAAATCCCTCTTTCAAAAGTTTACATCAGGATCACCCATTTTCATTTCATAGTATTTAGCATTTTTACTAAATGAACACACTCTACTTTGCTAAATGCTTTTTACTGTTTTACTGTTCCATTCCAGATTGTGCTAGACTATCTAAATCTTATAGTATAATTCAGATTTAGATCATTTTGGCCACAGTTTCCTTATATAATGTTTGATGCAAAACTCTATTATCTAATTAATGTTTTAGGAGAAAGGATAACAGTTTGTTTTAATCTTACTTTGTCTTATTTTAAGTTTCTAAATCCTGTGTTATTTAATTTAGTCTCTCGCTGGTAATGGTCTTTAACTATTATTTCCTAAATTAACTAGAATTCTATTTATGTAACAATGATATGTTTTCTCCAAATTTGAGAGGAACCTCTGTGGTTTTTCCCTTTAACAGTGATCAATTAGTCTCCTCTTTAGTGTCATTGTGCTTGTACTGTCTTGATTTGTTCTCTACTTTATCTTTTAATTAATAATTCTTTATAGTTTTTGGAGTTTAGTCTTTTGCTTCCTAATCTAAATACTTAATCTCTACACAGCTGCGCTCTGCTATTTCCTCTTACGGCCCTGCTGACGGCCCTAAACGCCCTCCGACCTTCCTGTCTGTTGGTTCTTGTTTAAGTAATGTGACCAGAAGGTTCCAACTGTAACAGGGGGGAAGGTTTGCACAAATGCTCTGGTCTATCTTTGAACTGATCACCCACAACCTTCAGTTCTATCATTAGCATATAGTGGAGGGACTTCGTTTATGACTTTAGCAAACCACTTTGTTGGATGTCACCAGAATATCTGCCCCTCGTCCCAAGTCTATTATTAACCAGCCAGGGTATTACACTGAATCCTATTTTCCTTAGAGATGCTGTCTCTTAAATTCATTACTTAGCACTATTGTACATTTTTGATTCAATTAATTTACGACAATCCCTTCTCTGAGGGGTCTACCCTCATTATGTAACCAGTAAATTTCCAAAATCAAAAATGATATAATCTTCATAAAATATAAACAATTTTTCAAAATTCTCAAAAATTCAAAAAATCCAAAATTTCACTTACCTCTTCTTCTTGCACAGTTATACACATTATCAGTTATTATTATGACATCCAGTCTAGGTCCGTCTCTCTATGCAAAGAGATGATCGTACCATTCTCAGTTTCTTTTTGTTTACGACTATATTTATCCATGTCCTTACTTACCACCTGTGTCTATTTGTGTAATGGCCTCTGCAAGAAAAGATTCTACTTCACACAAAAATAGAAGACTAACATTTCTAATAAAACCCCGAAGGAGACTTAAACCATAAACATATAAAAACTAAATTTCTCCTTCGCAAAAGACCTTCTGAGGTCTATTTCCTCTTAGCTGCAATTCTACCAGTTATCCTCACTGAAACCTCTGAGGTCTATTAATAACCCTTTTTGGCCGTCTCTCTTTCGTTGCAGTTGCGCTAATCGCTCTCTCCTCCAACGTCCTTGGTTCCGCTGTTGGTACTCCGCCAAAATCCACAGAGGAAAAATCATCATTTTCCAATTCCAATTCATGATCTCCTCTGTCTGGTTCCTGCAAAAATCCTTCATTTCCCCTCGAGGGACCATCATGTTCACCTCGGTCTGGTTCCCCATAATCGTCTTCATTCTCCCCTTCGTCGTGCCTTTCCTCCTGTTCTTGATCAATGAACAGGGGTTCGGATTCCAATTCTTGCCCATCTTGCAGGGCTTTTACGCAATGCGAAAGGTGAAACCACATTGAAGATCCTTTTACCTGTAGCGCTCTTTCCGTAGCTCTTACGACCTCGTACGGTCCTTCCCGCCGCGCTCCATACAACTTGCGTCTGAACACTTTAACATAAACGTAGTCCCCTGGTACTATCTGGGGAACATTCCGCCTATCCTCCTCCTCCTCTGTCTCTCGTTTACTAGAGACATAATCATAGATCGCCCCGTGGAGCTTTGACATGTACTTCACGTACTCACGCATCTCGTGGTCTAGAATATCCAAACTCGGACCTTTTCCTGCTGCGCGCAATCCGGGCACAACCATACATCGGCCAAACAACATTTCGTGCGGAGTTAAACGCAGGCCCCGGATCTCGCTAGATCTACAAGCCATCAATGCTAACGGTAACGCGCTCAGCCAGCTTAGACCGGTGTGTTGACAGATCTTAACCAATTTGTTCTTTAGTACCCCGTTCATGCGTTCCACAGCCCCCTGGCTCTGAGGGTGGTAAACGGACCCGAAACGCTGTTTTATCCCCATCTGTTGGAGTACTAAACGCACTGTTTTGTCCACAAACTCTTTTCCATTATCCGACGCGATTTTATCGGGAATTCCGTAACGGCTTATTATATCACGGCATAAGAACTTAGCCACTGAGGCAGCATCCTTATGTTTTGTCGCACAAGCCTCCACCCACTTTGAAAATCGACACACCACGACAAGAATGTACCTTTTCTGGTTAATCGGTTTTATCATGTCTACATAGTCAATCACAAGTTCTCTCATTGGGCCATTTGGGGTGGGGATGTGTCCCGGAGACACAACGATCCCTCTGCGTGCATTGTTCTTCAAGCAAATTGCACATCTACTTATTACACAATCAATCTGCCGTAGCAGGTTTGGCGCCCAAAACCCATACTCCTCAATTTTCCTACTCACCTCTCTCCGGTGGGCATGACAGAACTCATGCGCAGTTTGGATCAGCAGTCCGACCAGGCCAGTTGGTGCAACCACAAGTCCCTCATGGTTCCGCCACAAACCTGTCCCATCCCTACTAGCCCCTCTTGCTGACCAGAGATTTCTCTCCACCTGACTCGCCTCTTCCTGAAAGGTCAAAACATCTTTGTAAGTAATCTTATCTTCCAACTCCACCTCATGTGTGATAACCAATACCTTACCTGCTCTGTCCGCACCTGTCACTTGCTTGGCAGCGACATCCGCCATGTTGTTACCTCTGGTCACTTTAGACTCATCAGACTGATGGGCAGCACATTTGATAATCGCAATTTGTTTGGGTTTCATTATGGCTTGCAACAAATCGGTTATCTGACTACAGTGTCTTATGGCGGTACCATCTGCTCTCTTAAAACCTCGCCCTTTCCACACCGCTCCGTAGAGAAAACTGATATTCTGTGCGTAGCTACTATCCGTGTAGATATTACAGCTCTTTCCTTCTGCCATTTTGCACGCTTCAGTCAGAGCGACTAGTTCCGCCAGCTGAGCTGAACAGGGTTGTGTCAAGGCTTCGGCCTTTGCTACGACAAACCCATCACCTTGTGATTTTACTACAGAGTAACCTGCTTTTAGGTCCTCTCCAACTCTGTAACATGAGCCATCTGTCCAAAGTTCCAAATCAGGACTGCTAAACGGGAAAGCCTGCAAGTCAGCTCTAAGTCTGGAGTACCTCTCAGCTTGTTCCACACAGTCGTGAGGTTCTCCATCCTCAGGCTTAGGAAGGGTCTGCGCTGGGTTCACTGTGGAACACCTAGTCAAAGTAACATCTTCCTGTTCCAAAATCCTGTAATAGTTTTTCAGACGGGGTATCGTTAGTGCAGATTTACCAGATTCCAACAAATTTTGGATCGCATGTCCTACCATAATATTGACTGGATACCCCATCATGATACTTGCAGCTTTCTCGTACATCAGGAAGACTCCGGCGCAATCTCGGTAGCACGGAGGCATTCCCATTTCCACCTCTGAATAGGCGATGGAGTAGTATCCTATTGGTTGTGGATGGATCCCCACTCCGGTGTTTTGTGCCAGTACTGCGCATGCATACCTCTGATCTGAAGAGGAAGAGACATACAGTATGAACTGCTTGGTATAATCAGGCAAAGTCAAGGCCGGGGCAGCTAACATACGGGTCTTTATGGTCTCAAATGCCCTTAGGCCCTCCTCAGTCCAGGTTACTTTAGCACTCAACTTATCATTTCCGCAAACTTTTATCATAGCTCTTAAAGGCCCTACTAGTTCTGTATAATTCTCCACCCACGTGGAACTATACCCGACGATTCCCAAAAACATCATCATCTGTCTTACAGTCACTGGCTTTGGAGCTTTCTTAATAGCCTCCAAATGTTCCTCTGTAATAGCTCGATGGCCTTTTGAAATCGTTTGACCTAGATATGCTACTTTAGGTTGACAGTACTGCAATTTCTTCAAAGACACCTTGTGTCCCTTCTCTGCTAGTAGTTGCAATAGTTCAATAGATTCCTTGTGACATGTTGTCTGATCGTCGGCACACAAGATAATATCATCCATATACTGAATGACTCTGGATTTTAATCTCAGGTCCAACCCGTCCAGATCCTCTCTCAAGATCTTGTTAAAGATGTGTGGGGAATGCTTTAATCCCTGTGGGAGCCTAGTGTACTCATAATGCTCATTCTTATAGGTAAAACCAAAAAAATGCTGGCACTCTTTGCTCAAAGGTACGCTAAAATAGGCGCTACACAAATCTATAACTGTAAAATACTCAGCTTGCGGCGGGATGAATGTCAGTAGTGTGTGGGGATCTGGGACATCGGCGGGATAGTCAATTAAAACCTCATTGACGGCCCTCAAGTCGTGTACCAGACGGTACGAGGTGTCAGGTTTCTCCACTGGCAGCAACGGTGTGTTGCTCTTGGGGCTCTTTGTCTTTCGTAGTACTCCAGCTTCTAGAAGTCCTTTGATTTGTGGCTCAATTCCGGCCACCGCTTTTTCCTTCAGTGGGTACTGACTTTTCCAGGGCAGGGTTGCTCCTGGTCTAAGCTCCACCCTCACTGGTTGAGCAGATTTGATCAGTCCAATGTCGGTGCTATGTTTTGACCACAGCACTTCTGGTATGGCCCCCATCATCTCCTCCTGGAGGCTCAATTTCTGGGGGGTTTCTTCTACTGTCTCCTGTGACAGCTGCACCGTCTGGGGACGTCCCATCCCTGTGCCTTGAATCATTATCTTGATGAACCGTTTGTCTGGGCTTATCCATATGAGTCGGTTCTCCGTCGTCTGTTCGAACTTTATTCCTTCTGCCTCTTTCATCATCCTTCCGATGTGTTGTTGGTCGCACGAGTCGGTCACTTTTAGCGTTACGTGGGGAACGCTGTCTGTGATCTCGTGTTCCTTTTGTAGATAGTTGCTTCGTGCAAGCCGTATTGCTGCTCCTTGGGGACCCATCACTATGCTGGTGGCGTTGAGCTGCACCTCCTCTGGTTGATTTCTCATCCACTCCTCGGCTTGTCTTTCATCCGCATCTTTATAGTATTGTAGAGTGCAGTGGTATGGTGTCTCTGGGTTCCTCGCCGATGGCATATTGGCGGTGATGAAGGTCTCCCATTCCAACGCTGGTCCGAGCAACTCCTGGCTTAGGTTCCCCAACCAGTATACTTCCGGGGGTCGGGGGTCTGTTCTTTGCATCATTTCGTAGTATTGGTCTTCTGGGACGTCGATCACACAACCATCCGGCGTGCATAGAATGTTCATCCCCAACATACCAAGGCCGTCTCTGCCCAGTAAGCCAATGGGTGCGGTGTCAGAGACCAAGATGGAAACCGTCGCCTCTTTGCCTCTGTACTTCAGGGTGACAGGCTCTGTCACTGGAATCAGCTTCTTTATCCCTTCAAATCCAATGGTCCGTACATATCGACTGGACATGGGCAGGTGTGTCGCATCTTTAGGTTGGACCACAGTGTACGCCGCCCCGGTGTCTGCCATCATCCTGACAGATTTATTATTCACCGCTACGTGCACTATCGGTTCCTCCCTTAAGTGTGACAATGACAGCTGGCACCCCCCCATTGAACTCTCTGGGCCTCGTCAGAATTCCTGTTCCGGCCCTCTGGACGGATTCACTGGGCCCCTGTTCTGTTGCTGGTTCTGGTCTTGCATCTGGTCCTGGTTCTGGGTCTGGTATTGGTTTTGGGTCTGGTATTGGTTCGGTCCGTACCACTGATCCTGGAGTCGGCCGTTTCCTCCTCGGCCACCTCCTCTGTTATTTCCTCGACCCCTGGGGCTGGCTCGCCACCCTTTGTCACAGTATCGGGCAAGATGGCCGAGTTCTCCACAAGCCAGCACTCAACCGATGCCGGCCATCCAGACGATCCTCCTCTTGGACGTCCATTCCCTCCTCGGGGCTGCCAGTTCGATCCCCGCTGATTCTGTTGTTGTATGGGTGCCGGTGCTTCCTGTTTTGTGGGCTGTGCTGTTTCCTGGTTGTTCAGTTGTCCGCTATTCCCCGTTTCGGCTCTGGGCTGTGTGGATTGTACCATGGCTTGGAGGTACTCTACCACCTTGATTGCCTCGACAGGCTGTTGGTACATGAGCTTTCGCTGACTTGCCGTTTCTTTGTCTTTGGCCTGTTGCTCCTTCTTCCTGTGCAGCTCCACTTGATGGCTCACGTTCTCCATGTATGCATCTAAAGGAAGGCTTCCCAGGCATACCACTTCGTTCAGTTTTTGTCTCACCTCGCTGGAGAGGCCCTTCTGTATTTTTTCTCTTAGCATCGCCTCTCCCATTGGATTTTGTGCGGGGTCTTGGCCAGTCATGTCTCTCCAGGTGGCGTAGGCCTTTGCCACATACTCTCTGGGGGGGGTATCAGGTCCCAACGCACCAATGTGGATCTTGTCTGGATGCATCAGGGTTTGATAGGTCTCCCGCAGGACCCGCCACAGTGCTCCTCGGTGAGCGGCGAAGAGGTCCTGGTCGTGGGCTCCAGACACTACATACCGCACCATGGCAGCCTTGGTTAGTAGTTCTTCCATGCCAGCGACTCCTACTTTGTGAGAGAGTAGTCGCTTGACATCGCCGATAGCCAGCTGTTGGCCTACCATTATTTCCTCCAGCTTGGCAATCCATGGAAAAGCCCCATTCTGGAGGGAGGGCAACTTCTCCGATATTTGGGACATGTCTGAAGCATTCCATGGCTGGTACTCCAATCCCTGATGTCTTATCATCAAGGGTTGTATGTTGACCGTAGACTCTCGGGTAGTGGATCTGGTCACTCTTTTTTCTTCCGCCTTTTTCAACACTTTGATTTCATCTCTTGCTTCTCTCATTTGGTCTTCCAATTCTGTTCGTGCGTCGGTGCCCCTTCTCCAGCGTTCGCCGATTGCTCGGTATCCCTCGGAATCAGTGTCTTTTGCCTCTTGGTAGGCCTGTATCTGTGCTTCCAGCTCTCGGTTTTCCTTACTCATCCCATGATGTCGTCGCTTTAATTCCTCCATGGTAGCCGTCAGTTTCATCCGCCGATTGCTTCCTTCTAGGGAAGGTGAGGGCACGGAGAGTGTTGTAGAGTATCTTGGAGCAGGTAAGGTCTTCGGCGTCACTTCTTTGATGAGTCTCTCCCTTCTCTCCTCTTCCTCTCGTTCTCTGTCTTTCTCCTGATACTTGGTCTGGGGCTCCCATGTCTGGTCCTCGTCCTCTGTGTCTTCCCAGTATTCACGGCCTTCGGGGGAATAGGACCGGCGATAGCTGGGAGCTTGTCTTGACCTCTCCCGGGGATAGTCTCCTCTGTGGCTGCGACTCCTGACGTACAGACTATCTATTTTGTCGTCTATCTCCCTGATGTCATCGCTTCGACGTCCCTCTCCTTCTGCCCAGAGAATTTCTTTGGCTGCGGAACTGAGTGGTGTGTATATGCCTCGATGTCTCTCTTCGTCTCGATATCTCTCCGCCGCCCTGGGATAAGGAATACTGTGGGACTGAACGTCTTGCTCCCTTCTTCTCTCCTGGTACGTTTCGTCTACTTCAGGTGTTAGGGTGATTGTGGTCACTGCCCGTCCCATCTCTGTTCTACTGCCGCTATTATTGGTTATCTCGTATTGGCTATCCATGTCTATTATAGGCAGGATAGGGTAGATTGGTTCCCTATTCCTGCTGGCATATGGTGGAGGTGCTATAATTACCTCAGGTGCTTTTTGGGAGATGACTATTGTCCTTTTAGGGGCCAGGGGAGTGATCAGAATGAGAGCTAGCTCCTCTGTCGGCAGGGCCTCCTTATTGACAGTCAAACTGTCCTCAACCATACTCTTCCTTCTCTCAGCTTCCCGAGCGAATTTTGATAAGGTGTCCATTTCTAACATGCGTTTTTTCCCTCTCTTTGTCAGCTTTCCCACTTTTTCCTCTTCCGTTCTATATGTCCTAATTAGAGCATTCAGATCTGATATTATTTCTAAATCAAAAGAGCCCTCAATAGGCCAGGGTTTGGTGATGTGTGGCCATCTTTTATTCCATTTCTCTGATAATTTAATAAGTTTTTTCTCATAGTAAGGATTGTCCTCTGTGTAAGGATTATTTTTAGCAAGCACTTGTATCGGGGTATCCTCCATCCAACCAATTGGTGTACTCGCATCTTTATTTGCTTCTGTTGTCATTTTTCTATATCCGTTTCTTCTTCTCATGTACTTTATTTTATTTTTAAAAAATGGCAGCAGGCAAGAGTGATCTTTGTATTCCCTGTCTAAGTGTAGGTGTCTATGCTTGTGTGACTATCTCCTACTCGAACAACCGCTAACGGTACCTGTAGCCCTGTCTATTCTCTCCTTTCCCTTTTCACTGGTGATCTGTAGTCTTACCTGACTTGTGGTGCCCTTGTTGCCTGGCAGAACTGCTGAAAAAATAGAGCACAAAATACAACAGTTCTTTTTAATTTTTCAACTGGAATTTCACTTTACTCCGTTTTTCCAGTATGAATATATCTTCTATCTAATATTCATACCACATCTAATTTTTGAGAGATTGGTTATCAACAGTATGAATAATCATTTACTTAATTCATACAATTTTTTCAAATTTCTGAGAGATGTTGTGATTGACAGTGGTGTTTGCGTTTTCGGTGTCTACTCCCTTATTTCCGCTTTCTATGTTGACTCCTCCTTCGTTGAATATCCGCTTTCCGATGTTTTCCCCGTTCTCCCGCTCCAATGTTCTGTTTTACCTCGAAAATCACAAAGTTTTTGATTAGTGTCTCAGCCCTTATTACATTTCATTCAATCATCATGTTTCCATTTTTCAATACTACTTCCCCCCAGTGGACACTTGTCCTCCTCAGACACGTGTCCACTAACATTTGTTTTTACGCACCTTCCGACATCACTCCCTGCACGCCGCGAGGCCCCACCCTCCGTTTTTCGAAGCGTCCATTACAGACTCCCCACAGAGGACAGGATAACCTCACCACAGGTACAAGGTAGTTAACGCCCAGGCACCCCACCTTGTCACTAACCCCAGGAAGCCCAGTGCCCTGCTAAACGGTCATGCATAACCGTACAGACTCAGCACCAGACCCCAGGGACCTAACAACTCTCAACCCATTCCTTCTCCGTGTACCTACTATGGAAACAAAAACTCATTCATAAAAACAACATTACCTTTACAATATCCCCAGGCACGTCCCCCAACATCATACCCCATGCACACCCCATCCCTCACCCCTCGACCCAGACTGTCCAGCAGTCCAGATCAAAAAATGACAGACAGGGCGTACTCATGGTACCTCGGCACCAACGGAACGCCCACCTCCGCTCGGCCCCCTTCGTCATCCTCCTTCACCGCCATTATCCTAGTCATAACAGGTGCAGCCGAGCGGAGTGACTTCTCCACCGCCGGACCGGCTGCGCAGAGAGTCCTAATCAGATACCCAAAGCATGCTCTAATCACCGACACACACACGACCAATATCACAAATATCACTACTGCCCAGAGAACGTACTTAACTATCCCCCAACCTATATACCCCAACTGCTCCTGACCCCAATCTTCCCACGATTTCCCCCGAGTCTCATGGAGATCCCTCGTAATGTTCTTCAAATGTTCTATCACATCTGGCATCCCTATCTCATCATTTGCTGGCACATAAGTACAGCATTCCTGACCAATCAACGCACACGTACCCCCTGAAGCTGACAACAAAAAATCCATCGCCGCCCTTGTCTGCATCTCCATTAATCTCAACGACCGCATTTCCTCATTTTCTAGGCTAAATCCCTTTGTCGTTGTGATCGTCATCTCCTCAAATGATGCAGCTAAACGATCAATCTCCTGTCCATTAGCATATGTCCCATACGCAGGATATGCCACCTTAAAAAAAACATCTGCACTCACAGCTCGCGCCTTCCTAGCCCCAGGGTGCGTCGGCAAAACATCAGTTATTCTCATCGCCGGTACCAGATATCCCAACGCACACCTTCCTTTCCAACCCGCCGGTAACGCTGCATATGCATTTTCACCACAAATCCAATACGTACCTGGGGGAGCCCGTGCAGCCACCTTTGCAGCCCCCAGGCTCACCCCCCCTACACAATTCCCTAGCGTGCCCACATATTTACCATTTTCGCCGTCTTCACACCTCGTAAACTCTTCTGGCCTAACTGCCACTGGAATAGGCGTAACATCCAACACAGCCTGCTCCGCCATTGCCCCTAACAAACCCTTTGCCTTATGATACCCCTCCTGTCTCTCCTCACTCACACCCTTACATAGGAAAGGTAGATTAAAACCCCTCAGCACAGAGTTATGACACTCAGTGACTGGGTGGGCCATCAACGGCAAACCGGCTGCAGACGACTCTGGCGCTAGGCCACACACATAACAATCAGTTTTATTTGCACTTTTCGCCACCTCCCTTGCTATTTTTATAAACATATTCGTGTGAGGCTCACGCAATTCTCGCCTGTCCACGTCTATATTTATAAGTTCGGGTGCCTGGGGCCAAAAATAAAACAAAACTCCCGCCACAACAAGCAACCAACACGTTACCAGAGCGCCCAAAACCAACACGCACTCCGCACGCCTAGACAAACCAAGCATCCTTGGACCGGCCTGCACTCCTCTGCGTTATCTCTGCTTCCCTCCTCCTGCTGCGCGTCTCCCCACTCTCCCTGCAACGCCCCACAGACAACAACCAACAACATCCCTTATTACAAACTGTTCACGATACAACATTTGACCCCTTCCTACTTTTCCCCCTAACCAACCCTCCGACATATCCCTAATAGGAGAGTGGAAGAGGGGGGGGTGGAAAGGCGCCCCCGGGCCGGGGATGGGGACACACACTGGGAAAGGCCCGGGAGGGAGGGAGCACACCCAATTCCCCCAGAGGAGAGGAGACCCGGTCTAGACCAGAGCACGTTTATGCTAGACCGGAAGGGAGGGAACGCCCCGTGAGGGAGTACACCACTAGGGAAGGAGTGACGCACCTCGGAAAGGAGCTAGGACAGGAGGGGAGGGGGAAGAAATATCTGACAAGAGGGGGGGCGAAACAACAATACCACCACATACCACAACACTACCTATGTCTAAATGGCGGTCGGCGTTGCCTCCTAACCTTCCGACTTTGGTGGAGATCTCCAGCCAAACCTATCATGGGTCTCCACCAGTGTTTTAAAGGCTGCCTCTGCCTCTTTCTGACTCAAAGACGCCCCTCCCGCTCCCTCTCCCCCCTTAACCATGCGACTCTGACCCATCACTAGACTAGTCGCAAATTGCCTCACGACCGCCTCCATGGTATAAGCGCTAGACCACCCACTTGGTGTCAATAATTCCATACATATGACCCCACCCTTGCTCACATAACCATGTTCTAACTTCGGGGAGAGTACCCTCATAAAAGGCGGAGAGAACGGAAAATCCTGTGGAAAAGAGACACCCAACAATATAAACTCCGTCTTAGCCTCCTTCATATCCTGCCACAACAAGGAGTCCACATCCAACTGAAACAACCTAATCTCCCAGCTAAACAGATCATCCCCAACCAATTCTGCTGTAATAAAACTGCCACCCAGACGTCTGACCTCCTGAAGTTCCCTCATAAGTCTTTTTGACCTGACCAGGGCACCCCGAGTCATCTGTGATGATGCAGATGGCGCACTGGTTCCCCTCATTCTTGCGATTGTCCGTGCGAACCAGCCCTGTGGTGCAGACCGCCGTTCCACCGTCTGGCCTTTCACCATCTTTAACTGGTCAGATTAGTCATGCATTAGACAACCTTAATTGCCCAATTAATCCCCACATTCAACACCCCAACCCTGTTAGCACCCTAGACCCTGCCTACAGCGTCACAGAACCCAGACCGGATCCCCCCAAAAGGGACCCAGAGATAAGGAAGGGACGGGGGGGGGGGGGACGGGGGGGCAAAAAGCGCACCATTTCCGCACGGGGTCTCACCCCTCTGGCGGAGAGAACTGATATCTCAATCCTACAGCGGGGCGGGGGGCACATACCATAGCATAAACGGAAATGAGGGAACTATACATTAGGGAGGGAGGGGAGGGAGGCGTCTAGGGAAAGGGGGGGAAAGGGTGCATCACTGTAGGGGGGGTACTCCTGGGGAAAGAAGGGAAAGGGAGGGAGGAAAGGAGAGAGGGAGGAATGGAGAGGAAGGGAGAGGGAGGGAGAAGAGGGGGGTTCAAGGGAGAGGGAGGGAGGAAGGGAGGGGGAAGAGGGAAGGAGGGAGGGAAGGGGGGGGGGAGGAGGGGGGGGGAGAAAGGAGGGATCGGGGAGGAGAGGATGGAGGGGAGGCGGGTTCACACTAAACTTCTGCTGACCGTACCACATAGGGAGGGAATGAGAAGTGAGGGAGATTGGAAGGGAGAGAGAAGTGAAGGAGACAGGGAAGGAAAGGAAAGGAGAAGGGAGAAGAAGGGAGGGAGGAGGGAGGGAGGGAGGGAGGGAGGAAGGGAGAGAAGAGGGAGGGAGGAGGGAGGGAGGGGGAAGAGGGAGGGAAGGGGGGGGAGGAGGGGAGGGAGAAGAGGGAGAAGGAGGGAGGAGGGAGGGAGGGGGAAGGAAAGGAGGGAGGAAGGGAGGGAAGGAAAGGAGAGGAGAGGAGAGGAAAGGAGAGGAGAGGAGAGGAGAGGAGAGGAAGGGAGGAGGGAGGAAAGGAGAGAAGAGGAAAGGGAGGGAGGAGGGAGGGAGGGAAGGGGGGGGGGGGGAGGGGGGGGGGAGGGAGAAGAGGGAAGGAGGAGAGGAAAGGAAAGGAGGGAGGAAGGGAAGGAAGGGAGGGAGGGAAAGGAGAGGAAAGAAGAGGAAAGGAGAGGAGAGGAGAGGGAGGAGGGAGGGAGGGAGAAGGAGGGAGGGAGGGAGATTTAAAAGCACCCCTCACAGCAGAGGGGACCGTGGCACAACAGAAGCTATATTAATTCCTATGACAACACCGCCCCCTGCTGTATTTTTCCGCACATCACTTCTATTGCACCACAGTACCCCCAAACATCCTGCAGGAGGCGCCCTCAACCTTCTAACAACACGTGCACCATTACGTAGCACGCCAGCCCACGTGCCCTCTCAATTTTAACCCCAACACCCAGAATCCCCCGCACCGAATTGTAGTTCGTCTTGCAGGCCGGCATCCTGCAGACGTCATCCCCGAAACTACGTCACGTCCGCCATTCCTGAGATCTCGTTGGACACCAGAATAGCAACACGCGAGGCTTCGTCACGGGACTTCATTTGTTTACAAAATTATCTGTTTCTTTCATTCATTCCTAACCTTCTAAACAACTCATCCCCATTTTCTTTCATACAACGCCACAATCACACACATACTCTCATCCAATATTATAATAACCTTCAGCCCTGGGCAGCTCAATACAGCACGTAGCCCCGCCCGGTAGCTTTCCAGCCACCCGACACGATGCTTATAAGCTCCACCGGCTCCCAGCATCACACTAGCCCACGGGTTCCAACGGTAACTTTCTATCACGGTTCCCGCCGCACCTCGTGACGCTAAATGTCAAGCTGGCGCATCAGTGTTATATCACATCGAATTAATGCATATCTCAATTTACATCCCTTACCCATTTTTTTATACATTTCTACACAGGTCTCTATTAGCCCCGCTACTAAACAGTGCTTTATATACTAACTCATAATGCTTCTAAGTGCCCTTCTTTTAATTTTATTTTAAGCGCAGATCTTTATAACCCCCCAGTGCACAAGTGCTAATTTTTCCGAGGTTTAAGAGGACTACCTTACGCGCTCCAGATCTCTTGTTCCGTAAGAATTAAATGGATTCGTACGACGTCGATTTGTCTTTAGCAACGTACAAACCAGACGTCTCCAGTTTTTGTCATTGCATTTGAACCTACGATTCTAAACAAGAGTCTCTGTCGCCTAACCTGGCGCAATCCTCTAGCCCCTCAGCAGTGCGCGACCTGAACTATATCATTGTCCAACCCGATCGCGCCAATCCCCTTCATTTCATTAGTGCCGATACGGCTGTGCGCTCAATCGTTTAATTCGATCGCGCCAATGCAACCATTCCCTACCCCTGTTCGAAATCTGCCCAAACAAACCCCGACAACACAGACACATCTTCAACTCACCGTTTGACCTCTGCTGGTTGTTGTTGCTCGAGGATGGTGTAGTCAGACGTCGTTGCTCTGCTCTGAGAGTTTTTGAAGTTCTGTTGTCCTTGTCCTGGGTCCCGTTCGGATGTACAGACCGGCAGTCACGGCGCCAGATTAATGTATCTTCTCAATGATTCTATGTTATAGCTATATGCTCGTTCTCTAATGTATAGTGGAATAGCTTACTCTGCTCGTTGTATTTCCCGTTAAAGTAACAGTTCATTCAAATATGGTCTGCTGGAAATCACGTGGAGGCGGAGACAGCGCTGCGGGTGAAAACGGTTCTGACCGTTGTTTTATTGGAAGATCCAAACAGCTTAAAGTTCTTGTCAACTTTTCTATGTCTAATCAGCGTCTGCAGCACGTCTCGATTGGATAGTTTTCAGCGTAGGTTTTGGGGGTCGTCTCAAGATGCTTTCTCCGTTTCGTCCTCGTGATCTGCTCCTGGCCTCCGTGGTGGTTTTTCAGGTCTCAGATCTGTGGTAAATATATGGACTAGAACAACCCCTCCCCCATTGATCGAGTCCTTGAGATGTGATGTCACATGCCAAGGACTCCAATGTGATTGGTTTACCACTCTAGGAGACTGTCTCCCTCTCCAAATAGGGAGGTGAAGTAACTTATTTCGGGCCTGTTTTTTCAAAGACTACACAGTTATTGTTTGATCAAAATATATGAGTGAATACTTTTGTTTAACAGATTGCAGAATGGTTATAACACAGCACAAGCACACCACTTTGCCAAAGGGATTTAGATTTGCAAAATCCCTCTTTCAAAAGTTTACATCAGGATCACCCATTTTCATTTCATAGTATTTAGCATTTTTACTAAATGAACACACTCTACTTTGCTAAATGCTTTTTACTGTTTTACTGTTCCATTCCAGATTGTGCTAGACTATCTAAATCTTATAGTATAATTCAGATTTAGATCATTTTGGCCACAGTTTCCTTATATAATGTTTGATGCAAAACTCTATTATCTAATTAATGTTTTAGGAGAAAGGATAACAGTTTGTTTTAATCTTACTTTGTCTTATTTTAAGTTTCTAAATCCTGTGTTATTTAATTTAGTCTCTCGCTGGTAATGGTCTTTAACTATTATTTCCTAAATTAACTAGAATTCTATTTATGTAACAATGATATGTTTTCTCCAAATTTGAGAGGAACCTCTGTGGTTTTTCCCTTTAACAGTGATCAATTAGTCTCCTCTTTAGTGTCATTGTGCTTGTACTGTCTTGATTTGTTCTCTACTTTATCTTTTAATTAATAATTCTTTATAGTTTTTGGAGTTTAGTCTTTTGCTTCCTAATCTAAATACTTAATCTCTACACAGCTGCGCTCTGCTATTTCCTCTTACGGCCCTGCTGACGGCCCTAAACGCCCTCCGACCTTCCTGTCTGTTGGTTCTTGTTTAAGTAATGTGACCAGAAGGTTCCAACTGTAACAGGGGGGAAGGTTTGCACAAATGCTCTGGTCTATCTTTGAACTGATCACCCACAACCTTCAGTTCTATCATTAGCATATAGTGGAGGGACTTCGTTTATGACTTTAGCAAACCACTTTGTTGGATGTCACCAGAATATCTGCCCCTCGTCCCAAGTCTATTATTAACCAGCCAGGGTATTACACTGAATCCTATTTTCCTTAGAGATGCTGTCTCTTAAATTCATTACTTAGCACTATTGTACATTTTTGATTCAATTAATTTACGACAGCTCCATCTCCATCTCTTTATAAATATTTTAGGCAAAAGATGGTTTCCAAAAATCATAAGCTCTTCGTAGCCCATCCCGTGTGATAGCCATAACTACTGTGGACTCTCGTCTCTTCTACCTCATCAAACTTCCTCACACTTCCTAGTTACTCTTATCCCCTCTTCTGTTCTACTTATCTTTACTTTCACGTTAAACTCCCCTGTATAAAGCAACTCACTGCTCATGTGTTGTCACTGTATGCAGTGATTACTGTTTGCTGGTTCATACCATCTAGTACTTTAATTGTCACAGCACTTCTTCTCACACATACAAAGGTCAACAGAATAGAATAGAAATACTTTTTTTATCCCGTGGGAAATTTGACACTGCAAATGTGCAGACAACCCATTTTTGTTTACTTTTAACAGTCTATCCCTGCTCTCTCAGTACTTATTCTGCTGTTGGTTTTTTAGAAAATCCTTATTTAAGCTAAAATAAGGTATTTTTATATGAAAAAAAAACAAAAAACCTTGATCTTTTGATCATCCCCCTCGGTAGGATTTTTCATTCCGTGCTTATCTCCGTCATACACATGAAAGGAGAGAAAAATTCATATTATTTCATATTCAGTCCTTAAGTCATTTCATCTGTGTCCTGCCTACAGTTTTAGCGGCTAAAAGCGGCTCGGATTTACACATGCACATAACTTGGCCTGTAGCCCAGACTTCCTGTGGGGAAATGACCCTGCTTCCTGCTTAGGTGATTGTCTTATTGAAACTCTGTCATACTCACAGCAAAACCTTCTTCACTCCTCCTCATCCTCCCTTTCATTCTAACCTTCTTCACTCCTCCTCATTCTCCCCCACATTCTAACCCTGTCTGTTGCACATTCCTGATGTCAAAACGCTCCCTTCTCTCTTCTCCTGTGTTCAGCTATTGGGCTCTGCCTAAACCCATTCTCACAAACTCACTGCCAAACTCACCACGCAGTCCAGTTTTAAATTTCTTGGGGTCACTATAACACCAGAACCATTGTTAAAAAGTCCCAGCAACGTCTTTTCTTTCTTAGGAAACTGAAAGAGTTCACAAATAACAGGGTGATTCTACACAACTTCTATCGCTGTGTGATTGAGAGCGTTCTTACTTCCTCCTGTACTATAGTTTGGTAACCTTACAGACCAGGAGAAGAAATCTCTGAACAGGATTGTGCGTCTCGCAAGCAAGACAATCAGGGTTAGCCTGCCAGCTCTAGAATAGATCTATGGTGCCAGGCTGCTTTCCCGTGCCTCTGGCATTATCAACGATCCCTCTGGTCACCCAGCCGCAGGCCTCTTTGTCATATGTTTTTACATACTTTTTCTGTACTGTTTCTACTCTGCTCCTGTATTGGATTAGTTGTAGACACACAGTGTTTGCTCTGTACCTGTATCCCAATGCGGATTCGTCCATACATGGCAAATACAATCTTTGACTCTGACTCTGACATTTCTTATATTTATGTTTTTCCTCTCTTTTCACATACCATACTACATATATATATATATATTTTTTTTTACACCCCCTCCCTTATATAAATGTATGTCCCTTCACTGGTTTATGGTTCTTGAACCCAACAGGTCTGTTTAGGACTGACAAGTTATTGACATGATTCTATAGGCTTATCAGTTCTAAAAACTTTATATCTTATGTCAAACATCATATATTGCACATCTTTACTTATTTATATAATATTAATACACTACTACATATAATTCTTATTATACTTCCCGCTAACAAGTGAATCAATCATTGTAGGCCTGTTTTCTACTTATTTATTTGACTTATTTATGTATTCGTCCGTGTCTATTCGTCCTGTCTCCTCTCCATCCTGTGACATAACAGGGTCTCCATCTGTGGGTTCAAATGTTAGGTCCGACACAACCACACCTAGAACTATATACTCGTCCTCCCCTTCCTCAGTCTCAGCTCTATTTTGGACGTCTTTGTCTCCCGTCCCAGATACCTTGTCAATTTGTGGAAATAGTGGAGATTCGTCTATTCTTCTAAATTTTTGCCTTAGTTCCACTTTTTGTCCTACAGAACTGTCTCCCATTTTTCCACTCGTAAAATAAATGTATTGGTAGTTCACAGATATATTTTTTATTTGAATATTTATAGATATCCTTTGAATGCTCCTTATCTGCCTGCAGTTCCCAATCTATATGATCTGCTCTGTCACAAATATGTTCCTCATATACTAATATTCATCGACTACTGCCGGCTATAGATCCGCCACCTCCCCCAACACCACTACATATCCACCACTTCTGCTAAAATCATAAACAGAATAACCAGACACTTTACACTAGAATTCTTTTTTATATTCTCAATATCAAGTTCAAGTTTCTCGAGTTTCTTTAATAGTTGTCATACAGAAGTACAGAATACTTTTGTACAAAATGCTTCTTACTGTTGCGCTCCAGAGACTGTGCAAGACAAGATAAGTATGAAATAAAAACATAGTAAAATTAGAAGTAAAAAAAGAGGTCACAGTGTTCAGTTTAGACATATGTACAATGTTCGATGCAGAATAGACGTAGTTACCATACAATATACAATACTGTGCAGTGTACTAATATACATTATACAACGGCATGCAAATTTCTCGATTCTGATTGGCTGAAACAGTCATTTTACACGTCTTTATTGGCAACAATCCACGCTGCTGGCCCAGGACCCGCCCACAACCGACCCACATCACATCACTCCGCCGGATCACAAGAAGGTGGCCAATAATCTTTACAAATGGATATGTTAATGGCGGCTAAACGACTAAATATCAAGCGATTCTGTCACAGCGAATGTCTTAGTCGTTTAAACAATGTTGGATGATGTAATTGATGGGTCTTGAATCATTCTGTAACAAAAGAAAAATCGCGGATTGATTGATGGATTAATTTGCGATTCTTTTTTCAATTTCTTTTTCCTTTCGACTGTCAGCGCTCGCTCTAGTCTTCACCCACCGCCACACCCCCCCCCCCACACACATACACACACACACACACACACACGCACACACACACACGCACGCACACGCACGCACACACACACACACACTCTGCCTGCAACGCGGGGGATAGTCAGAGAGCTGGGTGCTGCGCTGTTCTAAGTGAGCATGGCCTATTGAGTTGATTGATTGATTGATTGCTAATTTTATTACTGTACGCTTGGTTTCCAACTGGTTACGTTTAGGCCCTCTACAGTAGGTTTAAAAAAATAAATAAAAGAATAGGGCGAAGAAAACGTTTTTTTCCTATAGGGCAAAGAAGACTTTTTAATTTGTTTTACCTACTTTATATAGAAGCATCTAAGAATGAAGTTCTATGGAAAGTAGGTCTGCATTCCCTTAACAATTGTGTGTATTGAGCCGTACTGTATTGTACCCATTCTGCATCTGGTAATAAAATTTTCAATCAATCATTCCAATAATACACAGTTGGATGTGTTAGTTGGTTGGATGCACTTCAAGCTGCTTCCACATGAGGCAACTTCTCTCAATCATTCCAATAATACACAGTTGGATGTGTTAGTTTGGTTGGATGCACTTCAAGCTGCTTCCACATGGAGGCAACTTGTCTTTTTTGTAGTTGTGGGAACAACTTTTTCTGGCGGATGGTTTTTTCAATAAATCTTCGATTAATGTGTGTTTATTGTATAGAAATAAGGTTGGATGAATCTAGCAGTTGTATAAAAGCTTTACATCACTTGCAGTCGTGATTTGTGACCAATAAACCATGCCTAGGGGGGTCTAACGACCCTCGGCTGCGCCTCGGGCCTAACGACCACCCCTAGGCATGGTTTATTGGTCACAAACCACTCCTGCGCGTAATGTAATGGTTAAATACTATATAGTGCAAGGCAGAAATGGAGAAATGGGACGAGGTGCAATTTAGGTACAATTCACAGTAGGTGTACGAGTTGTAGTGCAAATCCTTTATCAATAAATATAAAGTGTAAGTGTGTTTGTGTGATCTAAAGTGTGGAGAGTGGGTGCTGCAGTGTGTTGTTTGTTTGAGTGAGTGTGTGCGTGTGGGTGTGTGTGCTGTGTGCATTTGATGGTTGTTGCATAGTGATTATTGTTCGTTTAGCGATTATTGTTCGTTTAGCAGCCTGATGGCCTGGGGATAGAAGCTTCTTCTGAGTCTTTCTGTGCTCGCCTTAAGACTCCGGTATCGCTTGCCTGACCGCAGCAGTTCAAAGAGGCAGTTGTTCGGGTGGCTCGAGTCCTTAATAATTCTCTTAGCCTTCCCCTTGCACCGCTTGTAGTAAATGTTCTGGAGGGTGGGAAGCCCCCCTCCAATTGTGCGTTCGGCTGAACGTGTCACTCTTTGTAGTCTGCTACGGTCTTGTGCAGTGCTATTCCCAAACCAGGAGGTGATGTTGCCGGTCAGGATGCTCTCTATTGTACATGAGTAGAAGTTCCTAAGGATCTTCTGACTGACTTGGAACTTCCTTAGGCGCCTGAGGAAGTAGAGGCGTTGTCGTGCCTTCTTCACTACACTGTCAATGTGTGTGGTCCATGTCAAGTCCTCGGATATGTGGGCTCCGAGGTACTTGAAACTGTTCACTCTCTCAACCGGTGCCCCGTCGATGCTGAGGGGGCTGTAGTCCTTGACCCCCGACCTCCTGAAGTCCACAATCATCTCTTTTGTTTTGCTGACGTTCAGGGAGAGGCAGTTCTCCTGACACCACTGTGACAGGTTCTCTACCTCTTCCAGGTAGGCCCTTTCGTCGTTGGCAGAGATCAGGCCCACCACTACTGTGTCATCAGCAAATTTGATGATGGTGTTGTTGTTCCGCTGTGCTACGCAGTCATGTGTGTACAGGGAGTAGAGGAGGGGGCTCAGAACACAGCCCTGGGGGGCCCCTATGTTGAGCGTGATGGATGAGGAGGTGCAGTTGCCGGCTCTTACCACCTGGGGTCTGCCCGTCAGGAAGTCCAAGACCCACTGGCACAGGTCATAGTTCAAGCCCAGGTCCCTGAGCTTGGCTATGAGTTTGGAGGGGACTATGGTATTGAATGCTGAGCTGTAGTCGATGAACAGCATTCTCACATAGTTCCCCTGCCTCTTGTCCAGATGTGATGCTGCTGTGTGCAGCACATGGGCTATGGCGTCCTCCGTGGACCTGTTGGGGCGATATGCAAATTGCAGAGGGTCCAGGTTGATGGGGAGGGAGGAACAGATGTAGCCCTTCACTAGCTTCTCAAAGCACTTCATGGCTATGGAGGTGAGGGCTACAGGGCGGTAGTCATTGAGGCAAGCGGGCGTAGATTTTTTGGGTACAGGGATGATGGTGGACTTCTTCAGACAGGTGGGGATGACAGCCTGTTCCAAGGACAGGTTGAAGATGTCAGTGAATACCGGGGCCAGTTGGTCGGCACAGACTTTTAGGACGCGGCCGGGGATGCCGTCCGGTCCTGCTGCCTTCCTGATATTCACTTTTTTAAAGATCCGTCTCACCTCATGCTCTGTTACCCTGAACACTGAGTCTCCATCAGCAGACCCCCCCCCCCCCCCCCCATTGCCGTGGTTTGTAGGCTGGTGTTGTTATTCACAGCCTCAAACCTCGCATAGAAGGAATTGAGATCATTTGCTAAGGAGATGTCACTGTTCAGTTTGAGGGGGGTTCCTTTGTAGTCTGTCATTGTTCTGAGGCCCTGCCACATGCCTCTAGAGTCAGCCTGTTCAAACTGAAGTTCAACTTTATCCCTGTAACGCCGTTTTGCCTCTATTACTGCTCTCCTGACGTTGTATCTTGCCATCTTGTGTTCTTCCATGTTGCCTGTCACCAGCCCGGTGTTGTATGCTGATGTGCGCACTTTCAGAGCCTCACGGACGGATTTGTCTACCCAGGGCTTTTGATTTGGGTAGATTTTAATTTTGGTGGAGGGGATTGTTTCTTCTACCTTCTACCTCAAGCTCCTTGTCTGTGATGAAATGCAATAATACAAGAACATATTAAATCAAAGAACTAAAGTAAGTAGCCGTCTTGCTGCTTTAAATGTGTGTTATGTAATGAAATGAGACAGAAGACACTGTGGAGGGAAGCTGATCAATCATACAACCTTGCTTCTTTGAATCTCCTTGTGTCGTCTCTCTCATTTGTGTTGAAACCGGAAAGAAAAGAAAGTAAATAAACAAAAACATTGATTAATTCATTTCACTTCACTATAACCACTTTGAATCACAAATATATCTTCTTAACCTGTTCCAGAACTAGAAAAATAACTTTACATGTACTGTATTGTCTGTCTGTATCTTGGTGCATTCGAAAAGAGTCACAGACCTCGTGGCCCCCACTTTTGTGAGTCGTGAGGCTCCACCCTGTCAATTCTGTCCGTATGCTCTGAGTTTTTTCTCTCAGTCCACTAAAAAACCTCTCTGAAGTCTACTCTGTCTTCCACAACCAAAAAATAATAATAATAATAAAGAATAGATGACGCACGTCCTTTCACACCATGTAAAAATAAATGAAACCCAGATGTGTCTTGGTGCTTTGCCCAGAAAGAAAGAAAATTATAAAAATAAAATAATAATAATAATAATAATAATAAAACATTAAAATAAAAAAAAAGATACGCACAGAGTCTCTCGTCAAGAGACCTCTGTTACCACGTCAAATAAAAATAAACACCAGGGCTCCCACTGGTTTAATACTGTCTAAACATTGCAACACATGACAAATCTAGCCATCGCACCCCGTGGCTAACCTGATTATAACCTGCCTAATCAAACACAACTGCCTGTATCACACTACAGTATTTTCCTAAAACAAAATAAAACACAACTGCCTGTATCACACTACAGTTTTTTTCCTAAAACAAAATAAAACACAACTGCCTGTATCACACTACAGTTTTTTCCTAAAACAAAATAAAATACAACTCCCTGTATCACACTACAGTTTTTCCCTAAACAAAATAAAACACAACTACCTGTATCACACTACAGTTTTTTCCTTAAACAAAATAAAACACAACTGCCTGTATCACACTACAGTTTTTTCACATACACAGAGTACCTCTGTTTACCAAAACCTTGTTCTTATTGACCTACCGACTCAAAAAGCAGTTGTATCACAGATCATAAGAACATAAATACACTAGTCGACTTGAACCAAGAAAGAGCAGAGCCAAACAGAATGAAATATTAAAATGCTTTAAACACACCTACCGCCTCGCTCTCTCTTACATCCGCGCGCACAGCCTTATGGCTTTGAAAAAAGAGAAAAAAGAAAAAAGGGAATTCCAAAAATAAAACAAAACCACTAAAACACACAGAGAGTCTTCTCCTCTATTTCCAGGGCTAGATCAAACACAAGATCTCCCCAGAGGAAAAGTACTTAATCACTTAAATCACTTAAACACACAGAGTCAACGCGTTACCTCTGCACAAAGTGCTCTTGTTTCACAAATAAACAACGAACTGTCTCTTCCTGTTTCACAAATAAACCACAAGTTTATCTGACAAGCAGCCCCTGTTCAATAAACAAAACCATGCAAGCAAACTGTCTCTTCCAACAGCGTGACTCCTGTTTCACAAATTAAGCAACAGGCTTTATCTGACAAGCAGCCCCTGTTCAAGAAACAAAACCATGCAAGCAAACTGTCTCTTCCAACAGCGTGACTCCTGTTTCACAAATTAAGCAACAGGCTTTATCTGACAAGCAGCCCCTGTTCAAGAAACAAAACCATGCAAGCAAACTGTCTCTTCCAACAGCGTGACTCCTGTTTCACAAATTAAGCAACAGGCTTTATCTGACAAGCAGCCCCTGTTCAAGAAACAAAAAACATGCAGTTCCTTGCTTTTGTTACAACCATAACACTTGTCTGTGTCTGCCTGCAGTTTGGAGAGTCACAGGCTTCATCTGCCCTTCTCCCACACAATTGAAAAAAAAGCTGTTGGCCCTACACCCAGACCGACTCACAGTCTTAATCACTTTGGCCCAGTTCAACCGCTGTCCAAATCTCAACTAAACCAAGTGGTCTCAACAGATTCCACTGTTCTGAAAACCAAATCCTACCAAATCACTATTTGGTATATTTCATATCACTGATTCCACAGATAATTACTGTCCAACAACAAAAAACAGAAAAAGAAAACATTTCTAGCCTTTTAGAAAGAAAGAAAGAAAAAAAGAAAAAAGCACAGCATTTAATTATTCACAATTGAATCCAGTCTCCCATCTCAATTTTCTTAGGTTATTTTGAAAAACATCTTTCCAGTATCGGTCCGTCAGACAAAAATACAGCATTTGAAAGTAATTTTAGAGAAATCTCACCTTCTGTTTGTTTATTGCTAGCCGCTGTCTTTTTTGTCTCACGGTCCCGAGTCCTTCAAGTGCTAATTCAACCAAGCTGGCTCGCCAATTATATAGTAGATAAGAGCTGTCTTTAGCTCATTCTTTAAGGAGACGTCAGAACACAGGATTCAATCGGAAACACCGTGGAGGACAAAGGTTTATTGCAGTGATGATCATCGAACAACACAACCCAGAAAATCCTAATGTCCAAAACTAGCATCCTTTCTTTTATACTGCATATGACGACATAACCTACGTCAGAACTACGTGTTTAAGTTGTTTACCAAAATTAGCACACAAAGTGTGTGCAAAGGACTCTATGCTGGTGTATGTTTGTGTGTGAGTTCACGTGTGTGTGTGTGTGCTCGTGTATTTGCGTGCGTGTATAAAGGTGTGTGTGCTGGCGCTAATGTTATGTAATATATCCTTCTATTGTGTAGTTATCAAATCCTTACTCCCCTGAGATTGACTGTCCCCAGTGCACCTCAGTTCACACGACAGTGGGTTAATTTACTTAAGTATAGCATAGTTCATAATTATAGCACTACAATATTACTGTTACAGTATTACATACTATAGGCCTCCTTCTGTTATCACATATAGCTGATCAGAGGCTCACCGATATACGGTGCAAAAGACCATATGTCAATGTGTGTGTATAGTGTACATGTGTGTGTGAGTGTGTGTGTGTGTCTATGTGTGTGTGTGTGTCTATGTGTGTATGTGTGTGTGTGTGTCTATGTGTGTGTGTGCGTGTGTTTATGTGTGTGTATGTGTGTGTGTGTGTTACTGGCGTCTAATGTCTCTCTGATAAAGTGTATGTGTGTGCGTGTGTGTCAATGTGTGTGTGTGTTTATGTGTGTGTATGTGTTACTGGCGTCTAATGTCTCTCTGATGTTTCCTGTTAATTAAAGGCCACCTTACATAACCGCTCTAAGTCTGTGTGTACAAGTGTGTATAAAGTGTAAGTGTGTGCGTGTGTGTCAAGGTGTGTGCGTAAAGTGTACGTGTGTGTGTGTGTGTCAAGGTGTGTGCGTAAAGTACGTGTGTGTGTGCGTGTCTATGTGTGTGTGTGTCTGTGTGTGTGTGTGTGTCTATGTGTGTGTGTGTCTATGTGTGTGTGTCTATGTGTGTGTGGGTATGTGAGTGTACACATGTGTTTAAGGGTCATTATGACCGGAGCTCAGTGTTCTTGGCCGCTTCCTGTCATTTCCTTCTGCACTTCCTGCCTTGCTCTCATCGCTAGTGAGAGCAACATTTACGAGGATACAGTACCGTCCCAATACAGCTACAACAAATATATTACATATATATATAAGCATTTAAAGTGTATTTTCCACTACACTAGCAGCAGGGGCTCTAGCGGACGTGGCCAAAAGGCTAGCAGCAGGGGCTCTAGCAGACGAGACAGAGGTGCTAGCTACAGAGGCTACATAGGCAATCTGGAGTAAGCTAGCAGGGGCTAAGCTAGGTGCAGGAGCAGTACTAGCTGCAGAGAGTCTGCTAGCAGTGGGGGATGTGCTAGCTGTAGAGGGTACACTAGCAGGAAGAGCTAAGGTGCTAGCTGTAGGTGCTACATTAGCAGGAAGGGCTAAGGTGCTAGCTGTAGATGCTACACTAGCAGGAAGGGCTAAGGTGCTAGCTGTAGATGCTACACTAGCAAGAAGGGCTAAGGTGCTAGCTGTAGATGCTACACTAGCAGGAAGGGCTAAGGAGCTAGCTGTAGAGGCTACCCTAGTGGAGGAGACTGAGGTGCTAGCTGTAGGGGTTACACTAGCAGGAAGGACTAAGGTGCTAGCTGTAGGGACTACACTAGCGGGAGGGGCTAAGGTGCTAGCTGTAGAGGCTACACTAGCAGGAAGGACTATGCTAGTCTTCTTAGGTTTGCTAGCCTTCTGAGACTTGCTAGCAGTGCGTGCTATGCTAGGAGGCGGGGCTCTAGCGGACTGGACTGAGGCGGTAGCTACCGATGCGACACTAGCGGCAGGGGCTGTGCTAACCACGGAGGCCATGCCGGCCGAAGGGGCAATCCCAGCATCTGAGGCTACGTTAGCTATAGGGCCTGTGCACGCGAGGGCAGCTAGGTTAGGGTGACCAAACGTCCTCTTTTGCCCGGACATGTCCTCTTTTCATGCCCTGTCCGAGGCGTCCGGGGGGGGGGGTTATAAATTCATGAAAATGTCCGGGTTTTTCAGTTTCACGGCACTTTGCGAGCGTCTGAAGGCTCTGGGCTACATATAAATGACCGAATTAAAGCGATATTTGTTGCCGTTCGAATGCCATCTCATTCGACAAAATCCGTTCATTGGTTCTCGAGTTACATGCCGATATGTCAGGCAAGCGCCTTTTTACGCACCACGCATCAGATTATCACCCCAGACTCCCGAGTCTCCAGAAATCTATCATCCGCCAATTGCGAAAATGATTGGTCAGCGTTGTAACTTGTAGCCAACAATGAGTGTATAGCTTTCCAGTGATATCCCACGTAGGGATGTGCGAATCAGGGATCTAGGTGAAAATGTACAAGCGAAGACAGAGACAAGTCGCATTTCTTTCCTCTCTCCCTAGGCCTTCAAGGCCATTCCTACCGCCGCCTCTACTGCTCCATGGAGCCTGACGCTGCTATGCTCTGCTTCGTGCCGGTGGCCGGACTATACTCAAATCAACTCTAAATGGATCTAATCAGTGGATTTCATATTTCTTCAAGAAGCAGAATAAGGCTAACCCTCTCTGCCTATTGGGACATCATAATCGGGCTACCAACTTGAAGACGTGGTCATTTTTGGATTATCGAAGCTTTTGGACTGCAATAAGAAGATTTTGGATCTGTTTACCGCGCACAGGATCTACCAAAATGAACTGATAAGACACTTGGACACTTGGACTAATAATGCATTCAGTCATTTGGACGGAGTTGTTAAAACTCACTCCACTCAAATCAATAGAGTTATATTTCACTCTATTCAAATCAAATTTAAAGTGACGTGGCTGGGATAAATGGGCCAGTCAGTCAGCCAAAACAAATTCCTGGACCAAGGTCGAAACAGGGAGCTGCTGGAGTCGAAGGCCCTCTGGGAGATAAGAGTACGAGCGGCTTCCCCACCCGCAATCCCTACTTCCCCCACCCAGGACTTGGCTTGCACACTCCCCCCCCCCCCCTACAGCCCTGTAACAACCCCAACCCACTCCCCCCTCCTTCCGTAAATGGCGCTGCCTATGACGGCTGCCAGTCTGTTTGCGGTGGTGAATATGCATATGTTTGTCTCAAGGCTCTGTACCATTATTACTATCTAAAATGTAATAATTGTGGAATATTACTGTAATGAGCTGTATGTGTATGATCCAAGCGTCCTATGATCCTCATAGGATCATAACAGAAAAAAGCATTCCATGTGAAGGTATTCTGTATCTTTGCATGTCAACTAATAAAGAAACTTGAAACTTGAACTTGAAACTTGAGGATCAAGTGATACAAATTCCGAATGAATTTACTTGGATCAGGAAATGGAGAGATGGAGAGCTTTTTTCTTGGCACACGGTTTACCCGGATGTCTCTAGAAGACTAATTTCTGAACGGATTTTTATAAAATTTGGACCTGCTACAGGCTATGGATTTGCTGTGTTTTCCAGCTTATACAAAATATATATATTATTTTGGAATATTGCAACTACTACAAAACGTGAGTACACAAGTTCAAGTTCAACTCAAGTTCAGCCCTATGTTACTCATTAGCACTAAAAGTGATTTTTCTTTATTGTGTAAGAAACTTCAGAATTTTATCTTTCAAAAGAGACCAGGCTTATGCGTGTGCTAAGCATAAAGTATAAAGATAAGCTTTGCAAAAAAAGTATGCAGTCCTCAAGTTCAAATTAAAAAAAATTGGCCACTTTTCTGGGCGCATGTTATGTGGTTAAATTTGGGATATTGCAACCACTACAGAAAAATGTGAGTACACAAGTTCAGACCTATATGCTACTCTATTTCATTAGCACTAAAAGTGATTTTCCTTTTTTGCATTAGTAACTTCAGAATGTTATCTTTCAAAAGAGACCAGGGTTATGCATGTGCTATAGGGAGGTTTAGTCTGACGTCACTTTGGACTGCCCGCACGGTCCACCCGTTTAGGGATTTATCATTGGGAAAATGGATTATCGGCTATTGTAATAATTCTGCCTCATGAACATTGGCAAGCTTTCCATTTTTGCACAAAATGAGTTCCCTTCTATCACTTAACATTATTGTTTAAGCTTTTTTGGTTGAAATAAAATTCAATGTAATTATTTTACGATTAATTGCTAATTGTTTCATGTTGAGCTATAGATTGTGGATGAATACACACAGAAAGGTACACCGTGCCAATGTGCATGCTTTATTTGTTTTAAACGAGACAATTTAGAAATGTGTCCATTGGAAAATTTACATTGCAATTTCAAGCGAGGTGGACCGGCCGGAAACAACAATGACGTAACCACTACACCTCCATAGCTATAAAAGATGAAAAAGAGACATCGAGAGGTTTTGTTTCAGATTTTTATCATCAATTACTAACGTCCTCGTATGAAACCTAGACTCAGTCTGGAGGAGGGATATACAAGACCTGGAAAAAGATTTTGATTGGCAAGAAGCCTGGGCAAATGTTCGATTTACATCAAGGAACCCGGACCATCAACAAATCAATCTTAACTATATTCACAGGACATACTTGACTCCTATAAGACTGAACAGAATGGGTCTTAAACAAGACTCCAAATGCTCCTTATGTACAAATGGGGACGAGGGGACATTTATGCACATGTACTGGGACTGCCCACCAGTTAAGATATTCTGGAAAGAAGTGACCCAGCAATTATCAAATCTCTTAACTCTGAATATACCTGTACACCCCTCTGTATTACTGCTGAATGATGTTTTTGAGTGTGCAGTACACCCACAGCTAAAGAGATTGGTTTTATCGGGTATCACAGTGGCTAAAAAGCTGATAGCATCACGATGGTTTCAACCGGAAAAGATTTGCTGGAATGTCTGGATTATTACATATCTCGATGTGATTTATCAAGAAATATCTACAGCAAGAATTTTGGGTCTCAATGAATCCAAAATGACAATGTGGTTAGAAGTGGTGGAGAGAATAAAAGCTAGCATATAATGGTAGTGTCTGGTTAGGAGCGAGGGATAATGGATGGATTATCCAATGGGGGGTCCGGGAGGGGGGGGTACGAGCTAGAGCATATGTGTGTAGGGTATTAGATAGCTGGTATTAGGGGTATATCCTGTATAAGACATTTAACTAATTGGTGATTTTCCTTTTTTGCATTAGTAACTTCAGAATGTTATCTTTCAAAAGAGACCAGGGTTATGCATGTGCTATAGGGAGGTGTAGTCTGACATCACTTTGGACTGCCCGCACGGTCCACCCGTTTAGGGATTCATCATTGGGAAAATGGATTATCGGCTATTGTAATAATTCTGCCTCATGAACATTGGCAAGCTTTCCATTTTTGCACAAAATGAGTTCCCTTCCATCACTTAACATTATTGTTTAAGCTTTTTTGGTTGAAATTAAATTCAATGTAATTATTTTACGATTAATTGCTAATTGTTTCATGTTGAGCTATAGATTGTGGATGAATACACACAGAAAGGTACACCGTGCCAATGTGCATGCTTTATTTGTTTTAAACGAGACAATTTAGAAATGTGTCCATTGGAAAATGTACATTGCAATTTCAAGCGAGGTGGACCGGCCGGAAACAACAATGACGTAACCACTACACCTCCATAGCTATAAGCATAAAGTATAAAGATAAGCTTTGCAAAAAAAGTACCTATGCAGTCCTCAAGTAAAAAAAAATCCACTTTTCTGGGTGCATGTTAAGAAGTTAAAACAATAAGGCATCTTTGAGTAGAGATTCAAGATTCAAGAGGTTTATTCATCACATACATACACAACATAGTGAAATGAAGGTGCCCATGCCCGCTTCGATTGTGAAAAGTATCATTAAGTATCTCGAGGCTGGGGCCAGCATGTCCTCTTTTTTGGAAATCAAAATATGGTCACCCTAAGCTAGGTAGGTAGCTACTGCAGAGGCTGCTCTATCACCAAAGGTTCTGCCGCGTGAATATTAAAGGCAACCAACTTGTGTTCAGCTTTTCGTTCAGCGTTTCTCTGATTGGCCACACGGCCACTAGTACACGCCCTTCGCGGCAGCCTTCGCGGCAAGAGAGACGCGGCAGAGTGGCCGCGCATGCGCATGAGGCTCCCCCAGGTGCTCTGAGAGGAGGTCCTTGTGTTTGAGAGGTGCTCGAGAGGTCCTTGTGTTTGCGTTAATGCCCTTGTTGGTTAATGCCATATCGCTATCGCCAACTGCCTAACTAACTAACTAACTAACTAACTAACTAACTAACTAACTAACTAACTAACTAACTAACTAACTAACTGTGAAGTGCCACAGAACAACAGTGACTCTTTTGGAAATTGACATCCTGATTCGTTCCTATATAACCAGTATATTCTTTTATAGACTTTAAAACTGAACTCTGGTTGGAAGATAGTGAAATGATTGTTCTGCTTAAAGGAGGGTTGCCTGGTCTGCATAGGAGGTGTCAGCAGGCCCGCAGTGGGGAGTTAACCCTAAGGAATGTGGCCCTGAGGATGCAGCAGCAGAGGAGAGTAAACTTTAATGTTAACCCTTACAGGGAGGAAGCAGGACAGATATGCATGTATGGTCTGAGGTGATGGGGCCCCCGGGGAATTAAAGGTTGAGGTTGTGAAATTTTAGAGTAAAGGGGGGGTCTTGAAACGATGGAGAGAATCTTAAAAACTATATAACAATTAAATGTTTAATGTTTACAGTAAAAGTTTTCATAATGTTATGCTTATAATTAACTGTCAGTAGAGAATAATACTAAAATGATGTGTAAAACTGTTTTTCTGGAGGAGGGCATCTCTGAAGATTCTCTGCTAAAACCTCTAAGGAGTCTTGATAAGAAATCTTATGGATGGCCTCGCCCGGTACGGCCTGGCACCACATGGTTACCACAGGCAAACCCTTTGTTTGTTCTGAAAAAATGGAGGGACTTTCTCTTACTTAAAAACACTAGGTAACTAAAGGTAACGCTAGTAAAAAGGAGGAGGAGTCCATACTGACTACGTATTGTATTTTGGTTTGCTAAGCGAAAATGACATCCCTGTGACATCACTGTTTTTAGACCAATCGGAATATGATACAGGATCAATATAAAAAGGACTGTTGCCCATTCAAGAGACACACTTTTTTGAGAGATTTTGTGGAGATGACTGAATCCTGATACATTGTAAGCTGAAACCTGTGTACTTATAAAAATGAAACTGAACCTTTAATGTAATCTTATACTGTTAAAAAATAAAACAATCTTCTTTTGGAACAACACTTGCTTCAATTCTTCCCAAAACTGAAAGACGACTGGTAAGCATGGAGATGTTTTTTTGCATTGTAACTTTACCAGTAATGTGCCTGATTTATGATGTAAAAAACCTTAGGAGTGTGGCTTTCCCCAGACGGAGTAAAAGGAGAAATATGTTTATGCAAATGGACTAAAGGTGGGTTCTGTATAACTGTGATTATCAAGTAAAGCCCTACAGTGGTAATACGTGTAACCGAATAAGTTAAATAGATATCCTATGAATAGGAAAAGTCCTTCTCAGTGCAAAATAGAATAAATATACTCCGCAACTCCAATCAATCAACCGCATGACTGGAGGGGACGGAGGAGTGCCTGTGTGGGCCTGGGTTGGCTGGGTTTAACCCCTGCAGTTTATAGACGCATTGAGTCCTAGACATCACAGACGTCGCAGCACGCTGCTTGAAGTTGAGATGCGGACCAATGAGTTATGGGGTTATCAATCTGACCTAGGCTTATGACACGCACTTATCACTAACTAACTAAACAGTAACTATTTCGTGATGGACCCTGCCGCCAACGTGCAAGCTTGCGTGCCAGCAGAGCGATTCGCCCACGCCGCCGCCGCAGGCTTTGCACAACGCCGCCGCAGCACAGAGGTAAGCTACGGTTACATGTTCCATTGATTAACGCCATTACCTGCTGTGCTGTATGCAAACAGAGGTACAGTAAGGTACAGTAGGTGTAGGTTACATGTTTCATTGATTAACGCCATTACCTGCTGTGCTGTAGGCAAGCAGAGGTACAGTAAGCGCACATGTACAGTAAGGTACAGTAGGTTACAGGTTACATGTTCCATTGATTAACACCATTACCTGCTGTGCTGTAGGCCCAAGCAGAGGTACAGTAAGTTACAGTAGGTGTAGGTTACATGTTTCATTGATTAACGCCATTACCTGCTGTGCTGTAGGCAAGCAGAGGTACAGTAAGCGCACATGTACAGTAAGGTACAGTAGGTTACAGGTTACATGTTCCATTGATTAACGCCATTACCTGCTGTGCTGTAGGCCCAAGCAGAGGTACAGTAAGTTACAGTAGGTGTAGGTTACATGTTTCATTGATTAACGCCATTACCTGCTGTGCTGTAGGCAAGCAGAGGTACAGTAAGCGCACATGTACAGTAAGGTACAGTAGGTTACATGATTGATTAACTACATTACAACGTGCAAGCCAGCGCAGAGGTACAGTAGGTTACATGATTGATTGATTGAAAAGTTTATTAGTACAGGTCAATACATACAATTGTTAATACCTAAATAGCTAGCCTGCTGTTTTTGCATTCATTTGGACTTTAGACGCAGTGATGGTGTTTGTGAGCAGGACACGCCAGTGAGAAACAATATAGAGGACTACCCACACTTAAAGGTAATCCCTGTCGTTGATTATGATCATTCCTAATCTTTATGTGGGGTCTTAAATTACTTAAATTACCAGTAGGCTAATTGCATCTCTGCTGTAGGGTTGGCTGCCTGACGCGTTTCCGCTCCATGTGTGTGAGTATGAAGAAGAGGTCGCCCCAATAGGAGACGACCGTGGTTTCATGTCTACAGTACATGCGGATGTCCGCACTGTGGAACAGGCCAACGAGTGGGTGGAGTTGGTGAATGAGTCATCCGGGGTTACATGGAGAGTGGAGGTTACGCGACCAAGGGGGGGGGAGCCGTGTCCTATTCAAGGTAAGAATTGTGTTGCCAAACGTCTTATGTCATTTGTTAGACTACCATTTGTGCCTTTCAGCCATACGCATAATGATAACCTCAATCAAAATGTTGTGCAGAAAAGTTACAGGTGCCAGCATAAGGTGATCGGGGCGAGACAAGGCAAGCAGACATCCAAAAACACCGGCTGCCGCGCTACCATGGCTGTAACACAAAAAAATAGAGGAATGACCGGGTGAGTTTGAACTATACAATACAATACTTATAAATCAATTGTTTTTATGGACATAACAGTTGGGGCCTAGTTTTTATTGATAGTTGATTTTGATTTATTTTACAGGAGTAAAGACCCGCATATCCCTAATTTCCCAATGCAAGTTCGCATTGTGAATATTCACAACCACAATCTCCATGTCTCAGAGGCCATGCGCTATCGAGATGTTGGACAAAAGGCCATAGACACTGTAACTGAGGGGTACAATTCCCTGACTGTATTGAGAGTATGGTATCATTAAACCACTACTTAGTTATGTACTTTAATTACTGGCCATACAGTACACGGTATATCTGGTGAACACCCACACAAGAATACGGCTTGACAAAGAAAGTTCTATTTAGAGGTATTTATTATTAGAGCAGCAACGGTAGGTTACAGATTGAGAATTATGATTGCGCTTGTAAGGCGAAGAACACTTAAGTAAGTCAAGAGCGTAAGTCCATGAGCATAGTAAGATGGGTATAACTGACGCCACCTGTAGCATAAGAATTACATAAGGTACACTCGTAGTCAGCTGGAGATACTAAGGGGTTCCCTCCGGTTGTAAGCCAGCAGGGTAGAGGAATGTTCGGGAGCAAAGTCTGGATCAACGCGGAATAACGAGGCTCCAGATACAGGAGCCAGTGCAATAATCCCTTGGTCCGTAGACAAAGCAACAGCTATACTCCGGTATGCACGACAGCATGGATGAAAGCTAGCCAGCCTCTGTGGTCCTAGAGGCGGGCTCGATGGTGCTCCTCACAGGGTAGATCCCACACAGCAGTGGGGTAGACGGTTCTCTGCTCCAGCAGCCACAGTACCAAAGCAATATAATCCAGCCGGAAAAGGCTCTGCATTCGCCGGTGTAGGTTCTCCGGTGTACATATCCAACGGTTCTCGTCTAGGACTCCTCGGATGGCGGCACGAGTTTAGGCCGCCCAGCCTGGATAAGTGCACTAGCTAGAGTACGACGAACCGGTGGTAATGCTGGTCACCGTAGAACGGTAGCCGCACGATACACTATAAATAATAGACTATTACTTCACAATAGAATAAGTCGAACTCGACGATACAGCGTTAAACTCTGACACTTTAGCTATCTATTCGCACGCGGTTCTAGGCTCTATTTAGGGGCAAAGAGGCCCACTTCACAGCACGTTGTATCGTGGTGAAGGCTTCAACGTTTTGGTCTAAGTGCTGCTGTATCCACCTGCGACGTATTTATACGTAAAGTGAATAATCTAGTGCCAACCTCAGTTCTGTCTCGTATTACTGCGCAAACCTGGACATGTTGAGACATGTCTTGGCGGTGGCTTTGAACTTGCCATTGGGGGTATGGCCGTTGGCGCCTAGGGGTCGCTGTCCAATAGGAGAACGAATATTATGGTCTGGCCTGTACCTAGGTAAAGGGATATTCCATGTATATATACAAAGAATATACAAGGGATATCAGGCGATATACAAATATTATACAATATATCTCAAGTAATAAATATATATATTCGGTTTAATCTGACCCTTTGTAACAGCCGCCTCCTAATTAGTCCGCACCTAATTAGATAAGCAGAGACATATTAACCGTCTTGTCCACTACTCAATGTCCGTTGTGGGGAGTAGGGCAATTCACAAAGTCAGTGGGTCATGGTCGTCATCAAGGGAGTCAGGGAGCCTTGGCAACTCTATCAGCCTCACCACGGGTCGGGTGTATGTCCGTCCCTGGACGAGAACTTCTGCCGCTCTGACCTTTCCGTCGGCACCAGTGATCACTTTGCTTACGCGGCCGGCCGGCCACATAGCTCGGGGTAGTGACTGGTCTATGATCATGACGACTGTGCCCTCCGTCAAATTGTCTCTTTCTTTTACCCATTTCTGGCGGGTCTGTAGAGACGGTAGATAGTGGAGGAGGAAACTGTTCCAAAACTTGTCAGCCAATACTTGACTGTACCTCCACATTCTTCGGCCGTTCGCTTCCTCAGGTCTGTACACTGTCTGTGGGAGCACGGGGTCCAGCCGCCCCATCAAGAGAGTGTTGGGGGTGACTGGGTCGACATCTGCTACATCACTTGAGACGTAACCGAGGGGCTTTGAGTTCAATACTCCCTCGATCTCTGTGAGGACTGTCGTGAGGACTTCTTCCGCCACGGTCTGGGCCCCAAGCACGGCGTACAGGGCTGTCTTTATTGAACGTACTTCTTGTTCCCAGGTTCCCCCGAAGTGAGGGGCGTTCGGGGGGTTAAACTGGAAATCAATCTGAGAGGGAGCGAGGTGGGTCTTAAGTTCTGGGCCCATAGCTTGGAAGCTCTCTCTCAGCTCTTTTTCTCCGCCTTTGAAGTTTGTCCCGTGATCAGACAATAATATAGACGGTTTTCCTTTCCGCGCTGTGAATCTCCGGAAGGCCATAAGGAATGAGTCCGTACTCATGGTTGGAAGGAGTTCTATGTGTATCGCTCGGGTGGTCATGCATTTGAATACAATACCCCACCTCTTCTCCGTCCCTCTTCCTTTCTTCACATACAGCGGGCCGAAGCAGTCCATACCGGTGGAGTGAAAGGGCTTGTCGCCGAGTCGGAGGCGACAGGGGGGTAGGTCAGCCATCCTGGGTATACTGGGCTGTGCTCGCCACTTGCGACAGTCTAGACAGGTCCGCTGGAAGCGTCGTACTGCTTCTCTTCCTTGCAGTATCCAATAGCGACGTCTGATCTCAGCGAAGACTCTCTCTGCCCCAGCGTGGTGTACATCCTCGTCGTATTTCTTTATGATGAGCTCTGTGACCTTGTGTCGGCTGTTGAGAACTATAGGGAACTTGACGTCATCCGTTAAGTCCGGGGCCCTTCTCAGACGACCACCCACTCTGATGAGATCATGGGCGTCGCGCTCAGGGGCCAAGTGGAGCAGTCTGCTGTCTGACGGGACTGGCTTTGATCCCTGCAGACAGTCTAGCTCGTTGGGGAACGAGTCTCTTTGGGCTCGCTGTAGCAGAAGGAGTTCTGCTTCTTCGTAATTAGCTGCATTAATGTCAGTAGTGGAGGGAACCTCAGGGTGGTGCCACAGGAATGTCTTTAACTGCGCACTCTCAAGGGTGGGGCAGTCGTCTATGTTGGGGTCTGTGGGGACTGGTGTGTGCGTCAACCCACAGAACATAGATTTCTTCATCTCTGCCTCCTCTTGACTAGCCTCCCGTGGGGTGGGGTTAGGCCACTCTTCTTCCGGGAGCTTGAGGAACTCGGGACCGTCACTGTAGATATTGTGACGTGTGAGGTCATCCAGGGACATTCCCCGTGTGATGACATCTGCTGGGTTCTGTTTTGTGTCCACGTACCTCCAGCATGCTGATTCTGTTAACTCTTGGATCTCTGTGATTCTGACTCCCACGAAGACCTTGTATCTACACGAATCGGACTGGATCCATGTGAGTACGGTCATGGAGTCTGACCACTGATTGTTCTTTGCACCGGGATGGTGAGTTCACGTTGGATTAACGTGGCGAGTTGCGCTCCTACTAGGGCTGCGCAGAGCTCTAGGCGCGGGATCGATTGTTGCTTGCGGGGGGCTATCCTTGAACGAGCCAGGATGAAGGCGGTATGTATTTCTCCTCCCTCCTCTCGGGCCCGCAAGTAGGCCACCGAACCGTAGGCTACTTCGGAGGCGTCGCTGAAGACGTGCAGGTCCATCTGGCACGTCTCTAGCCGCACTGTGGGTGGGAAGTAGCTGCGGCGTATGTTGACACCTGGGAGCGAGTTGAGTTCTGTTTCCCACTCTCTCCATGTGGAAGCAAGGTGGTCGGGTATGGGGTCGTCCCAGCCCTGGTCCTTGTCCCACAGCTCTCGCACAATCATTTTTGCCCTGGTGGTGTAAGGTAGAATACATCCCAACGGGTCATATTGTCTGGCGAGTGTTCTGTATACACTCCGTCTGGCGGTCGGTAGTGAAATCAACCCTCCCTGCTCCTTGGTCAGGGGTGTGTGTCTATAATGGAGCGAGTCTGTTTTGAGGCGCCAGACTAGTCCTAATGTCATTTCTTGGGCTTCACCTGGGATGGTCGCCATCCAGGTCTTGCTGCTTGCTGCCTTGTTCTCTGGGGAGAGGCTGCGCAGTACTTGAGGGTCGCTGCTGGCCCACTGCCGGAGATCAAAGCCGCCTTTGATCAGGGAGGCGCGGAGCTTGAGTAGGAGGGCCTCGGCCTGGTCTGGCGTCGAGACGCTTTGCAGACAGTTGTCCACGTAGAAACTCTTCTCTACACTTTGTCGGACCTCCTCGTCAGCTGCTGGGTCCTCTGCGACATGTTTTTGCAGTGCGAACGTAGCACAGCATGGGCTGCATGTGGTTCCGAAAGGGAGGACCTCCCATTGATAGATGGATGGTTGCTCATCCCCGATCCTCTCTCTCCATAAGAACCGCAGCAGGGGCTTGTCCTCTTCCACTAGTCGCACCTGCAGGAACATCCCTTTGATGTCGCCGCTGATGGCCACCTTGTTTTGGCGGAAACGTAGCAACACGCCTAGTAGAGAGGGGCCGAGTGTTGGACCGGGCAAGAGTTCTTTATTCAGATTCTGTAATCCGATCTGGTAGCTGCAGTTAAACACAATACGATCCTTGCCGTTGTGGTGGACCTTGTGGTGGGGCACGTACCATGATTCGGTCGTCTGATCGGCCTCTTGAATGTTGGTTTTCTTTATGTGTCCCGCTGTGATTAGCTTGTCAATCTCAGCGCGGTACACAGTGGCTTGAGCGGGGTCTCTGGCTAGACGCCGCTCGGTGTTCAGTAGATATCGCTCCGTCGCTTCTTTTGAGGCGTGGAAGGTGGGCATACCCTCTCGCCTCAAGAGTGGAGTTGTGTATCTCATCACTCCATTGACCTCGACTCTCTTTGTCCTCTGCTCGAGGAGGGCTATGGCATAAGCGTCTTCCTTTGAATGAATGTGTTTCTTTTCGTTCTTAAAGGGCATTGTCTCTAGTGTCCATAGCCTCTCGACGTGCTGTAAGAGGGTGGTGTCTTCTTCTGTCATTCTGGAGTGGAGGCATCAGCTTGGGGATGGGGTAGGTGTACCGTGACAGGCCTATGTCTTGGCTGGTGAAAGCGTTAGTGATCCTATACTGCCTCTCTGGCTGCCCGCTTGCTGCGATAGTGAAGGAGACGTTTTCACCCTTTATTGTCTTCAGGTCTCTTCTTATAGTACGAATTGTCATAGTTTCTTCGCTCCCCCGCAGACCCAGCTGGGCTGCAGCGGATGCGAGGAGGAGAGTCTTTTCTGACCCATCGTCAAGGACGGCGTAAGTGTCCAGGACCTTGTCCTCGTAGCTTAATATCACTCGGACCACTTTCAAGAGCACTCGGGAGCTCCCGCTGCTGGCGGGGTCGATATACATGACGTTTACTCTGGTGCTGCTTGGGGGTGCGAGTTTCTTCCTGTTGCTGTCATGCAAGACGTCCAAGTGGGCGCCGTCACACCTGCTGCACCTCTTCTTCAAGCGGCACTCGGCTGCCATATGGCTGCGCGCACAGCGGTAACAGCGGCGGTTGGCTTTGATCCATTGACTCACCTCGTCGGCGGTCATCTTCTTGAAAGTGTCACATTGTGACAGCCAATGTTCTTTCTCACAGTACTGGCATACAATCTTCCACTTCTCTTTCGTCGAGGGGGTGTTGTGGTTCTTGTTCCGCGGTACTGATTCGGCTTGGTGCATGACGGTCACCAGCCGGCGGTTATCGTTGGATCTCCGAGGTCCATCTCTGGGGCTTGGTCCACTCCGCACGAACGTATCCAGTCGTAGGCTGCTGACTTCTCTCGCGAGGAAGTCGGCCAGGTCTAGGAGGGATGGCTCAGGACCGTCGGGATCACGGTGGTCTCTCTGCCGCCTAAAGCGCTCTTGGCGGGCTGGAGGGAGCTTCTCTAATATCCTTTCTACATTAGAGTTAGCATACAGTTCGTGTCTACCTTTTTCCTTTTGGGACCCCAACATCCCTACCAGGGATTGTACCTTGATAGAGAGGTCATCCAATGATCGATTGTCTGTGGCTGGGGGGAGACGGTCAATATTCCTTATTTCTTGTATCACGTAGTCCCATATGCGTCCATAACGCTGGTCGAGGGCTACTAGAGCCGCGGTGTATGGGGTACTTGAGTTGGAATATGCCAGCGCTATATTATGCGCTCTGGGCACCTTGAGATGCTTGAGGAGGATAGCATATTTGTACGACTCATCAGGGACGTCGGACATCATAGTCTCTAAGCACATCCGTAATTCCGTGTACTGTGCTCTGTCCTCGTGCGTAAAATTCGGGAACGTCGGTGTGCCAAGGTGCGATGCCATGGATGGCTGGCACATCGGTGAGCGTTTGGGGAGAGGCCTCCTGGGCGAGTCTCCCCGTACGTGTTGTCGTGGGCTGGTACTTGGTGGGTACCAAGGCCCAGGTACCCAGGTGCTGTTCCTCGGGGCTGGCTGTGCGTCAAACTCACCCTTGAGTTGAGTCGGGGGTCTGTAACGCAGTGCCTCGGGGGTGAAGTCTGGGCTGTACTGGACCTCCTGGTCCTGTGGAGTACATTGCTGCTGGTGGGCTTGACCTTCCTCCTCTTCCTCTTCCTCTGCTAGGTCTTCTAGGTCTTGAAGTCGTCTATTCAGTCTCTCGGCGGCATAGGCCGGTTCTTCCCGGTTGCTGGGTCTCGTATGGACCGGTCGGGGAGGGGGTTCAGAGACGTGGATAGGCTCTTTCTGTTGGCCGGGCTCCGGGTCACTTGGTCGGGTAGGGGAAGGTGCCCTAGACCCTTGTCGTGATGATGCCCTGGAGCTCCGTGCGGAGAGAGGGGGTGTCGCCCTGGCAATCAATTGCTCCATTATCTGCGCCTGTAGCCGGTCGCGCTCTGCTTCGCGCTTGATGTGAGCGATGTCGCGCTCTGCTTCGCGCTGTGCATTGGCGGCGTCGCGCTGTGCATCGGCGGCGGCGCGCTGGGCATCGGCGCGGTCTCTTTCAATATTCTCTTCCGTCTGGAGGCGTCTGGTCTCCAGGCGTATGCGGTCGTCTTCACTCCTTTGCTGCGCCTGGAAGCGCTCTCGCTGGGTTGCAGAGTGTTCGCGTTCACTAAGGGCTTGCGCTTGGAGTTGCGCGTGAAGGCGCTCTCGTTGGTCTGCAGATTGTTCGCGCTCACTCAGTTGTTGAGCCTGCAGGCGTTCTCTTTCCATGGTAGCGTGTTCGCGCTCACTTAGTTGTTGCGCCCGGAGGCGCTCTTGTTCCATGGAAGAATGTTCGCGCTCGCTAAGCGTCTGTGCTTGGAGTCGATCGCGTTCAGTGGAGGCTGCCAGGGTGGCGATGAATGCCTGCGCCAGCATCTTGTCCGCTTCGCTGGGGGAAGACACTGATGGAGGTGATCGGCTTCTGACAGTGCTCGTTGGAGATCTGTTCTCTTGGCGCGCCCCGAGGTCTATCTCATGGACGCGCTTCTCTTCTGGTAGTGGGTCGGGTTCCGTCCCTGGAGCGCTTTCTTTATCCTGGAGCTCTCCGGGGACCGTCCCGTTGACGTTGTCGGGGGGTATAGTCATGTCATGTCCCTCCTGGTCCCCCCGTGAGCTTGGTCAGTTACGTTAGAACCCACTAGGGTCTCTACTGTCTCTACTGTCAGGATCTAGGGGTAACAGTACTGTATATTTGAATACCGCCTATGTCACAAATGTATCAGTACTAAATACCTATATGTCCCTATGCCATAAATGTCATGCATGTTGTGTATGTCATAAATGTCTATATGAATTGAAAATGGGGGACCCTGATGGAAACAAGACAAACGTCTTTCTCAGGTCTGCATCCCCTTAACAATTGTATGTATTGAGCCGTACTGTATTGTACCCATTCTGCAATCTGTTAAATAAAGTTTTCATTCATTCATTCATTCATTCATTCATTCATTCATACTGGCAAGGTCGCCTGGTCGTTAGGATTTGACATGCTTTTACTATCCGCTTTTCCCGCATTTAACGTCTGTATAAAGCTAGGTATTAGACTGGCAGCGTAGTCCTCTAGGTAAGGAGGTGGCTGACGTCTGCGCTGCGGGCGTTCTAGCTTAGGAGAGCCGTTTGTGGAGTGTTCACCGCTGGCCATGGTTAATATCAATATTATATTTAGATATTACACTGATATTCCTCCGGCTCGAAGGACCAATTGTAACTGAGGGGTACAATTCCCTGACTGTATTGAGAGTATGGTATCATTAAACCACTACTTAGTTATGTACTTTAATTACTGGCCATACAGTACACGGTATATCTGGTGAACACCCACACAAGAATACGGCTTGACAAAGAAAGTTCTATTTAGAGGTATTTATTATTAGAGCAGCAACGGTAGGTTACAGATTGAGAATTATGATTGCGCTTGTAAGGCGAAGAACACTTAAGTAAGTCAAGAGCGTAAGTCCATGAGCATAGTAAGATGGGTATAACTGACGCCACCTGTAGCATAAGAATTACATAAGGCACACTCGTAGTCAGCTGGAGATACTAAGGGGTTCCCTCCGGTTGTAAGCCAGCAGGGTAGAGGAATGTTCGGGAGCAAAGTCTGGATCAACGCGGAATAACGAGGCTCCAGATACAGGAGCCAGTGCAATAATCCCTTGGTCCGTAGACAAAGCAACAGCTATACTCCGGTATGCACGACAGCATGGATGAAAGCTAGCCAGCCTCTGTGGTCCTAGAGGCGGGCTCGATGGTGCTCCTCACAGGGTAGATCCCACACAGCAGTGGGGTAGACAGTTCTCTGCTCCAGCAGCCACAGTACCAAAGCAATATAATCCAGCCGGAAAAGGCTCTGCATTCGCCGGTGTAGGTTCTCCGGTGTACATATCCAACGGTTCTCGTCTAGGACTCCTCGGATGGCGGCACGAGTTTAGGCTGCCCAGCCTGGATAAGTGCACTAGCTAGAGTACGACGAACCGGTGGTAATGCTGGTCACCGTAGAACGGTAGCCGCACGATACACTATAAATAATAGACTATTACTTCACAATAGAATAAGTCGAACTCGACGATACAGCGTTAAACTCTGACACTTTAGCTATCTATTCGCATGCGGTTCTCAAGGCTCTATTTAGGGGCAAAGAGGCCCACTTCACAGCACGTTGTATCGTGGGGAAGGCTTCAACGTTTTGGTCTAAGTGCTGCTGTATCCACCTGCGACGTATTTATACGTAAGGTGAATAATCTAGTGCCAACCTCAGTTCTGTCTCGTATTACTGCGCAAACCTGGACATGTTGAGACATGTCTTGGCGGTGGCTTTGAACTTGCCATTGGGGGTATGGCCGTTGGCGCCTAGGGGTCGCTGTCCAATAGGAGAATGAATATTATGGTCTGGCCTGTACCTAGGTAAAGGGATATTCCGTGTATATATACAAAGAATATACAAGGGATATCAGGCGATATACAAATATTATACAATATATCTCAAGTAATAAATATATATATTCGGTTTAATCTGACCCTTTGTAACAGACACATTGACAGCGTTGTTCGAGATTGGCCACACGCCTACCGCTGCTTTGGCTGTGCTAAAGCACAATCTCCTAATTGAACACAGACGCATACGCGATTGCTGCAGGAAACAGAGGGATCTGCCCAGACCTGTCATATGTGCATAGGTAGACGTTCAGTTATAAACTACAGTACTGCCAAAATATTCATAACCATGAATTGGAATTGTATGCAGTTACAATTTCACCAACTAAATTAGTGTTCTTTGCCAATAATCTTTCAGATTATTCGCAAAGGTGTACAGGGACCAATTTGGCGCCCAGAGTGGCCAGAGTATGGTGGAAGCCCTCGGTCGGCAGGTGGACGCGTACAACGCCAAGTGCCAGGAGGCGTGTGCTGTAATGGGCACCTCTTCTCGAGGGGCCCCATTAGTTGCGCTGTGCTCTCCCTTGATGAAACGAGTGCACCACCAGGTATCTGTATACTGTGATTTTGTCATGGTGTTCCATTCACAGTGGTGCTGAGGTGGCAACTAACTAAGTAACTATGTAACACACTAACTAACACTAACTATGCCTGCCTGCCTGCCTCTGTGTGTGTCTGTCTGTATGTCTGTCCATCAGTGTTTGTCGGTGTGTCAGCTGAAGCACAGTGGCGAACTCTGCTTCATCGATTCTTCAGGGAGAACATGGACAGGGAGAACATCCGTGTTTTTTTGTTGCTGACCCACAGCCCTGCCGGTGGCGTACCATTGGGGATCTTCTTCTGCCAGTCTGAGGACGAGGAGACGATTTTTGAAGGGCTACAGCTGCTGACTAATCTGATTGGAGAGAGGGCCTTTGCTGGCAGGGGAGCAGCTGGGCCACAGGTCTTCATCACCGATGACTGCAAGGCAGAGAGGGGAGCCTTAGGGAGGGCATTCCCACTAGCCACTCTTCTCCTGTGCTCCTTCCATCTGCTACAAGCAGTATGGAGATGGTTGTGGAGCAAGGAGAGTCTGGTGGAGTGCCGAGACAGACAAACTCTGCTCACTCTGGTTCAAGGGATGCTCTACTCCAAGGAGACAGCAGAGGTGGACAGGCTGTACACGGAGGCGAGAGAGCACCCTGTTGCTGTCAGGTTAGTGCTTAGACGCGTTTGCTTATGTACACAGACATTCCCACAGCACAGCAGTCTTGCAAATTTGGTGCAAGAAAGTCAGGAGGCTTGTGTCTACCTCTTCATGAGCCTGCTGTCATTACATCCATGTTTGTGCATCTTCTGTGTTTGTTTCCTTATTTGATCAATTGCAGGTATGAAAAGTACCTTAGGTACATTGAGCGCCTCTACATTCACAGAGAGTGCTGGGCACTGAGCCACCGGTCCAGCCGTGGTCTCCTCACCCGGGGAAATGACACCAACAATTTCGCTGAAGCAGCAATGCGGCTATTTAAAGACAGGATCATGCAGAGGGTTAAAGCCTTCAACCCATGCCAACTGTTTAACCTCCTGACCTCGAGGCTGGATGTCTACTCCTATATGAATTGAAAATGGGGGACCCTGATGGAAACAAGACAAACGTCTTTCTCAGGTCTGCATCCCCTTAACAATTGTATGTATTGAGCCGTACTGTATTGTACCCATTCTGCAATCTGTTAAATAAAGTTTTCATTCATTCATACTACGAGGCCTGCATTGTTGATGTTGCCCTCGGACACTGGGTCACATACAAGAAGAGGAGATTCCTTCCCCAGGATAGCAACATCACTGCATCTCAGATCCAGCGGGTAATATATGAAATGCATACTTTTAGAGATGACTGACTGCAGTAACCACACGCAACCAATATATCAAATGCATACTTTTAGAGATGACTGACTGCAGTAACCAGTGCAGATTTAGCCACTGTGTAATGTCCTGTATGACTTATGATTTGTATAGCTTGAGGACAACAGGTACGAGGTGAAGGGCTCGGTGATGGGGCCGTACATCGTGGACACGGAGGCGGAGATGTGCTCATGCCCGGCAGGACTAACTGGGGCCGTGTGTAAACACCTGGCAGCAGTGGCCAAGTTTTACAGTGTGGAGATGTCAAGCACTTTCCTCCCCACAACTCCGGCGATGAAGGCAGAAATGCTCAAATTAACATCATCAGGTAAAGCTAATACCTTTCTTTTCACAATAAACCATAATAGACCTTTCCTACACTGAACGCAATGCCGCTTCTTCTTATATTCTGTATACTATAGCAACCGTCTCCTTGGACTACCTGCAACCCCTGAGACTTGCTCAGCCAGCATGCCAGTCATTCCAGGGAAAGTAATTGTCAAGTTATGTGGTTTTTTCCCCCCCCCTTTGGTACCAGTGCTGCCCAAACTTGAAAACGGCTTGAACCTCAACAGAGGACGCTGGGACAACTCGACTTCATATTGCAGATTTTAATTACTTTTTGCTCCAACACATCATCATTTGTTGTTGAAAACCTTTAAAGAAAAACACAAAAATTAGCCACTCCAACAAATAACAAGTGCATGCCAAATAATCAAATACATTTAAATTGTAGTATTTTCAGTATATGATTATTTCTTCCCTCCAAACACATTTATATATTATTTGGCTATTTTATAGACCAAATCAATTTAGTTTGAATTTCAATTTAACCAAATTACATTTTATACATTCTTTGGCTATTTTACAGACCAAATCAATTATAGTTTGAATTTCAATTTAACCAAATTATATTTTACCAACCTTCCAAATACATTTTACTTTAAATTTAACCAGACCAAATCAATTATGTTCGAATTACATTTAACCAAACAATTGTTACTTGATCACAATGGACCAGATCCAACCCAAAGTAAACAAAACACAATTCATAACTGTATGGGCTTTGTTTATACTTCAGACGTGATTGTACAGTGACGAGTGAATCTGGTAGTTGGTTGTTAAAAACGCGAAACATAATAACGTTACGCTTTCTAGTTCAGCGCATTTCATAGCGCTCCACTGCTACCGCAGCTGAACACAAGTTGGTTGGTACACAAGTTGGTTGCCCGCGCTGCCGCTTGCTCCTTGGATTTCATTTGGGACGTGGGACGGCTGCCGCTTGCCTGCCGCGTGGGGGCGGGGGGTCGCGGCCAATCAGAGAAAAGCCGAACACAAGTTGGTTGCCTTTAATATTCACGCGGTTCTGCCAGCTGCAGAAGCCTCGATAGCAGTAGCAGGAGGGGCTAAGCTAGTGGTAACGAACAAGCCTACACTGAGTCTCCTAACAGAAGAAACCATTGACTTAGCTGTGGGGGCAGAGGTTCTGCTAGCTGCGCTAGCTACGGGAGCTAGGCTAGCGGCAGTGTTAGTAGCCTGGGCTGTGTTAGCAGAGAGGGGGCTAGCTGCACTAGCTACGGGGGCTAGGCTAGCGGCTGTGCTAGTAGCCTGGGCTGTGTTAGCAGAGAGAGCTAAGGGGGTAGTTGTCGAAGCTACAATGGCTACAGGGGCTAAGCTAACCACAGTGGCCTTGCCGGCCGGTCCCAGCATTAGAGGCTTTGTTAGCTATGGGGTCTGTGTTAGTTGAGAGAGCTAAAGGGGTAGCTGCCGAAGCTACCTTGGCTACAGGAGCTAAGCTAACCACAGGGGCCTTGCCGGCCGATGGAGCGGTCCCAGCATTAGAGGCCTTGGTTGCTATAAGGCCTGAGCTGGCTACCTGAACAGCGAGGCCTGCAGAGCCTATGCTAACTGCTACAGGGGCAGTACTAGCTACTGGGCTAGTGCTAGCTGCCGGTGCAGTGAGGACCACGTGGCCTATGCTAACTGCTAAAGGGGCAGTGTTAGCTACTGGGCTTGTGGGGATCATCCCTGTTCCCCGGGTCCTATGTTTCCCGCTTGATTGATTAATAGATTGAACATTTTATTAATTTGTATTATTTTATTAATTATTAATGTCCGCCTTTTTTCGAACTGGTTAAGCTTAGGCCCTCTTTCAAAGTTGGTTAAGGTTAGAGTTTGGAATCAGGGCTGGTGGTCTAAAATTTTCAATCAATCAATCAAGCGGGGAACATAGGACCCGGGGAACATAGACATGCTCCCGGCTTTTGCTAGCTGCCTGGGCAGTAAAGGCCGTAGGGCCTATGCTAACCACTAAGCGCCCGAATCAACAGTCCCAGCTGCCGGCCGTGTTCCGCGAGTAGTGGCGCCTGCTCCGCGCTGCACGTCTCGCTTGCGCAGGTGAGCAGTGCGTGCAGCTGCATCATTTCCACGAGGATGAAGAGCGGTAATCTCCCTTGAAGAAACGCTCCATGGTGAGCAGCGCATCGCATGCTCGGTCTCTCCCGTTGTCCACTGAATCCTGGGGTGGTCGCGCCATTCTGTCGTAATGGGGAGTTTAGGAGAGGTGTAGGATTCAAGCGCAGGACAGTGTAGGGTGAGAGAGACGAGGCAACGAGTCGACGTTCCAAAATAATAGGCTTTACTGAGCAAGACACGAGGATACACATTACAAGCACAGGATATAAAAGGCGCAGCCGGGCTGGCTCGGAGGAGAAAACATAAACAGGCTAGAAACGGACTGAGACTTGAAAAACAAGAACACTCGAATAATCAAGCGACAGGGAACATGGCAGGATAAAGGGGTAGACAGAACACAGCACGGAAAGGTACTGGAACAGGGCAGCACGGAAGAGTACTGGGGTTAACAGAAAACAATGGCGCGACACCGGTAACAGGGAGCGTCACGTATATATACAGAACCAATTAGGAAGACAAGAAACAGCTGGGCCTGAGGCTAGGACACAAGAACACTAACACAATGAATACATGAGGAGTAGACTGGAGCAATATTACAAGAAGACAAGGACACTAGACTAACAGGCAGGGATAATAGAGACACATAATAGGCAGCAAGGTCTTGAGCGAGGCAGGGATTAAACATTGTAAACATAACAACACAAGGACTGAGGCCACAGTAGACAGTTCATTCCCAGATAAACCACAAGGTGGTGCCAGAGGGTAATGTTCGGAATTGTTCAGAGCGTTCCTGAGTCCAAAGGGCAGATTATGACAATGCAAGCTTTTTAAAATGCAAGGATGAGGTAAGGATGTCATACAAACAAATGTTTGAGTTTATAGCAGTCTAGTTTTAGGATTAGGGAGTTATTTGTGCTCACTAATATTCAACATGAATTGTTAAATTGGGTGCAGGTTCCCAATTAGACTAGACTGCATACTGTATATACTAGTATTCCATCACATAAATCTTGGTTGGTAAACATGTGGATCGTAATCAAATAACAGGCGACTACCATGGCCAACGAGCTGTGGCATTGCGCCATATTGGTAGACAATGCTATAAACAAAATAAATGATGATTAATAAATGACACGCAGCAGTCTGAGCCTAAATAAAAGATGTTTCCACCCTGTGATGACCAACCACTGTTAAAACTTCAAAGAATATAAAATATATATCACATAAGAAATTCAAAAAAATAATAATAAATATGTACATAGAGGTAAAAAACTACTTTATTTTGTTCAACTTTATACATATACACAAACGTTTTCTTTTCACTCCCCACACAGACTGTGTATTAAGAGCACGTTAACATCTGAAATAGACCGGAGCTTGCGTCAAAACACCCTGAGTTCTTCATGCTACCGGTTTTAAAATACAAAGTCACGCTGAACAAAAACATTTACTTATACTATGCGGTGTAAATATATACAATGATGAGGTGAAAATATATACTATGAGGTGTAAAAATTTGACTCGACTGAATACAAGGTTAAATCGTATTATTATATATTATAAAAATCGTAGTTACATCCACTCTTGTTCCCGTGTTTGCATTCACCCATGCAGCTAAGTCTACGGGACCGAGTGCAAACACGGGAACAGGAGTTTGGATGTAACTAAGATAAATAAATTAAAAAAAGATTTAACCTTGTATTCAATCAAGTCAAATAATTTTCTTGAAACAAGTACAAAAAGAATTTTAATTAAAAACAGAGGTGAAAAAGCAGTGCTTTCTCTCAACTCTGGTAACAAGTTCAACTCTTGAACCCCTGTAAAAAAAAACGCCACCTGTCTCACGTTCACACGCTCACCTTTTCTCTACGTTGGATGTCCATTGATCTTAAATTATTCACATGATGGCGGCGATTTTGCTCTTATGTCACGCTCAGGTTGAGATTCCTTTCCCCTCCAGGTATGGCTTATGAGCAAAATGGGCGTGTCAATATGGTTAATGAGAAAGTTAAGTGTTCGGTGGCCATTTATGATATTTTTCGCTCTTATTTGTAGTGTATTTCTTAAGATGATAAACCAAATATTACATTCCCATTAAAATAACTCAACTAATCTCTTCCCAGTGGCAGATAATTGCACTTGTTTTAAGAAAAACTAGACTATTAAAATGAAATCAGATAAATGTTATTGTAACGGTGGAGTAGCGATTGTCAGCTGTTATAAACATGAAGCAACACAATTACAACATCGACACTGAGAGCGATCGGTACTTTTCCATAACCCTGCAACTCGGCTCCTCCTTCCCTGAACTGGCCGGTGAAACTTCAGCCTCGTCTGTGTAGGAATCCCTCAACAGCTAGAGGACCTAGAGGAGTCTGGTTGAGACCGAGGAGGCTCTTCTCACCAGACAGACACGAGGGACCTTAACCGTTGACAATTCTCAGGACTTTTCAAGTTTCGACTGTGAAAAAGATCAAGGACAGACAGTCCTATTGAGGATTGGAACTTAAAAACACACTTAACACATTGAGTGCCAGCAGGGGGCGCACTTTTTGGACTGATCTTCCAATATTTCATGATTTTCACAGAGCTATTTCTATATTATGGCTATGTGTCTAATACGCCCGTCGCTTATCAATGACTTGCTTGCAGTCAACATGTATGAAACGGATTGTTTTTTCATCAGTACATTTCCGTTTTATACCGTTTTGAAAAACTGACATTTTTGGAAATGTCTAGAAAAAAAAAAAAAAAAAGATTCCGTGATAATAGCTCTTTAGTGGAATACACACAACACGTTGTCATTTTCCGGCTGATTTATGAATAGTTTAAAAAAAAAAACGCTAAATTATCGATAGTACATGTGTACTTATGCACGCTAGAGAAGCGGGCTGAAAAATCGATTATTATCCCAATGATAACGTGAGGCTGGATTGATGGAAAATGAATGGTTATGGCTAATAAAAGCAATAACGATTAAATAACTCGTCGCGTCGTTGGCACTCAAAGTGTTAAGCATCAGTGTAATTAGGCTGCCAACTTATTATCATTATAAACAATAAGATCTGAGCTAGTGTTCCAGGGTTTGTCACACTGGGCAATGTTCTGACTCCTGTAAAGTGTTACACGTGGGTTCTCGTGTATCAATATCTCGATTGAAAGTTGATCAATTACTTTACATGCCTGCTAACTGTTCCCAGAGACACAGTATCATCTCATTTTAAATGGACATCAGTTTGATGGTGTATATTTAAAAGGCTCTGTTTATTTGTCTTGATAAATGAGGCAAATTGTGTGTCATTTCAGCAGGCCATTCATACTGGATAATGTATCTATTGTGCCCCTCAAATTACTGTAAAATATCATGATCTCTACTCTGCCAGCAGCCATGAAAGTAATGTTACTATTATTACATAACCCCAGATGTCAATATGCCTTGGAATGCTGCATGGTTCAAAATATAGAAAGTGATTACAGTTGGTTATGGCTTTGGAAACAAACAGGATTATAGCGACACAACAGTGCAATGAAAGGCAACATTTGAACTCTTGACAGGTTTTCGGATTTTTTAGTAAGAGTGATCGACTACTAAAGACTCCCATCAAAATGAATTCCTGCCAGACTAATTGTCTTGGAGGAATGTAACGGTTTTGGGCAAAAGTTATGGCAGAGGCTCCAACTGCATCATGATTGGCTGAGGGACATTCTAAACTCCTCCTCCCTCAGACTCCTGTCCAACCGCTGGGTCTCCGACTCCAGGACAGAGGGGACCGGCTTCTGGGAGACCAAGGCCAGCGATTGGGTGAGGTCATGGCGGAGGGAGAGCAGCGATTGGCTGTTTTTGGAGGAAAGCTGGATAAACTCCTCCTTCTCCTGTTGCTCGACAGCTAGAGTGAGACGCAGGTGGTGGACCTGAGGAGAGGAGACGAGGGTAGGGTGGGGGGGGGTAGGGGGAGAAAAGAAGGGTGGAGGAGAGAGGAGACGAGGGTAGGGGGGAGAGAAGAGGAGGGTAGGGGGAAGAAAATAGGAGGGTAGGGGGGGAGAAGGGTGGAGGAGAGAGGAGGGTAGGGGGGAGAAGGGTGGAGGAGAGAGGAGGGTAGGGGGGAGGGGAGAGAAGGGTGGAGGAGAGAGGAGGGTAGGGGGGGAGAAGAGAAGGGAGGAGGAGAGAGGAGGGTAGGGGGGAGAGAAGAGAAGGGTGGAGGAGAGAGGAGGGTAGGGGGGAGAGAAGAGAAGGAAGGAGAGAGGAGACAAGGGTAGGGGGAGAGAAGAGAAGGGTGGAGGAGAGATGAGGGTAGGGGGGAGGGGAGAGAAGGGTGGAGGAGAGAAGAGACGAGGGTAGGGGGGAGAGAAGAGAAGGGAGAAGAGAGGAGGGTAGGGGGGAGAGAAGAGAAGGGAGGAGACGAGAGAAGGGTAGGGGGGAGAGAAGAGAAGGGTGGAGGAGAGAGGAGGGTAGGGGGAAAGAAGAGAAGGGTAGAGGAGAGAAGAGGGTAGGGGGAGAGAAGAGAAGGGTGGAGGAGAAGAGACGAGGGTAGGGGGGAGAGAAGAGAAGGGAGAAGAGGAGGGTAGGGGGAGAGAAGAGAAGGGAGGAGAAGAGAGGAGGGTAGGGAGAGAGAAGAGAAGGGTGGAGGTGAGAAGAGGGTAGGGGGGAGAGAAGAGAAGGGTGGAGGAGAGGAGGGTAGGGGGGAGAGAAAAGAAGGGGGGAGGAGAGAGGAGGGTAGGGGGGAGAGAAGAGAAGGGTGGAGGAGAGGAGGGTAGGGGGGAGAGAAGAGAAGGGTGGAGGAGAGGAGGGTAGGGGGGAGAGAAGAGAAGGGTGGAGGAGAGAGGAGGGTAGGGGGGAGAGAAGAGAAGGGAGAATAGAGGAGGGTAGGGGGGAGAGAAGAGAAGGGTGGATGAGAGAGGAGGGTAGGGGGGGAAGAAGAGAAGGGTAGAGGAGAGAAGAGGGTAGGGGGAGAGAAGAGAAGGGTGGAGGTGAGAAGAGGGTAGGGGGGAGAGAAGAGAAGGGGGGAGGAGAGAGGAGGGTAGGGGGGAGGGGAGAGAAGGGTGGAGGAGAGAGGAGGGTAGGGGGGAGAGAAGAGAAGGGAGGAGGAGAGAGGAGGGTAGGGGGGAGAGAAGAGAAGGGTGGAGGAGAGAGGAGGGTAGGGGGGAGAGAAGAGAAGGAAGGAGAGAGGAGACAAGGGTAGGGGGAGAGAAGAGAAGGGGGGAGGAGAGATGAGGGTAGGGGGGAGGGGAGAGAAGGGTGGAGGAGAGAAGAGACGAGGGTAGGGGGGAGAGAAGAGAAGGGAGAAGAGAGGAGGGTAGGGGGAGAGAAGAGAAGGGAGGAGACGAGAGAAGGGTAGGGGGGAGAGAAGAGAAGGGTGGAGGAGAGAGGAGGGTAGGGGGAGAGAAGAGAAGGGTGGAGGAGAAGAGACGAGGGTAGGGGGGAGAAGAGAAGGGAGAAGAGGAGGGTAGGGGGAGAGAAGAGAAGGGAGGAGAAGAGAGGAGGGTAGGGAGAGAGAAGAGAAGGGTGGAGGTGAGAAGAGGGTAGGGGGGAGAGAAGAGAAGGGAGAATAGAGGAGGGTAGGGGGGAGAGAAGAGAAGGGTGGATGAGAGAGGAGGGTAGGGGGAAAGAAGAGAAGGGTAGAGGAGAGAAGAGGGTAGGGGGAGAGAAGAGAAGGGTGGAGGAGAAGAGACAAGGGTAGGGGGGAGAGAAGAGAAGGGAGGAGAATAGAGGAGGGAGAGAGAAGAGAAGGGTGGAGGTGAGAAGAGGGTAGGGGGGAGAGAAGAGAAGGGGGGAGGAGAGAGGAGGGTAGGGGGGAGAGAAGAGAAGGGGGGGAGAGAGGAGGGTAGAGGGGAGAGAAGGGTGGAGGAGAGAGGAGGGTAGGGGGAGAGAAGAGAAGGAAGAAGAGAGGAGGGTAGGAGGGAGATAAGAGAAGGGTGGAGAGAGGAGGGTAGGGGGGAGAGAAGAGAAGGGAGGAGAAGAGATGAGGGTAGGGGGGAGAGAAGAGAAGGGTGGAGGAGATGAGGGTAGGGGGGAGAGAAGAGAAGGGTGGAGGAAAGAGGAGGGTAGAAGGGAGAGAAGAGAAGGGAGGAGAAAAGAGGAAATATCTCATCACATCTTTCTTTGTTTTTAATTGAATCATCTGCTTGTTCCCTCTCTATTGTTTCTCTTACTCCATCTTTCCCTCTCTTAAATTAATCGGTTCGTTCATCCATCCATCAATCTCACTTCATCCCTCTATCAACTTTATCCATCCATCCATCCATCTGTCTGTCTGTCTGTCTGTCTGTCTGTCTGTGTAATTGCGTTGATCTGCTAACTTCCACAGTTTCTCTGTTTGCCTTCATAACTCCCTTTCTGTGTAATCCATCTCTCCATCCATCACTCTATCCATGCCTCCCTTCATCCATCGTTATAACCAACCTGTTCCTCCATCTCTCTGACTCTGAGTCTCAGTCTGAGTAGTTCATCATCGGTCTCTGGTCTGTCCAGACCGCCAGACTCCTGGATCAAACAAACACAACATTCATTCACCAACATCATCCCCACTGATCCAAGCCAGGATTAGTCACCATTTAAAGGGTGTTCAGATTTTTGGAACCCTAGCCTTATTCCTTATTGTCTTTATCCTAGCCCATTGAGGGCAGTCCTTTCTCAACACAATCCATGCTGTTCCTCATACTAGTTCCACATAGCTACCTACAAACCTTTGGACAAGCTACCTACAAACTATCTGGAGGAACAGCATGGATTGTGCTGATGAAGGACTCTACTGATCGACATAATCACTAGTCAGTAAGAAACTAACTTTGCAGCCCGCCCCCCCCCACCATGTTCAAGACATTGGTCTAAATCAATTGTTTTCAGAGTCCCATTACATACAATATAGTCTAGATGGAAACATAGGTCCACCTGCATAGGGTGGATTTTTTTTCATCATCTGTTTTTTCTTAATCCTTGAAGTATCTATTTTAAGATTCTGCCAGGTAACCGGTTGAAATAATGTCCCATGGGTTCTTTTATTTTTGATCCACTTTTTCCTTCTTATTTTTCAGTTTTTTCCCCCCATCCCAATTCCCCCCTCCCCTGTCTTGATCGTTGCTCGCACTGGTTGGTCGTAGGGAGGGTTGAACTTGAAGAATCTATCGCATGTCCCCTCCGATACATGCGGAGTCAGCCAGCCACTTCTTTTCACCTGCCAGCGCAGACTCTCATTGGCGAGGTGTAACATGTGGGAGGCTCACACTACCCTCGACATCTCCTGTCCTTGCTGTGCAGGCGCCCTGACCGACCAGTAGGAGTCGCTGTTTACAACAACCAGATTACCACCCATCGACTCCCCTCCCGCTGACTCTGCCAATTGAGTCAGTATGACGGCCGGCCCAAGCTGGAGGCAACGCTGACAGTCGGATTCGATACTGGTGTCTCACGCGTTGGTGACGAGCGCTTAGACCGCTGCGCCACCCAGCCGCACCCCATGGAGTTTATTTTTAACCCTTTATTAAACCTATCCTGAACCAAAAACTGAAAAAGAAAAAAAAGAAAACAGCATAACTTTTGAAGTTAACAACATATAGAGACAAATTAAAACATTTCACCAAACAATATTGACCAAAGGAATTAAGTAAAATTGTTATTTTTAAGATTCAAACACATCTTGATTCTATTTCAGGACAAGAAAATGGAAAAAATCTGGAAATGTTTAGATCACATCTCTATTTTCCCACTTTACTAATATGTAGTCCATCGGACGAGATCAATTTGTATTTCCAATATTAACCTCAATGTTAATAAAGATAGTCTCCATGCTGTTATGCCCTAAATATTGTAGATTTTGTGTAAACAAGGCCAAAAGTGGAAGACGAATGTGAAAAGACTAATTTGTCCTAGATAGACAAAAATGAATACATTTTCAGTGAAATATGGGGGTGTTAGAGCCTGTCTGGACGGTTGGACCCATCCTCCCTTCTTCTCTTGTTGAGGTACTGGCCCAGAAAGCGGAGTCAGAAGAACAAGAAGTTCTTAATAAGGAGGCAGATTATGCAAAACGTAACGTGGATGAGGAGGATGGAGAGTACGAGTGTGATGAGGAGGAGGAAGAGATGGAGATGAGAGAGATGGACTTTGACGATCTCTTTGGCGATGATGATCATGATGATGATTAATAGTTTAGGTTTGAATGTTGTGCCAACAGAGAAGATGTACTGTAATAGTACTTTGTTTGAACCTTAACAAAACATATTTCCCTGGATTTCAAATTGTATAGGAAAATGTGTTCATTTTTGTCTATGTGGACGAATTAGTCTTTTCACATTTGTCTTCCACTTTTGGCCTTGTTTACACAAAATCTACTATATTTAGGGCATAACAGCATGGAGAAAATCCTTATTAACATTGTATTTCCAATATTAACCTCAAATTGATCTCGCCCAATGGATTACATTTTAGTAAAGTGGGAAAATAGAGATGTGATCTAAACATTTCCAGCTTTTTTTGCATTTTCTTGTCCTGAAATAGAATCAAGAAATTCCTTGGGTCAATATTGTTTGGGGAAATGTTTTAATATGTTGTTAACTTCAAAAGTTATGCCGTTTTCTTTTTCAGGTTTTGGTTCAGGATAGGTGTAATAAAGGGTTAAAAATAAACCCCATGGGACATTATTTCAACCTGTTACCTGGCAGAATCTTAAAATAGACACTTCAAGGATTAAGAAAAAACAGGTGGTGAAAAAAAAATCCACCCTATGCAGGTGGACCTATGTTTCCATCTAGACTAATATGGTACATACCGTAGTGGTGTATTAGAAACAGTAGCTACTGACCAGTGATCTGGAGCTGCTCTCAGACAGAGAAACCTGGTGGTACAGTCTGCCTCTTTCAATCTCCACCTGGGAGAGAAGATAGATCAACATTATGAAAAAGAACAGTATGCCTCTTTACATCTCCACCTGGGAGAGAAGATAGATCAACATTGTGAAGAACAGTCTGCCTCTTTCCATCTCCACCTGCGAGATAAGATATATATCAACATTATGAAGAAGAACAGTCTGCCCTCTTTCCATTTCCACCTGGGAGAGAAGATAGATCAACATTATGAAGAAGAACAGTCTGCCCTCTTTCCATTTCCACCTGTGTTAGAAGATAGATCAACATTATGAAGAACAGTCTGCCCTCTTTCCATATCCACCTGGGAGAGAAGATAGATCAACATTATGAAGAAGAACAGTCTGCCCTCTTTCCATTTCCACCTGGGAGAGAAGATAGATCAACATTATGAAGAACAGTCTGCCCTCTTTCCATATCCACCTGGGAGAGAAGATAGATCAACATTCTGAAGAAAAACAGTCTGCCTCTTTCCTCCACCTGGGAGAGTCTAGTCCTTTCAGTGTTCAACTTGGTGTAGCGCTGTTCCAGGTGAGTGAGTGAGAGTGTGTGTGTGTGTGTTAGGGCTGTAGTCCGCTGGTCGACTGTTGGTCAAGATGCTCTTTGTCCGACCAAAATCTTGTTGGTCGACCAATAATAATAATTAAAAAAACAACGTTTTTTCCACATTGAACTTGCCCAAAAGTAACGTTCGCACGGGACTGCTGCTCACCGCATTCTTGACCCACAAACATGTCAAAGAAGTCACCGGCGTGGCAGTATTTTATTAAAAAGGATGCAGGGAAAAGGGTAGAATGTAAATTGTGCCAGCAGCAGTTTGCATACCACAGCTCGATGTCCAACATGACATATCACATTAAAAACGGTAGGCTTAAACAAAGTTTGTTTCTCCCCTGCCCTATTTAGCTAGCTAACGTTAAATGCTTGATGGGTAACAGTGTTTAGTAGCTAGTAGAGGTGTAACGCAGTGGAGGTTATTGCATGACTACTAGTGAGGCAGTGCTTCACTAGTATACAGACGATTTTTTTTTTATTATTATTACATATTTTTTTATTTAAATTTTTTTTTTTTTAATATTTTCTTTTATTAGAAAGAAAAACAATGCCAGTGAATTTGTCTTTTCTTCAAAAATGTCCAAGTGACAGCTCTCTGACCCTGATCCCATAACACATTGATGCTGGTCAGGCTATCAGCTGTCAATCAGTTACTGCAAATGAGGTGCACTGGGCAGGGCTTAAGAATCTAATAATCCAATCAAAATAGGGTATTTGAGTTTAAAAAAGGCGGTTAGTGAGGTTTAGCTCACTTGATTGATTGGCGTTCACGCCGTGTTACATTGTGTTGACAACCTTGAGATCCAATCAGAGAACACCATTTCCTATTTCCTGCTTTGAGAGTCAGTAACATTACCGTGTAGGCAGTAGCACTGTAGGCTAGATGAAACTTTGCACCAACATTATTAGGACCGACGTATAAATCAGCAACATGGAGGACTTATGCATCTGGATCAGAAAAAAAGTTGAGGATGAAAAAGTAAGTACAGTGTTTGTAAAAGCTTGGATGCTAACAAGATAGCCATTTTTGTTAGCTACCTTTAGCTTAGTTTATGATCACAATGATGATCACCAAGCTAACTTACTGTACACAATTAATTAAAAAAAATCGCGATCTCGATTCATAGACCTATGCAATCTCATTTCTAAGTTATGATGATTTTCTTTTTTATTAAAAAAAAAATTCTACTTTTTTGTATGATTTTATTGAAGGAATAAGTAGCAGCTACAGTATGTTTGATAGCAGCAGCAGCTACAGTATGTGTTTGCCAGCAGCAGCAGCTACAGTATGTGTTTGATAGCAGCAGCAGCTACAATATGTTTGATAGCAGCAGCAGCTACAGTATGTGTTTGATAGCAACAGCAGCTACAGTATGTTTGATAGCAGCAGCAGCTACAATATGTTTGATAGCAGAAGCAGCTACAGTATGTTTGATAGCAATTCAAGTCAAGTCAAGTCAAGTCAAGAGTTTTAATTGTCACGGCATACAAGTATACAATGAAATGCGGGTGGTCTTGCCCGCAACGATGTGCAATACAGTGGTACAACATATAATAGAATCCAATAAAAAGAACAACATTGTGCAATAAACAGGTAACAGGTAACATGGTGTGACATCTCGGTATCTGTACATAGTTATTTACAGAGCATATAGGACATGCTAGGTAGCTTTGGTAGTGCAATACACTGTTCCTGTTATACTAATTTAAAGTGGCCTTTCCTTTTGGCCATAAGTGTGCGTGTGTGCGGCATGAGTGTGTGCCCGCTCATGTTAAAGTGTTAAGTGGCTGCTAGTGTGTGAGCGTGCACAGCGTGCGTGTCGTGTGTGTGCTCATGTGTGCTTATGTGTGGATAGTTCAGTGTTCTGTGGTACTCAATGTTCATTGTTCAAGACTCTGATGGCCTGGGGGAAGAAGCTGAGCCTAAGCCTCTCTGTCCTAGTAGCTGGGGTTCGCAGGCGTCTGCCTGACCTCAGCAGCTGAAACAGGCTGTTATTGGGGTGGTGGGGGTCTTTCATTATTCTGCAGGCTCTGGATTTGCACCTCTTGTTGTATAGAACCTGCAGGGGAGGTAGTGCAATACCCGTGGTGCGCTCGGCTGAGCGCACCACTCTCTGTAGGGCCTTCTTGTCCTGTGCCGTGCTGTTTCCATACCAGGCAGTGATGTTTCCGGTCAGGATGCTCTCTACAGCTCCTGAGTAGAAGGACTGGAGTATCTTCCCCGATACTCTGAACTTCCTTAACTGTCTCAGGTGGTAGAGGCGCTGTTTCGCCTTCTTTACTACTGTGTCTATGTGTGTTGACCATGTCAGATCCTCTGAGATGTGGACCCCCAGGTACTTAAAGCTGCTCACCCTGTCCACGGTAGCCCCGTTAATCATCAGTGGTGTGTGTCTCCTGCTGTCCTCTCCTATAATCCACGATCAGCTCCTTGGTTTTACCAATGTTCAGGAGCAGGCTGTTGTCCTGGCACCAGCGTTCCAGTACCTCAACCTCCTCCCGGTAGGCCTTCTCGTCGTTGTCCGAGATCAGCCCCACCACCACCGTGTCGTCTGCGAACTTCACTATGGAGTTGGAGCTGAACTTGGCCACACAATCGTGTGTGTAGAGTGAGTACAGCAGGGGGCTCAGAACACAGCCCTGGGGGGACCCGATGCTCAGGGTGATGGTGTTGGAGGTCTGACCCCCCACCCTGACCGCCTGGGGTCTTTCACTCAGAAAGTCCAGTACCCAGGCGCTCAGGGCGGAGCTCAGACCCAGCTCGATCAGCTTGTCCACCAGTCTGGTGGGGACTATGGTGTTGAACGCTGAGCTGTAGTCAATGAACAACAGTCTCACATAGCCCCCCTTCTGACGGTCAATGTGAGAGAGGGTGCTGTGCAGTACCTGGGAGACCGCGTCGTCAGTGGACCTGTTTGTCCTGTATGCAAATTGCATAGGGTCCATATCACTGGGGAGGGAGGCACAAATGTGGTCCTTGACCAGCCTCTCGAAACATTTCATGACCACAGCAGCTACAGTGTACTGCACTACCACAGGACCTAGCATGTCCTACCATGCTCTGTAAATAACTCATGTACAGATATAGATATGCCCTACTTTGTTTACTTGTTTATTGCACAATGTCGCTCTATTGGTTGGATTCTTATTATATATTATTACTATTGTATTATGCACATCGTTGCGGGCAAGCATTTCACTGTATACCTGTATGCCGTGACACATAAAACTCTTGTATCTATTTTGTACAGTATGTTTGACAGCAGCAGCAGCAGCTACAGTATGTGTTTGATAGCAGCAGCAGCTACAGTATGTTTGATAGCAGCTACAGTATGTGTTTGATAGCAGCAGCAGCAACAGTATGTTTGATAGCAGCAGGAGCTACAGTATGCTTGATAGCAGCAGCAGCTACAGTATGTTTGATAGCAGCAGCAGCTACAGTATGTTTGACAGCAGCAGCTACAGTATGTTTGATAGCAGCAGCAGCTACAGTATGTGTTTGATAGCAGCAGCAGCAGCTACAGTATGTTTGATAGCAGCAGCAGCTACAGTATGTGTTTGATAGCAGCAGCAGCTACAGTATGTTTGATAGCAGCAGCAGCTACAGTATGTTTGAGCCAAATCTGGGTTGAACATGATTTGTGGAACTCCCTCTGGTGTTGTGGTCGTGGTATTCACTGACCTTTGGGAAATATTTTGACATGCAAATGGGTATCTTAGTGGTGTAGTGTATCTTGTAGACCAGGCCCATTTCAAGTTGCTGTACTCTGTCGTCTACTCTAAGCCATCCTAGGTTGTCAAATGGGCAGGGGTGAGGTGGGTTTTAGGAGTAAGGTCAAGCAGTAGTCTGACCAGTTTGTTTTGTGATGTTTGTAATTTTGTTTTTAGTGCCTTTGAGGTGCTTTGGTACCATGAGGTGCAAGCATAGTTGTAGTACCCTTGAATGAGTGCTCCTGTTAGAGTCTTCAAGGTATTCTTGTTTACCAGAGAGGAGATCCGGTACAAAAATCTAGTTCGTTGGTTGACTTCGTTTTATTACATTGGATGCCATTTTGTCACGGGAAAGATTTGCCTCTAGGATGGAACCCAGGTAAGTAATTTCATCTTTCCTTTTCTTTGTCACCTTCACCTAATATGTTTTCATCTGGTCAGGTGCGCTGTCACCTAATATGTTTTCATCTGGTCAGGTGCGCTAGCCTGTCACCTAATATGTTTTGATCTGTGTTTGGTTAGGTGTCCCGTCACGCGTCACCTAATATCATCTGTCTGGTCAGGTGCGCCATCACCGAATATGTAATTGTTTGCATCTGTCTGGTCAGGTGTGCCATCAACGAATATGTAATTTTTTGCATCTGTGTCTGGTCCCCCAGGGCTGTGTTCTGAGCCCCCTCCTCTACTCCCTGTACACACATGACTGCGTGGCACAGTGGAACAACAACACAATCATCAAATTTGCTGATGACACAGTAGTGGTGGGCCTGATCTCTGCCAACGACGAGAGGGCCTACCTGGAAGAGGTAGAAAATCTGTCACAGTGGTGTCAGGAGAACTGCCTCTCCCTGAACGTCAGCAAAACAAAAGAGATGATTGTGGACTTCAGGAGGTCGGGGGTCAAGGACTACAGCCCCCTCAGCATCGACATGGCACCGGTTGAGAGAGTGGACAGTTTCAAGTACCTCGGAGCCCACATATCCGAGGACTTGACATGGACCACACACATTGACAGTGTTGTGAAGAAGGCACGACAACGCCTCTACTTCCTCAGGCGCCTAAGGAAGTTCCAAGTCAGTCAGAAGATCCTTAGGAACTTCTACTCATGTACAATAGAGAGCATCCTGACTGGCAACATCACCTCCTGGTTTGGGAATAGCACTGCACAAGACCGTAGCAGACTACAAAGAGTGACACGTTCAGCCGAACGCACAATTGGAGGGGGGCTTCCCACCCTCCAGAACATTTACAACAAGCGGTGCAGGGGGAAGGCTAAGAGAATTATTAAGGACTCGAGCCACCCGAACAACTGCCTCTTTGAACTGCTGCGGTCAGGCAAGCGATACCGGAGTCTTAAGGCGAGCACAGAAAGACTCAGAAGAAGCTTCTATCCCCAGGCCATCAGGCTGCTAAACGAACAATAAACACTATGCAACAACCATCAAATGCACACAGCACACACACCCACACGCACACACTCACTTAAACAAACACACTGCAGCACCCACTCTCCACACTTTAGATCACACAAACACACTTTATATTTATTGATAAAGGATTTGCACTACAACTCGTACACCTACTGTAAATTGTACCTAAATTGCACCTCATCCCATTTCTGCCTTGCACTATATAGTATTGTATATTAGTACACTGCATAGTATTGTATATTATATGGTAACTCAGTTACGTCTATTCTGCATCGAACATTGTACATATGTCTATACTGAACACTGTGACCTCATTTATTTTTTACTTCTAATTTACAAACTATACTATGTTATTTTATTTCATACTTATCTTGTCTTGCACAGTCTCTGGAGCGTAACAGTAAGAAGCATTTTGTATAAAAGTATTCTGTACTTCTGTATGACAACTATTAAAGAAACTTGAAACTTGGTCAGGTGCGCCGTCACCTAATGTTAATATGTTTTCATCTGTGTCCACTGACACACACAGTGGGGGATGTTTTAAAAATATAATTTAATATAATATATAATACCAAATATTATATTATAATATAATAATTTGTACTTCACCAAAAAATTTGGTCAGCAGCCGCCACTGGTGTAACGGTATGCGTATTCGTCCCGCGAATTTACGGTACGGGCTTCACGGTGCGGTACTCGCAGCCATACAAAGAATACGTCTCATACCACTAGGTGAAACTAGGGTTGCACATTTTACAAATCTATGCTCAATATCTTTTCTTTACACTAGGGCTGACCCCGATTAGTCGAATGCACACAAAAAAAACATTATAATAATTATTTTTTATCATTCTTTCCAAAAGCAAAGAGGCCTAGAAGCATGGCTAACGCTAATGGCGCGCATACCAGCGAGGCTAACTGCCTAAGAAAATACTGAAGGCACTGAATAGGCCTTACGGTGAAGGCTGAGAAGTGGCTAGAAAAACGATTCTCGTTCCCACCTTGGCGGACTACACAATTTTCACAAGATCTATTGGTGTAGATTTAGGAATAAAAAGTTCTCCATTTACAATCCTGCCCGTTTTGCGCAATCATAATTTTAAAGTCGAGACTAGATCTTTCCTCGCAAACAGATACTTGGTCACCACAGAGTTTTATTTGACGTAATTGGTGCAAGTTTGGTCACGTATCTTGCGCTCGACCAATAGCAGCTCTCTTTGTTGCGAGGATACGGCCATCCGGTGACAACAAATGACATCCACAGAGTAACGTTACGGATGGAAATTGACAAAAAACACCTTCTAAAGTTCGCAAAAAGGTTTCTAAACAATGTTATATGCATCTCACGTCCGTTCAGAAAGAACGTGTACAAGATTTTACACAGACAAGGTGGGATATATAGAAACTGCGTCGAATGGTGGCTTAACCTACCAGGCCAGAATCATACCATTGCGGAGACATACAAACATTGTTTAGAGATCAATTTGTGTCATACAGAGGTTGATGTGCTGACTGGTGCACAGACTGAGGCGTGTGCTAATGCATGGGCTGCTGCACGACCTGAGGTGTCACCCAGGTTGGTGGCGAGTAACTCTGCTGAGGCTCCTTACTTTGGTCATACTTCGCTAGTGAGAAAAATTAGGAACTGTATTTCAGCAAATGTACTTAATTCACACACACACACACACACACACACACACACACACACACACACACACACACACACACACACACACACACACACACACACACACACACACACACACACACACACACACACACACACACACACACACACACACACACACACACACACACACACACACACACACACACACACACACACACTTTTTGTTTTTTACAAAGACTTATTTTCCTGCATTCTGGTGCAGGAATGTTTACCCTTTAAATGCCAGTGTTTGTGATGGGCATCACAAATTATTGTAAAAAAAAAAAAAAAACACTAAAAGGTAAATATCTTCAATATATCAAATGCAAAAAGGATTGGCAATGATTAGCAACAACACTGATGTCAATGGATTTTTTGTTTTTTTGTAATGTCAGATTGGAATTTTTTTTCCACTTTTTCTTTCATAAATCTTTTATTAAACTTCAGCTCATGATCATAACCACCACATATTCGATACATTTTCGAATTGTAACCCTTTAAATGCCAGTTTGTGTGATGGCATCACAAATTATTGTTAAAAAAAACACACAAAAAGTGAAATATTTTCAATATATCAAATGCAAAGTCTATTTTTCTGGGGGGGATTATTACATAGCATGTGCCAATGATTAGCAACAACACTGATTTTGGTGGATCTTTTGTTTTTTGTAATGTCAGATTTAACAACAACTCTTTTCAGAAAAGTGGGAGTATTTCATTTGTTATCTGACATTACAAAAAAAGAATTATGATCAGGGCTGAAGTTGAATAAAAGATTTATGACTGTTTAGACTGCATAACTCTCTGTCACAGTGATCTCCTGGTCATTCCCCACTTAGGTTATCTACTATTGCGCCGCCGCAACTAGAAACACTGGCCTGACCTGCTTCTATGTTCAGTGGCCTGACTGCGGACAAATTATTGTTATTATTATTATTTTTTTCAAGTACCACCAGCAGGGGGCCTAAGTACGACCGGTGGTACGCGTACCACAGGTTGAGAACCACTGCCTTAAGGCCTCTACATGCTACAGCAACTGCGAAGCAACTGCAACACAACATCGACAACGCAACAGTGTTGCAGACACTCTGCCTTTATGCTTCTGCAACATCGATGCGCAGCCTATGCAACATTGTACCCCGGATGTAGCTAGGTTCCCTAGATAGATGAAACTTCCCTTCTCAACCAACCCATTGATAACAAGCAGAAAAAGAAGCATCATTTTTACTTCCGGTCGGGGGGTTTCAAAATAAAAGAGCGACGTCTAAAAGCACCGTAAATACGTTTATTTTGTACATTATCTAACGTTAACACGAACCTAAACTAATCTAAAGTTAGTTTAGGTTCGTGTTAACGTTAGATAATGTACAAAATAAACGTATTTCCGGTGCTTTTAGACGTCGCTCTTTTATTTTGAAATCCCCCGACCGGAAGTATTTGTGATGTATTCTGCTTGTGTAACTTCTGTGTTTGTTGGTGTCTGTAGATCGTTGGTGAACAACTAACTTTAGGTTAGTTTTTAAGTTAGCTAGCAGCAGGGATGGACGCCTTTGTGCAAATGCAGGCAGCTACAGGCACTCGAGGTCAAGGAAGAGCTGCTGAATTTAATTGGCAGGAGAGAGAGCTCGTCAAAGCCGGATATATCCCTGTGGCTGTGGTTGTAGGCACGAAAATGCAGCTCAAACTACCTGTTATATTAAATTAATTGATTGCTGTTTAACTTGTCCGTGTCCAGTCCTTTCGATTAGCCCCACCGTTCATTGTAAACAATGATGCATGTAATTATATTAACGTTACTGTGTGTTGTTGTAGCTATGTTAATAAATTCTGAATGGCATTAACGTTAGTTGGGTATGATAGCATTGAATAGCATCAACGCTAGCTGGCTGGCTACAACAAATTATCACAAGCTGGCATCGTAAAATATCAACACCAGCCATGGGAACACTGTTTGCTAAATTGTGGAGGCTTTTAATCGTCAAGGTAAGATGATTTGAATGCGTATGCTATGGAAGTCCCCTGCGGCACCACTTTGTTGAAATGTACATAACTAGGGCTATAGGATAACCACCGGTTAATTCCCGATTTTGTATTAGTTTGTCATGACAAACCAATTACATAATCCAACATATGTGTAAGAAACTAACATATTCCAGTTAACGGTATATATTTTTAATGATTCGTTACGGCGAAATCAATACTTCCATTTGTATAAATTACGTTAACTCGAGGATGGTATTCCTCCCTGCGGGACCAATATTATTCTATGACAGCCCCGCCCCCATTCGCTAACCAACCAATCACTGCTAAGCAACATCAACGCAAAGTTGTTCAGATTCGATTTTGGGGAGAGGTACGCAACATCCTCACAACACACTCTACAACACCCTCTGCAACATGTTGCGTTGAAGTCTTGCTGATGTGTTGCAGTTGCGTTGCAGTTGCTGTAGCATGTAGAGGCCTTTAGATTAATCTGTCTAGTTAGGATTAGGGATGGGTACCTTTCACATTTGAACCGATACGGTACCGGTACCTGTGAATCAATACCGGTACCCAACGGTACCTTTTTTCGGTACTTTAGTCTAAAAAAAATTATTTACTTCAAAAAAAATCCTAACTTCAAATAACTACAATTTCGACCGTTTTCGGCTTGCCATTTCTCCAACTGCTTTGTTGTTGAATCAAGTCAAATCCTAGGTAAGCATATATTGTGCGTGTGAACGTTGACATGAAAATAAAAAAGTAAAAAAATAAATAAAAAAAAAGTAATAAAAAAAAAAAAAAAAAATCCCGGTATCTCACTTGAATCGATACTCGGTAGTACCGACGTGTTTCGGTTCGGTACCTCAAAAGAACCGAATTCGGTACCCATCCCTAGTTAGGATGTCTATTTGCTTTTCTGCAGACATGGGAGAACCTTTTTAACCTCTGTCTCTGTCTTAACAACCGGTCCTATGGAACAGCTTGATACAACCTTCTGTCTGGCCTTTGGCGCTGAACCTTACATGCTCTGCCCTGACAAATTCTGAGTGGGTTCTCCTGCCCCCCCGGGGCATACGGCCCTGAGATATTGTCTTGTATCTCATCCTGTATACATGAACTACGCTTGCAGTAGTTCTATCCATTACTCAATTTCACAATTTTCTTATATACTTTTATTCTACTGTCACCATGTATGCATATGCTCACTACATGTATCTATTGCTCCATCTCTGCCCACTACAAACATGGGAACTCTCTAACACCTGTCCCGTCTCCCTGTGAGTGGCTGTCTCGTAGTGATGACCGGAGTGTTGGACGTCCCGTGATGATGACCCGGGAGGATGCGACCCTCTCTGCGCCACCCCCATGCCTCAAATAGATCCGCCATCAGCTCTATTTAATCTTTCAAAATGTTCAGTTGCTATTGCATGGACTTATCTGTGTTTCATTACACATATGAGTGCATGCTTACCAACTGTTTCGCCTGTTTTATTGCAACACTACTATCACCGACATCCAAGAAGGTTTATCTCCTCCACATTGCCTATGGTGCATTTTTTCCTATTGCTAGGTTTTAGTGAGTTTTTGCTTACCTTCGCATGGGGTATGTCTGGGAGTGTTGCATTCATTTGAAAGTTTTAGTTTTGTTCTTGATTTATTGTGATGTTTCTTCTTGACTTGTTTAAAGAAGACGTGTCCGGCCCATGGGGACATTGACGTGTGTTGTCGGGCCTTACAAATACATTTGATTTGATTAGTTAAGGGGGCAGTAGGCAATTAATTTACTCAGTGGATGCCTGAACACAGAATGACACCAGTATCACTGACTACCATGGCAAGCCTATAGAATATTATTCTATTTAATAATAATAATAATAATAATAATAATAATAATAATAATAATAATAATAATAATAATAATAATAATAATAATAATAATAATGTCCTTGTATCTTTGTATATTTGTAATAGTTGTTGTGCTGGGATGGGATAAAGCCTATTTAATTGATCAAGCCTTTTTGGAAATCATTAAATGATGCGCACTTGTGCAGGACGGGTGAATGCTGGTTGGCTGTCTGTCATCATTTCTGTAACGACCTGGCTTGAAGTAGACTCAGGTGCAGAGGAACGGAGGCTGAGACAGTTCAAATGGCAAGGGATTTTATGTAAAAATTAAGTCAACTTAAAATCACACAACAACGTTGTGGCGTAAAAATAAAGATGAGTCTCCAGGTCCTGGCTCTGCATGTCCATGTGGGCAGCGGTGCAAGGTAAGAGTCTGTCAGGAATCATGACGATTTCTGTATAAAATAATTGTTAATTTATCCAATACAGTGCAAATAGCTTTTTATATTTAATTATAGTTCATATAATTCATTTAGGACACCAAGTAGAGTAAATCCAGTGCACTGTGGCCGTTTTCTTAATCCAGAAAGAATATATATATTTTTTTTGTATTTGTATTTTTTACAACCTAAACCATGACCAATCGACCAATCGTAAATTATTTTCGGTTTTGGTCGACCAAGGTTTTCTTTGGTTGACTACAGCCCTAGACTGTGTGTGTGTACCTGTCTGAGCAGCTCTTTGAGTCTGGTCCTGTCAGTCTTCAGCTTGTCGCAGCGCTGCTCCAGGTGAGTGTTTTTCCTCTCCAGGTGTTTCTGCTCCACCTCCAGTTCAGCCACAACACTCTGCCAATCCGCTAGACGCTCCTTTATGCCAGCCTGCTCTCTGCTGTCTGCTGATTCCTGAGGAGGAGAGGAGGGGAAGGAGAGTAGAGGAAGAGAGAAGAAGAGGAGAGTAGATGAGAGAAGAGACAGAGGATGAGAAGGGAGAAGAGGATGAGAGGAGAGGAGATAAAAGAAGGAACAATGAGAGAAGAGGAGGAGAAGATGATGATGATGGGGAGAGAAGGAGGAGGAGAAGATGGTCATTTCTAAAACATATTTTTTTGCGATTGTTTTTGAGAGAAGAAAATATAAACAACTTTGCTTGAGATCTGCCCCATATCAGGATCAGGAGATCTCTATAGGAAGATGTGCCCACTTTTTGCAGGCAGGAAGTGGTACCAGTATTTTACTATTGAGTCCAGTATCTGTTTAAATCCACCATGTATTTATTTGACCCCCTTTTCATGCTCCTCCATGCTCTCCTCCTTCTCCAGGAGTAAAGAGGAGACGATTGATTGATTTTATTTATGGATCCAAAGACACAACAAATCCAAGGGATGACATGCAAAAGTGACAACACTTATTTCCAGCATGGTCCCCGATGTTCTGACCAAAGGACATATACAAATAAGTTATAACATATAAAACAACACATAAAGCAAAAGTCCAATACACCAAATCCATATTCTACATATCTAAAAACAAGTCAATATCACCCTGACCAAATACCATAAAATAGCGCATTTCATTATACCATCATTAAAACAACAATACAAGTATGACCTGACAGCTATTCGGCCACTTTACCCCAGAGATATGAGCGAACCTGACCTTTAAATATTCCTCTAGAACCTGACAGTTTTATCCTAAGTGGAAAGCTGTTCCACATTGAGATACCGGTGTAGAAAAATGAGCTCTGAGCCATTTTTGACTTGACCCGCAGCACCGTACAAGAGCGAACACTGGCCCTGGTATCGTGTCCATGCTGCGTATGGACCATATTGATATACTTCAGATAGCTTGGGGCTGTACCATTTACTATGTTGAACATGTGGTTCAATTTCACCTGTTCAACCCTGAGCAGGGATGTGATTGTGCCTTAAGAAAAAAACCTGAAAATCTTCTAAACGATCGTATAGATTGAACTGTTCACAGGGAAGAGGAAGATGGGAGAGGAAAGGGACAAAGAAAATTAATCAAATATCTCAGTGTCTCCCTAAACAATTTAAAGGGGGTCATCTTGACCCCTCCCAAGTCATCCTGGCTCAAACACTAACGTTAGGACCTTATCTTTTCTTCTTTGCAACCAGATTGTGCAACACCTGTACCGCCTCCTCTGGAAGTCTTGCCTACTGCGAAGGGCTGGAGTTGGACTAATGGACTCTTTTGCTTTTCTTCTGCTCTCAGGTAGATTTTGAGAATGAAGGTGGTAACATTTCTCCATCTCAGCTTCTTGGTTATGTCTAGGTTGGTTTCTGTACCTCATGCTTGTGAGTTTGATGTTTCTACAGAGCTTCACATTAACTGGACAATGCTTGCTCTCCCTTGAGTAGTGTTGAGTGGCAGACTGCTGCACTGCTTGCAAGTAACCTTCCCTGGTTGGTCAGTTTTACAAAAGCAATCAGTGTTAGTGTGTTTCCTAGTGTGTTGACGTCTTTACAGCATCTCGCGCCACTCAACAAAACTGCTAACATTATCGATAGCCAATGAAAATCTGTTATGCAAGAATAGCAGGTCTGATAAATGTTGCTTTCGCGTTTCGCTTAGACCAGGTGGAAAAATAATCAAAACATACATAAAGCTCAATATTATAAAACAAATTAAACAAATTTTTTTTTTACTATATATATATTTTAATATATGAATATTTTTGTAACACGATTTTAGGTCAGAAAAAACGGAAATCCAATTAAAAACGGAGAAATCACATCCCTGCTGAGGTGCACTGGTAGCAGTCCCACCTTTATGAATTCAGCACTTCCTATACGTGTTCTGGGAGGCACACCTAGTATGTACCGAATAGTGTTGTTTTGCATCACCTGAAGTTTATTTTTTAATTTAGTCGACAGACCACTGAACCATGCTGCGCTCGCATAGTCAAAATGACATTGAAGCAAGGAGGACACTAACAGCTTTTTAACAGCAAGTTCAAGTTTGCCTGCACACTTGGATAAAATGTTGGCAGCACTATTCTCACATGAGAGAGACTGCTCTAGTGTAAGTCCTAGGTACTTGACACTAGTTTTTCCCGTGACTACTGCTCCGTTACAGGAGACTTCCATGCGATTGACTTTGCCTAATCTCCTTGTTGTGCCAAAAAGGATCGACTCAGTCTTGCCTAGGTGAATGGACAGCTTATCATCTATGAGCCACTCTCTGGCACTTTCTAGCTCAGAAGTCAGAGCTCTCTCAAACTCCCTGACATCCCTACCTGGCACCAGAAGTGCTGAATCATCTGCATACAATAGTAGTTTACATTTCACAGATGCTGGCATGTCATTGACATATCAGAAATAAAAGAGGACCTAAAATGTATCCTTGAGGCACCCCACATACAATGTCCAGATGTTCTGATCCGACGCCTTCCACCTCACAGACTTGAGTTCTCCCTGTGAGGTAAGAAGTGAACCAACTGACAGCAGTCTGACTAAAACCCATGCACTCAAGCTTTGACGCCAATATAGCATGGTTCACGGTAGGGGTGCACCGATATATCGGTCGGGTATCGGTATCGGCCGATAAGTGCCTTGTTGACTGCCATCGGTCTGTCGGCCGATAAGCTCAGATGTGCCGATGGCAGTGGCCGATAAATATCCGTCAATTTGTGTCGAGTCAATCTGGTCCACACGTTCAAACTTTGAAAAAAGTTTCTGTCAAGCAACCTGCACACACAAGCTACTGCATCAAAGTTACTACTTATGATTAACAACGGCATTCGTTTTGTGGCATTAACGTTATATAGTTACATGTTCAATAACATCAGCATATTTACCCGAACATAGCAAGCATTACTCATTCATATCTCTCACTTCCTTCCTTTGCTCAGAGAGCCCGTACTGAATTGTACCCATTCTGCAATCTGTTAATAAAGTTTTCAATCAGACAAATGTATAGAAAAGCTTTTATTATAACATTCGTTGCAGTAAAATCATTATGCCTCGTTTGGTCATCCTGCAGAGCGCTGGTACTCGTGGCCGGCGGGGAGCTAAAGTTATTAGCGCCGGTAGGTTTGTTGTGGTTCAGATCAATGGCGGACTTCCCGGAAGTAAAAAACGAATAAGCGCTTGCCGATTGGTGGTAAGAACAGCAGAGGCGGGTGCAAGCGGTGTGACGTAATTGGCAGAATCGACTGTCAATCAAAATTGTTCTGTTGTCGTCTACCTGCATTGCTTTGGTTGAGAGAGATAGTGCTCTCTTATTAAAACTCATAAACAAGTCTTGAGCAAGACAAGTTAGTCTGTTAGGTTATGAAAGTCAGTGAGTATTGTATGACTCAGACTTCAGCAATAATCATGACTCATGAGCATTATAAAATAAAAACACACATGGCATGGTGGAATTAATACCATAAACATTTCTTGATGTTTCCTTTTTTTAAGTAAGTAAAGAGGCCTATGTTCATATCGGTGAGCACAATTTGTAACACAAAAAGAGAGACGTGTAGCCTATTTATTTATTTAATATTTTATTTATTAATTTTATTATTATTATTTTATTTGTTACCATGCCTAAAATAATAGTCAAGCATAGGGCTAAAACATTTTCATAAACAATAATATCATTTTTTGTTATATGGTTATAATAAAAGCTTTTCTATACATTTGTCTGATTGATTGAAAACTTTATTAACAGATTGCAGAATGGGTACAATACAGTAGAGCTCAGTACACTGGAGGATGAAGACCAGAAAAAGACTTTCGACTTTTTTACACAAGGGTCCTCCATTTTCAATTCATCAAAACATTTAGAGACATACAAATATACAGTAGTTTAATAAATCAAATAAAAAAATTATATATAAAAAAATTATAATAGTATTTTTTTTTTTGCCACAAATATCGGTCAATTGTGTTAGTTGAACAATCGGTATCGGTGGCAAATTTTCATATCGGTGCATCCCTAGTTCACAGTATCAAAAGCTTTCTGTAGGTCGAGCAAGATAATTCCAACATAATTGCCATCCTCAAAATGTTGCTTGATGTAGTCAATGAGATGAACGAGACAGGTCTCTGTGGAGTGGGCTGCTCTGACCCCAACTGGTGTTCATACAGCAACTTGTTGTCTACTAGATACTCCTCAACCTGCTCATAAACTAGACGCTCAACTACATTAGACGTAACTGTCAAAATAGAAACCGGCCTATTAATAGTTCCCAACGTCTGTCTTACAATTCTTCTTAAAAAGGGGGACAACCCTGGCGTTTTTTTTTTAGTTCAGACGGAAATTTGCCTTGGTTAATCGACAGGTTAATAATATGGGCAATTGTTCTAGAAATTACTTTAGCACTTCTTCTTCTCCCCTCTTATTGTAGGTAAGATGCAAATACAAGATGCAAGACAGAAAAGAAGGAGGGAAGTAAAGAGGAACCTCAGGACTTACCTTTGCCAAGACCTCATTGCCTCCTCTTCTCTTCTCTTCATCCCTCTCTCTGGGCATCTGTCCCTCTAGCCTCTCTATCCATCTCTCCATTTCCCTCTCCTTCTCTCGGAGGGCGACGGCGAGCGCCTCCTCTCTCTTTCGCTCCCCCTCCCTCGCCCTCTTATTCACCTCCTCAAGCTCCCTCTCTTTCTCAATCATCCTCTTGTTGACTATTTCAATCCCTCGTTCTCTCTGAAGCTCCCTCTCCTCTTCTCCTCTCCTCAATCCCTCCATCTTCTGTTGGAGCTTCTCCACCTCTCTCGCCCCCTCCCCCCGCGCTCTCTCCACCTCTCCCTCGGTCTCTCTCAGTCTCCCTCTCAGCTCTTCGGCTTCGCTCGTTCTCTCTGCGGCCAGCGAGGACAGCCGGGTTCGTTGTTCTTCCAGAACATCTGTTCGAGCCACAGCCCTGGTTAGATCTGCCAGCTCTCTCGCCTTCTCTTCCAATTTCAACCTCCAGCCGCTCTCCATTTCAGTCTTCAGTTTTTCCATTTCTTTTGATGCCACTTTGAGTTTTTCTTCCATCTCTCTCCTCTGAGTCTCCAAAGCTTTGGCTCTAGCTCTCAGCTCCTCCAACTCTCCTCTCTTCTTCTCTCTTTCCCCCTCTACCTCTCTCCTCTCCTCTTCAGTCTCTCTCCACCTCTGCTCCAAAGCTTTGGCTCTAGCTCTCAGCTCCTCCAACTCTCCTCTCTCCTTCTCTCTTTCCCCCTCTACCTCTCTCCTCGCATCATTCATCTCTCTCCCCCTCTGCTCCAAAGCTTTGGCTCTAGCTCTCAGCTCCTCCAACTCTCCTCTCTCCTTCTCTCTTTCCCCCTCTACCTCTCTCATCGCATCCTCCGTCTCTCTCCTCTTCTGCTCAGAGGCCCTGGCTTTCGCCCTCAGCTCCTCCATTTCTCCTATCTCCTTCTCCCTGTCTTTCTCCCTCTCCCACCTCTCTCTCTCAACCTTCTCCCTCTCCCCCCGGATGGCTGTGAAGTTCTCCCCTCTGCTCTTCACCATCTCCTCTTCCCTCTCCATCAGGGCACTCCTCAGGCTCTCTCCCTCCGTGTGGCTCTCCTGAGGACAAAGCAGGTCACGGCCATCGATGGGCCTCATTATTCAAGCAAAACACACGACTATTTCAACAGAGCGCTTTTTCAATATACCATAAAAAAACATTTCCACTTAAAATTACATCAGTATGAAACAGTTGGAAACCGTTGGCATGGATATGTAGGCTTATTAAAAAATATTGATAAATGAGGCCCCATTAGAATATTGATATGGTCATACTATTCTCTATATTAGTTTTAGCTATTTAAATGTCTCTTCTTTCTTCTACATCTTCATTGATAAACTCAGGAAATGCAGCCTAGTATTTACCATAAGTAAATAAAAAATATTGGGACAGAAAGATCAGTTTTGGTACACTATAGACTTCACTTATTCAGATCCTTCACATGTTGAATGTAATGGTTTAATATCATATCAGAGTAGAAAGAGATTAGCCTTTAATAAGCAATTTGTTGTATCTGGTAATTTGTTTAACAATAATTATATAGAGCCTCCTCTTGGTAATCATGATAATCATGCCTCTCAATTTTCCTTGGAGCCCTTCTCTCCCAATGTTGTTTTTAAAGTTGATACCAGGAAACCAAATGGAGAGGATAAGCTGGATCCTTTTTTTCTTAAGTTAGGTGCTCCATTAATGAAACTGGACTTTGAAGAAGAAGTCTTTATTTGTAGCACATTGCTACATCGTCATGCAGCGTGCACACACATGCGAGATGGGCGACACATACAGTTACAGCCATTATGACTCTCCACCATACTACCGCGGTGCCAACGGGTTAATTTTGAAGTTGGTTGCTGTTCTGTTATATACCACCAGGAGGCGCACAGTCTCGAAATATTTCATTCCTAGGCTGTCTGTAGAATCACTGCGCAATCACCAAAGATTTCTTCCAAATGCAGCCGTTAAAAACACAGATGCACACCAATACAAACATATATAGTCGTATTTATTATTATAATTATAAGAGAATAAGCATACGTCTGTGTGTGTCTGTCTGCCCAGAGGGCCGCCTGCTGCATCTTAACTCATTCACTGCCAGCCATTACCCATATCTCGTTCTCACTGGGCCATGCTTTAAAGATAGGGGTGTGTCACCTTGTTTGTAGAGCTATATCTATATTATAGCTATGGAGACAATACTATGGTAATTTGACAGTCGGTATCTTCCGTCGAACATGCGTTATCCCGTGGTGAATATTCTATAATTTCAGAGTGATCCGTGCTAACTCCTGAAAAGCTGAGTTATAGGGCGCTACGTGAATTCTGCTAAAAGCATTGGCGTTTCATCCCTGGACACGCTATTTCCAAATGAAATGTATATAATAGGTATTACGTTTCATCATGAATGCATGAAAGGGGGGGGGGGGTTGTTTTTTGATGCTTTGATCGCCAGTGACGGCATTCGTTTTGAACACCACACACGCTGATCAGCTGGATCAATATGAAATCATCAGTTCAGTTATTTTTTATTTTGGGCTTTGGACACATAACAACGGTCATTCCATAAATCACCAAAGTTTTACCAGCTGTCCAATTGTCCGAAAAGGGCTAGGGAGAAGCACTAGGCTTGTCGGGCCCTACCCCTGAAGACTTACGTTTCATTTTATTTATTTATTTTTTCATTTACATACATACATAGTAGATACATATAGTACACATTACAGTACACACATATAGTACACATTACAGTATAGTATACCTGCAGTATATAATAGTATATATAATAGTATATAGTACATAATAGTGTATACAGCACATATATAATGTGATGTGAGATATATAGTAGGGCTGGGCGATATAACGATAACGATAAATATCGCGATACATTTTAATAATCGATATCGAATATCGAAATTAAAAAAAAATCGAAAAATCGTTTTTTTTTTTTTTATATATTTTTTTTTATTATTATTTGTGACCTGCAACAGGGCAGTTTTAAAACCAGAGACAGTGGACAGACTTGTCTTTCTTGCCTGCAACTTAAAGTAATGGCTTTGCTTGTCCAAATGACAATACTGACCAAATTGAGATTTATTTTTCTCTTGTCCATTTATTTAGTTTGCTTTCTAATTTAAAATACAGTTTGAAACCGTCTGTACACAGTAGGCTATGTGTGCTAGCAGAACTAGACTCCAGTCACGAGTCACGGTGCACATGTGCGGTGGTTTGTCCACCAAAAAAGCGCCAAAAGATCGAAAATAAACTAGCAGAGCCAGAACTGTTCAACTCCCCTGGAGCCACAGCCAGCAGAGAAGCCGGTTTACTTTCGCTTTTAAACCAGCTGCAGCCTGAGAACTGGAGTGTGAGGGGATGTAACACAAACGATGGCAAAGAATTGCTGCAAAATAAACATACATCTGTTGTTAAAAAAAATAAATAAAAATGTTTTAATACTTATAACAATTCGATAATTATCGATAGAGAAATATGATAACATTATCATATCGTTATTGCGATATGATTTTTTTCCATATCGCCCAGCCCTAATATATAGTACATGATATATACAATATAATATGTAAGGGATAATGTATAGCTACGAGGTCATTGTCGCAAAATAATTGACCGACAATGCGTTCTGGCAGTGAAGGTCAATTATTTTGCGACAATGACCGAGTATAACTATGCATTATCCCGCTTATTACAGGGCTAACTTACTAACAATATACGTAATTCATTTTACACCATCGACAAGACGAGATCAAATGCAGACGCGGTTCTGTTGCTCCTCTGGCGTGTGTGTGGGCTTGATTGCACCTGATGCAGTGCAGCTGTGCATGGTATAACGCTGCGAGAGTCCGGCTGCGAGGATATCTTTCCCCGTTGCCCCTAACAGCGGTCATTATTGCGCGTTGCCCCTAGCAGCGGTGAATTATCGAGAAATAATTGACCGCTGCTAGGGGCAACGGAGCGCTATTGAACAATCACAATCAAGCATTTTGGCGAATTTTAAAACGCCATGTAATAAAGTACCATAATATAATAGTACCGGTATATACTGAAAATATAGTTCAATATAATATACAAATTAATTATAATAAGATTATATAATGTAATATGATATAGCGTACAATACAGTAATATACGTTTTTTTTTATTATTAATATGCAATTAAAGCTCTTCTTCCCTTCTGTACCTATAAAAAATAGATTTTTTGTCTAGATTTGAATTGATTTATGTTTTCACAAAATTTTTGTTCATCCTCTAGCCCAGGGGTTCCCAACCTTTTTTCCCCCAGGGACCCCCAAACATCTCTGATGAAATTCCTGGACCCCCCTCCTAATAAAATACCATAAAATACTTTTTTTTTGTCATTTTAATACTTTATTTTGTAATTTTAATAACAAACTGCTTATACACAGGCATATGCATCATAATTAGACCCACTATGCTTCTTTGACTTGTGCCTTCAATCAACAAATCTCATCTTGCACCATATGTATTTCAAAATGTTGGCCAATATTCAAATCCTGTATTCATCCTCTAAAATCAGGCCCTAATGGTGAACGGTTTGCATTTATGTTGAATGAAGTAAGAATCCACTGCAGTAAAAATATCCTCACCTTGAGTGGTGGTAGTAAGGTTGACTGACATGAGAATGTCCTGCTTCAGATCCTCATTTTCGATATACTGCACATAAACGATGAGCACAGCCTCGTCTGCGACAGTTGTAGTTTCATCAAGTTGTATGGCAAATGGACCCTTTCTAAGCTTTTCTGACAGCTGCTGCTCGCAATCACTTGACATCTTATCAATTCGGTCTTTCACTACTTGTTCGAGAGTGGTACTGATTTTAGTTTATCTGCCACCTGTGGGCCGCACAGTTTCTAAACCATTTTGATGCAGGCTGGTTTGATGAGCTGCTCGCCAATATTGTGCGGTTTCTTTGCTTTTGCAATTAAAAGCGAACACTCAAAGGAGGCTTCGGTAGCCTTCTGTAAATCACTGCCACCCCTGCTCCACGCTACTCTAACATCAACAGGCTTGTTCGCCTTGAGAGACTGTTCTTTCCTCCGAAAAAAGTCTGGATCCTTCCCAACGGTTTCTGGGTGCTTAGACGCCTGATGTCTCTTCAGCTTGCTGGGCTTCAGGCTCGAGTTTGCCAACTTTTCTCCACAAATCACACACTCAGGTCTTTTGTCTGGTCCCTCAGTGAAGTCCATGGTGATGTAATTTTCGCGATTGCTGTAGGTCCTAACTTTTTTTGCAGATGAGCTGCCGTCATCTCCTTTTCGTTTGTCACACATTTTCGCCTCTGGCGGCTGACTGCAGACGAGCCGAGAAAGTTAACTAGCGTGCTAGGCTAGCTACGGAAAGTGATACAGTCAACTGATTCGCGTTTTAACGGCTACCCGGTAGCCTACTGTTAACGTTAAAAAATCATGTCTAGAAGTTTATTTATTTATCTTTATTTTTTATTGTAGTGGAGAGACTATTCATTCTTCTGATGATACAAATATGCTAATTAAATATGTTTCTAAAAAAAAAAAAAAAAAAAAAAGGACATCAAATCATCTGTGGTCTGGCGGACCCCCTGCGCCCCCTGGCGGACCCGGTCCGCGGACCCCAGGTTGGGAATCACTAGCCCATTCCACAGGGTGGCTCTGTAAGTCAGGATCAAGGATCAAGGTGGAATTGACGTCAGATAGGCCTTACCTTTGATCGGGGTTATTCCAAAAAAAATATTCCAATTATCTGATCACGATTTCCAGTATTGATGTCCATCTGGTCCCCGACATAATCCGGCACAACACATGCATCGAGTGTCCTGGACACGTTTCAATGTGATCGGGTGAACCGCTAGGTTTGCCTGGACCAAAATTCTCAACCCGGATGGGTTTAGATGTAACACAGTCTGGAACAGGGTTTACTGCACTCTCAATACCTCCACCTAGCAGGATCTGGTCGGTACTGCACCCTCAGGGTCCCAGTATGCCTTTTAACGGTAACAACGTGACACTAAATAGAATATTAAAATAAAATAAAAGGAAAACGGACCAAATAACGTATACGGTTGTCGAGCAAACATGTATATATATACGTGGATGGCGCATATTGAGTTAATAAACTATCGATTTATATGGAATTCGTTAAACTTTGTGTCTGTTGTCATTATTATTATTATTTATTTAATAATAATTAAAGTCATCCCGTGCACATCGCAGTCTGAAATGGGAGGGCACAGATAATTAGATTACATTAGATTAAAATGTAATGTAATGTATCAACTCCAATGTCAAATCCATTCTGCTATATGGCTCTGAAACCTGGAAAACCACCACTAACATCAACAATAAACTGCAGACCTTCATCAACCATTGTCTGAGACGTATCCTCAGGATCTTCTGGCCAAACACAATCACCAACATCAAGCTGTGGGAATGCACCAAGCAAGAATCAGTGGAGGTCCAGCTGACCAGGAGAAAATAGAGCTGGATTGGGCACACACTTCGAAGACACAAAACCGCAATAACCAAACAGGCATTAAAACACTTTAACTGCCAGAAGACGTGTTACAGCGTCCTTCCCGGCCATGCTCAAGTTGCCGAAGGACGCTTTACAGCGTCTTTAATATCAATATTTCAAAAATCTGTGATCGGATTCATATTTCCCCTCCGCTGGCCTGAGATCCACCAGGAGGACCCACTGAGCTCTCTGGCGGTTCAGGAGCGCCATCTGGTGGCCGATCGGCGCAATCGCCAAACAGGAAGTGCTCTGGGCGATGTGCTGTTTGACCATATTACTTCCGGGCACTCTGTTTGGCTCCCGGCACTCTGGCTCGTCACAATACATAGCGATCCATTGCCAATAACTCGATAAACAACATGATTTGGACGTATATACCATTATACAACCTGGAAATGGACCGGGTAAATCGACATCCCATAATGGTAAAATTTCTACTCTACGCTGATCGCCCAACGGCGCGAGGAGACTGGGGTGAGTTTTAGCATGTAAAATTACCGTCTTCGATACTAACTGCTATGATCAACATTTGACCCACATTAGATGATTGGTATAACGCTGCCCACGGAATTATAAACTCCCCCTAGCCCATCCGGTCAACATCAGATGACGTGTAGTAACTTCTAGAAGTACGTCTAGTTGGAATTTTTTATATCGCGCCGATTGCCATAAAACTGTATTGCATCATCAATATAATGCATTTGGGGCTATATATCACGTTCTGGAGAAAGCTGCAGAAAGAGATGAAAACATACTTATACATTAGACCATACTTTAGTATGAATATGTGAATGAAAAAGTTTAACGTTGCTTCACCCTGAACAATACATATAGGACTTTGAATGGGCCCTAATAATGGCAATCTAGCAATATGATTTAAAAAGTTATAGCCCTGCAAAGAAGGGGAACTTATCCATGTTAAATATAGCTGGCAATCCACAGTCATTTTCCGGATTTCTGGCCGGCACCCAAAGTGTTAACCTGGAACCCACAAGGCAAGCGAGGCAGAGGAAGACCCAAAAACACCTGGAGAAGAGACACTGAGCAGGAACTCAAGAAAAGGGGACTGACGTGGAAACAGCTGGAGAGGATGGCGCAAGACAGACGGGGGTGGAAACTTTTCATCAATGGCCTATGTTCCGAAAGGAATAAAAGGCCTAAGTAAGTAAGATTAAAATGTATTGTCACCATGTACTGTAGCAAAACCAAGTAACACAAATTCACAGTCATTATTATTATGTATGTATCTGCCTGTGGGCAGTCAGCCCGTGCACATCGCAGTCTGTCGGCGCCACGCTATTATTATACATGTATCGGTTGAATGTCATATTTTGTTGTATTTATTACAATATTATTATAATTATTTAGTTCAGAGGATGTCTGTACAATACACATGACGCACATGATTAAGAACACACGTGCACAGTCTGTCCGACTTCATAAATCCGAGCTCCAACTACAAGCCAATACAACGAAAATAAGTTCGGCATCTAACCTACAGTACTGAAGCAGGGCTCTATGCTAACTTTTTTCCCCAAGGAGCACATGTGCTCCTAAATGAAAAAAATGTAGGAGCACACAAATTAATTTAGGAACACAGTGAAAAATGTTCAAGTAACAGAGTTTATTAACAAACTATTTATTACATGCATATTATATTGTGCATGTGCATACTAAGGGACAAACATCTGTGCAATAGCACATAGCACCAAAATTCAACAATTCTTTAATTCATTATAATTCAAACGCTATAGAAACGTAAATAATCAAATGATTCTGTTACAGCTGCTGAGCTATATACTAATAATAGCTACTGTCCATCAATATCTTCCTTTATAATGAAATAGGTGTGAGAGAGAGAGAGAGAGAGAGAGAGAGATAGAGAGATAGAGAGAGAGAGAGAGAGAGAGAGAGAGAGAGAGAGAGAGAGAGAGAGAGAGAGACTCAGCCTTCCCTCACTATTGGATGCCTCAGAGCATTCCCAGGGATAGCTTACAGTAGTTAGCGTTAGTAGGTTGGCTTAGTTAGAGTTAGCAGCTAACATTAGTTAACCTCTTAAGCCCTAGCCCTATTTTCAGAAAATCCGCCAAAAAATACATACCTAAGTAAATGGAAAATTGCTCCACTTCTACAAGGACCATTTGCATGTTCCTGGTATCTAGGGACATCTATGGATCTTATGGAATGTAATTCCCAGTGTCCGAAATATTGCGTCTGTTACTAGGCTTGAGTAAATTGTGATGAACCAAAGGAGTATATAAATGTTATTTTTTTTTATTATATATATTTGACGGTGAATAACACCATGCTAAAAATTACCAGACATGAAAAATTGCCACTGAGCCACAATGTACAAAAAATCTAAGCAAATGAATAAAGGGCAGATGATTAAACAGGAGATTTAGTATTTTGACAATATTGAATTCTGCCATCCGGACAAATGCAATTTGAAATATGATTATAGAATATAGAAGATCAGGCCTATAAATGACGTTATTATGACCAAGTCGCACATCTATGGATCGGCCAAATCCAGTTCAATCTGGATTTAGTACCACCAGGTGCCCCTGACAGGGCAGAACAAAATTTGAATGAAATCTACTGTAAGTACAGTTACTTTTTTATAATGTATATTTCTCCGCCATTTTCCATCAGATTGCAACACCGTTTTTGCTAGACGTTCACAGAAAGGTAGAGAAACTAACTGTTACTGCATTCTATTTTTTATGGCAATAAGGTTCAGGTTTGTTCCATCCGTGAGATATGATCCCAAAAGAAAAGATTTTATGAGCAAACGAAATTCGTAGATTGGACTTTTGAAAACGGTCTCGATTGTTCTTTACATATCATCCACGCTGTGTATTCAAGCTGAGAACACGGCACAGTTTTTTTTCTCTCCCCTCCCCTTTTCCTATAGACGAAAGTAACCTGGTGCAACCCGAGCGCCCCTACTGGTTGATACCGTTAACTATTTAATTGCCAGACCCGATATATATCGGGTTAACTCGCCATGCGTTGGCTGCCAGACCCGAGATATCTCGGGTTTTGGTAGTTTTTCCTTTTTTTCGATATTTTTAATCATCCAGGGACCTTAGTGTTACCATAGGGCAGGGTTAGAAATTTAAAAAAAAATTCAAGGGCTTTTTTTGCCCCCCTTAATTGATTTTCGGGGGCTTTTTTTGTATTTCGGGGGCACAACATTTTTATAATGAAAATTAACATAAAGATTATAAAACATTGTTGACACTTTTTTTTACAGTCTTCGTCCCTATGTTTGATAACGTAATGTTAATGTCTCCATATATAGGGCTCTACGCGAACTTTTTTCCCAAGGAGCACATGTGCTCCTAAATAAAATGTTAATAAATAAAATCTAAATACAAATTTAGGAGCACACAAAGAAATTTAGGAGCACAGTGACAATTGTTCAAGTAACACACACACACACACACACGATGTGTGACATGGCTTGGTTTCATGTTTTGAGGTACCTTCAATTATCTGTAAATAATACATACATACATCTAAATAGATTAAATATGATTGTCCCTGAGGGCAAGTTGTGTTGTTGTCTTGATATATCTACAAATAGCAGACGAATAGCCGGTTGCCTCTGGATCAATGAATGTCTAATATTGAATAATATTATTAGCTATTTTATTTTTAACATCCCTAATTCCAACAGTCAAGAGGCTTGTTTCAAATTGATACATGAAAAAAAACCACACACGCAACAACATCCACCTCAAACACAACAAAAGAACAGAGCATCTCATGAACTTATGTCATGGACTCTATGGACTATCAGCTGAACTCGCACCAATGCATAGGGAAATAGTCAGACATCCCAGAATTATTTCATAATACAAAGTTTCTGAATGGACGTTTGGATTAAAATCATCCCAAAGACAGCACTGGAACGTTTGAGTATAGGCTCTGGCCAGATCTATCAATGAAATACGTTGCACGCTCAGCGCTGTGGAATGAAGGAAATGCGCATTGGGATCGGATTTGGATGTTATTCTTTGAAGTTGTGTTACAAATGGAACGGTCTTTCCCCGCCGAACACAAGTTACTTAACGTTACACAGGTCGCGCTATGCAGATGCTTAGCTTGCTAACGTTAAGATAGCAGTGTAACTTAATGTTACACTATGCATGCTTGATGAAAGCAGAGCTCTCTGTCTGTCTGCGTTCGCACCTCTAATGTACCCTGTAACACGCAGCGGGCCCCGCCTCCCTCCCTCCTTGCAACACGGTTCCACCCAAAAACTGAATTTCAGTCCAGTTTCTGAACTATTAACAGCAGAGCTGTTTTGTAATCTTCACTCGTCTCGCACACTGCAAGTAAATGATTTTTCCAGTTCGCACACACACATATTATTAGGGGCAAATACGAGGGAAATGCTCGCACTGTAGAGCATATATATAATTATATATATAATTAGTAAACTGTCGGGGGCTTTTCTTGCCCCCCTTAACTGATTTTCGAGGGCATTTGGTCAATTTTCGAGGGCATTTTTGCCCCAAGCCCCCGTTAATTTCGAACCCTGCCATAGGGAATGAGTCGGAGATCGCCAAAGTGAAATACCGGCCGCATCCAGGTAGACGGCGGTATCGAGCACCCTTTGAAACCTTATATCTTGCCCTGTGTTACACTCAAATGTCTCCGGGCGCAGTTTTCTGGGTCGGGCGAGTCGAGTGGTTCTCCCGGTTGCATTGAAGCGCTTCAAATGCCCCCGATCCATATGTTGTGGTGGGTTATGTCGTGGACCAAATGGACATCGGATGGACCAGATGGCAATCAAACAATTGGAATATTATTTTTGGAATACTCCCAATCTGACGTCAATTCTAGCTTGATTGTGCAATGTTATTATACCGATCCAGCTGATTAGCGTTTTTAGTGTTCAATACGAATGCCGTTACTGGCAATCAAATAATCAGAAATGACCCCCCCCCCCTTTCATGCATTCATGATGAAACGTAATACCTATTATATACATTTGATTTGGAAATAGTAGCGTGTCCAGGGATGAAACGCCAATGCTTATGCAATGCGAATAAGGGATCTAGGTGAAAGTTGACGAGCGAAAACCAGAAGTAAATCACACAGAATTAACGGCTGTGGATGAGGCAATGGATTTTGGAGAGCTTTTTCTTTTGTAGCACAGTTTACCTGGATCTCTCTCAAAGACCCATTTCTGAACGAATTTTTATAAAATGTTGACATGTACTGTGTTTTCCAGCTTATACATATTTTTTTATATATAATTTTTTATATTGCAACCACTACAGAAAAATTCAAGTTGAACTCAAGTTCAGACCTCTGTTACTCTACTTCATTAGCACTAAAAGTGATTTTCCTTTTTTGCATTAGTAACTTCAGAATGTTATCTTTCAAAAGAAACCAGGCTCATGCATGTGCTATAAGTATAAAGCTAAGCTTTGCAGTATGCAGTCCTCAAGTTCAAGTTAAAAAGTGGCCACTTTTCTGGGTGCCTGTTAACACTTTCAGTGCCCAGCAGGGGGCGCACATTTAGTGCTTGAATGCCCACCATCCACTTCAATGTTAGCATTAATATCGCCTAATCTATGTTTTAAATTATGGCTGTGTCTAATCTGCCCGTCGCATTATCAATGACTCATTTCCAGTCAACATTGTCGAAGCGGATTGTTTTTTTATCGGTTCATTTCCGTTTTATAGCATTTTGAAAAGCCCTCGTTTTCACAAAAAAATTTAAGATTCCATGATATTCGCCCTGTACTGTAATATTCTAGAACGTTGAAATTTTTCGGCCTATTTATGAATCGTTTTCAAATAAACGCTAGATTATCGATAGTATATGTGTACGTGTGCACGCTGGTGCCACGCGCTGAAAATCGATTCTCTCAGTTCCTGATCGCTCTTACAGTCAAACAGCCATATCACATTATAGGGGAAAAGATTATCTCCGTGAAAACGGGTCTGATTATCCTAAGACTGGTCAAATAGATTCCTTACCTGAGATCAGATGGTATCCAAATGGATTATTCCAATTCCTGATCGCCATTCCAAAAATCGATCATTTTATTGATCCCACGCGTATACTGTAAAACACATATTACACGCTGTGCTGAGGGTCCAGAATGAAGCTGATTGGCTCCGGTTACATGCGTGAGAAGTAAAATGTGGATTCCGGAGTTTTTTTCTCTCATGCATTTTCGTTGAGTCCAATCCAAAATGGTGCATTACCATCTGGGAGACGATAGGGGGCGCTTTTTTCACATCTGAGCGCCTGGCGGGGCAGGTTTACCAACGGTAGACTAGGTTGATGAAATATGAATTCAGATCGCTAATAAATAAAAAAAATCCGAGAATTCTCGTGATGGGCATTCAACCCGCGGGCTGATAACCCGAGAATTATTGTGATGGGCATTCAAAGTGTTAAGAGGTTAACTGTAATTTGACTATTCTGCTTATGTATTACATACCTTTGGTTGTTTGTTTGATGTGTGTTTTATTTATTTCCCTTACCTCTGTGACATCCGTCTCTTTTCTATTTTATTAAAGAAAAATGTTGGCCACTTTCCCTGTTACCCTTCGAGAGGCCTTTTTGTCCTCTCGCCAGGCCATCATTGTAAATAAGAATTTGTTCTTAACTCATTTGCCTTGGCCCTGATTAGCCACTGCCACGCTTTATAAGATAGGAGTGAGTCACCTTGTTTGTAGAGCTATAACTATATTCTATATTATAGCTATGGATACAATAATATGGCCCATTTGACATCGAGTATCTATCGTTCAATATGTGATAAAGAAAAAAATAATTCATCCATACATTCCCGTTTTATACCGTGGTGAATACGAGTATGGTTTTAGATTGGTCCGGGGTAATTCCCGAAATGCTGAGCAATAGCCTTATGCGTGTATTACACTAAACCCATTGCCGTTTCTTGCCTGGACCCGCTATTATTCTCAAATCAAATCTATATCATAGGTATTATGTTTCATCATGAATGCATGAAAGGGGGGGGGGGGGCATACGTTGTGGACTAACATTACACACACACTGTCGGATCGCATTGAAGACATGCTTGGATCAATGCAAGATTGATATCATATAGCCCTTACGTTGACTAGGATGTACCCCAAAAAGAATATTCCAATTATCTGATCGCCATTCCAAGTATTGATGTCCATCGTGTCGCCAACACAATCCACCACACATCATGCATCGGGAGTAGTTGATTCTTCTCAATCCGACTGTTATGAACGCTGAGCTTGAGCAAAACAAAACAAAAACGACCCGGACCCATTAGATCGACCCACAGGCCAAGATACAATGTTTAACACATTGGGCGCCGGGCATTGTGCCCATCATTATACCCAGTCTGCCAGCACTGTATGGAGATGTTTACCTTCTTTGCAGGGCTATAACTTTCGAAATATTATTGCTATATTGACATTACTATGGCCCATTCAACATCGATTATCTGTCGTTCAGGATGTGTGAACGTTATATTTTTTTCATTCATACATTGTTGTGTTAATACCTTCGAGAATATAAGTATGTTTTTAAGCTTTTCTGCTGTAATTCCAAAAACGCTAGTTCTGTTTCGTATTCGCTCTCGCTCGGCATCGCTCTCTGCACTATCTCGCATATGTGCACGCGCACTGAATAAAGACCACAAATGTACCTTTAATCCCAATATTCGTCTGACCACACCCCTATCAGCTTACCCATATAAGCAGGGGTGGGGCCACCCACTCGCCTCCTTCTCGCTTTCACCACAAGGAAGAAGTGCCTCGGTAGATCCCCACACTTGACACCATGCTGGAAGAAAGGATTAGGAGCAGCTTTGGGAAACAAGGATACGTTGACATGTCTTTATTTTCTCTCTCACTATTTTCGAGAAAATACGGCGATATTGTCTTCGTACTGGAGTGTCTGGAAGATGATGATCATTCTAAAAATCCTCCACCGGTTTTCGTATTGGGAGTTCGTGCCGCTTCATGCTTTTCCAACTGCAGTCCTTGCTGTGTGCTGGTTGCGGTAAAGGCACAGCTGGGCTGTAGGACGTGCCGCGGGTGTGAGACACGGTGGGTTCCTGGTTCTGGTGAGTTATGTTTGCTGGCAGGCTTCACTTGTCTGTTAGTGCTATGGGGGCTACTTGACAATGTTTATGAAAACCGGCCCCAGGCTAGGGTCCTTTGTTCAGTCTCCTAGACGACAGGAGACCTTGGTCTGAAGCCATTTTAGTTTAACTAGTGGGCCGCGACCATTAACACTGGTGATCCCTGTGTGTTCTGGACGAGTGGTTATCTCACTGTCCCGTGTTAAGCCCCTTCTTTCATATCCAAATGAGAGTATTCCTTCACGAGGAGATATGTGCATGGATGTGCGATAGCGGCAGATCCATGTTCAAGTCAGCTACACAGGCCAGTTTGGTATTGTGCTGATTCCGTCGGGTGTTGGTAAAATCACCGTTGTAAAGCAGTGTTGACATCTTGTTTCTCTTTTCTCTTCAAAAGTGAGGAGAGGTTCAGAACGGCGGCCTGTCTGGGTGAGTGTTATGTCATTGTATACATGTTCAGGTGATAGCTGCTTAGCTTACGGTTAGCCAGTCAGCTGTTAGCTGCTGCGTTAGCCTGCTGGGATCGCTGCATGGCCTACTTAGGTTGGGCCTACTGTTAGCCAGTCAGCTGTTAGCTGCGGCGCTAGCATGTCGTGATCACTAGGTAACGTTAGCTTGCTGCTATAGGCCAAGGCCTGGCGCGGGGTAGCTTCAGCTCCTCGCGCGCCGCCGCGAGCTCGCTTCTGGTCGCGTGCACTGTTAGCTCGGCGTCTCGCGAGCAGGGGCAGTAGCGCCCGAACGGTTGGAGCGGCCGTTAGCTTAATGCTACTCTGTTGAACGTGCTTTGATTATAACATGTTTTACACTCTTGACTACGACGTCATCCTTGACAGGGGATGTTCGTCGACCCTGCCCTGAGCCTGGACGGGGATTGCGTCAACAAAGAGGACTGTAGCGACTGGTTGGAGCGACGACGCTGCCCAGTTCGAGCAACACAGGATCGGCTGTGTTGTCTACGGGGTCTCGAGTCTGCACTTCGCTGATCTACGTTCCGGGTAGGATAAGGTTTGACCAGACCTTATAACACGTCTTCTGGTTTTACTTTTCTAAATGTTTTGTGAATAACGATGTTTTCCCAAAACGTGTGTTGCTGCAATGCATTTAGGATACGACGCGAGTTATGTGTGAACTGTTTTTGTCACTGGCAGTTAGCTTCTCCATGCAAATCGGGTTGTTGTTACAGATGTGAAAATGATCTGGTTGTTGTGTGAGAAACATCATGGTGTTTATATGTACCGTGTACTCACAACTAAGGTAACTAACCTATGAAGCTATGCTTAGTGACAAGTGAGTAAAAGAATGTTCTTTTCTCAGCCTGTGATGACAATGAACAGTGTGTTCGCATATTAACAGGTTTTCCTGTTTTAACTGGCCGTATTAAGGGTAAAATAGGAGGATTGTGTTTCCCCCCGGTTCCCTGGGGACTTTTTCATCCTCCTATCAGACATGTTGTGCACTAAATTGTGTCTTTTGTGTGGTAGGGATGCAATGTAACCCTTAGCTTGATTGCTGAGGTTGTGTTAAAACTGCTGGAGAAACTTTATTTTCCTAAAAGAAAAGATTGTTTGGTCGCTGTCGTGTGTGCTTAGCAAGGCCTGTGGCCGATACTAATCGAGAATTATGTATTCTCTCATTATGAAAAACGGCGTTCCTCTGTAGAGTGTTTTTGCCATTTTTTGTAGGTGATGATGGGTTGTGTGTGTCATGTGACCTACAACTGGGTTGGACTGGCCACAGAAGCACATGTGTATGTTGGACCGGGGCTCTTAGAGCCCTCTCTATTCTGTGTTTTTTCCTTAGTAAAAATCAGATAGCAGGTTAGCTCATGCGCTGTGTGGAGCTGTCAAACGCTTCATAGAGCTGACTATGACTGTGTCATATTCTCTTTTTGTCATTACATCGTATCATGGGTGTGGGGTCGTAAAGGGGTGAACTGGTAACCTTTCCTCTCCCCCTTGTTTCTGTCGGTCAGGGGTACACCCCCTGTCCTTCAAGGTTCCCGTCACGTGGGGGGGGGGGGGGGGGGGGGTTTCCTGGTCCCACGGCCTGGTATATTGGGCGTGTGCACCGCAGGAATTCCCCCGCCATAGAGTACGTCACCGTGCGCGTCTCTGTTGGTAGGACTTCCGTGTGCTGTTCAGGTCCATGTGATGGATCTGTTTCAGGGGGGTGGTCAGGGCTCCTCCTCACCAAGCGCCTATTCGGGCCTTCTGTGAGTTCGGACTCCTTCTTCCATGTGAGGGAGCCTCCATCAGAGTACAGAGCCTTCCTCCTCAGATTGTCAAAGTGAGTGGACCCTCTAGAAGGTGTCCTATTCTATTGTATATGTATTCGATTCAATTCGATTATTGAGTGTGTATGGGTTCAGTGCCTCTTCCCCGGAGAGCCCTAAAACCAATTTTTTACATGGCTCAAGGTGCAATATATTCTTTTCAATCTGTACAGCTCGCGTGGGAAGTCTCTCTGGGGATCCCCGTCTCCTTCCTATGGGAGGGTGGTGGGATGTAAAAATGTGAACAATTTTTACCCCCGGCTGTGTAGACTGGGATACATACTGTTGATGCTTCCTTCTTTTCTATTCAAAAAGTGTTGGAGTTAGGAAGTGTCACACCCCTCTTGTCGTTCCCCTGGGCGCCTTGGGGATTCAATGACAGGTCTAAATAGCCTGTTCATTGATGGGGGTGTGTCCCGACGCACGTATAGTGCTAGCTCGCTGTAAACAGGCGACTGACTGGCACGCCTTGGTTGCTTGTGGTTAAAACGGTGTTTTTATAAAGCAACTGAGATGGGGGTTTTTCCTCTTCCGACGACCGAATCCCACGACCTGGGTTGGTTTTCGACGGATTCTCGTTCATGTCTGGGGGATGATGACGGAATGGATCTGAACATATGTAGAGAGTCTCACGCCCTTGGGGTGGGCCACCAGGCGCGGTTCGCCCGAACGTCTGGGTGGCGCCTTCTTTTCATGTTAAGATCGACACGCATATCTGCCCTTTCTCCTCGAGTAGGCATGTCGGCGTGGTTAGGGCACGGGACTGGTTCTGGTCACGCTGGTCCGGATCAGTTGAACCCGTTGTCCGCCGGGGATGCAGATCTGCTGTTCTGGTACCCTGAGGGACTTGGGCTTTTTTCAGGGGGAAAAATGCCAGGTCGGTCCGGGTGTCACAGGGTTAAGCGCTATGGAGACCCTGGTTGGGTACGTTTTTACTCAGCACTGTCGTAATGGCTTACGGCCATGCCATTCTGTACACGCTCGATCTCGTCGGATCTCGGCCGCTACACAGGTTGGTCCTGGTTAGTACTTGGTTGGGAGACCGCCTGGGAATACCAAGTACGGTGTGCTTAGGGGCTGGTTCTCCATTATTTTTCGCTCCTCTCTCACGCATGGCGAAGAGGGGCCTGTGGGGGTGGTTTTTGACCTCCTCTGGTGACCCTGTGTTTCCCGTACCGCCAGGCCCGGTCCGGAGTAATGTTTCGTCGACCCGTAGGCCTGGGTTAACCCTTTTTTGGAAACTGAAACACTTGTACTGCGGTATAGCCGGAGTATACCCGCAGGTGTGTTTTGGAGTTTTTTCTTGAGGGGTTATAGGAACAACCACCGCATTGGGTAACACCAGGGTGGTTGATTCCCTGGTGTGTTGGAGCAGTGTCAACTCCCGGGTTCACCGTTGAGGGTGCCCCTGCACGTTCATGACGTCTGCCAATCGTGTCAGCCTTCTCTGCCTCGACCCCTCTGGGTGGGGGTTTTTAAATGGAGGCTTGGTCATGCAACACCGCCAGCTTACGCTCCCTCCGCCGGGGCGGCTGTGTTCAGCTGTCCCCTCTGGCGCCTGTCTCGTCCGCAGTCTCCAGGCTAGGGTTAATAGCCTGTTGCCTGGTTTTTCCCCGGTGCGCTGCCTGCTTCCGTTGGTTAACCTTTTTTGTGTGCTTACGGCCATGCTGACTGCCTGTTGCAGGGTCAGTGTGCCAGGCGGTGTACTATTGGGGGGACGGGGCCCGCTCGGCTGAGGGGCTTTTGTCCGAATACGCTGGCGATGTGGGGGGCGGGGCACTACGTGCCCACCTGGTGGGGTCTTGATGCTGGCATCATGGACTTCTCCGGGCCCCCATTCCAGGGAGTCCAGTCCTTTTGGTGGGTCTGGGTCTTCCTTCGCGCTCCGCTGCTACGGCCTTGCCACGGGGTTGGGTTTGCCCTTGACCCCGTGATTCTGGGGGCAGTAACGAGGTTGTTCCTCCGTTCGTTCCCGGGTGGCATGCGGGTTGTGCGTGTGTGTAGTCGTGGGGTCAAGCCACGGTCTGCTCACCCTGTGCGTTGAGTTGCTTGAGTGCCTCTTCGCACGGTCGGGTCCGTCGCCCTCCCGTGAAGCCCCTAATAGGGGGGGTGCCCTCCATTAGGGTGGGTCGGGGGGGCTCGGCCCTCCCTGTTCTGATGGTTGTGGGGGGCTGTCAGCGGGGTGTATTTGTCGGCCGTTGGCTCTCGCTCGGCCTCCCTTGTGCAGAGAGCGATGCCGAGCGAGAGCGAATACGAAACAGAACGTTAGGTTATGACTATAACCAAGTTCTGTTAGTATAGCGACGCTCGGCATCCGACGCCGCTGCAGCCTTTGACCTCGCCTTGTGGCGAAAGCTTGGGAAGGAGGCGAGTGGGTGGCCCCACCCCTGCTTATATGGGTAAGCTGATAGGGGTGTGGTCAGACGAATATTGGGATTAAAGGTACATTTGTGGTCTTTACTCAGTGCGAGTGCACATATGCGAGATAGTGCAGAGAGCGATGCCGAGCGTCGCTATACTAACAGAACTTGGTTATAGTCATAACCTAACGTTATAGGCCCTGACGCATGATAGATTATCGATTGGCGTTTCTTTCCTATACACGCTATATTAAACAATTCAAATGTATATGATCGGTATACATTATGCTTCATCATGCATAAAGGAAAGGGGGGGGGGGGGTCGTTTATAATGCCTTGATCATCAGTAACGGCTTTATTTAGTATGGGTTGATATATTGATCAGACTGATTGCAAACAAGGAAATGGACAATCGGGCTGAAAATAACGTTAGTGTCCTCTTACCGTTCGCCGATGAGACTGGAAGAAAAAGATTCCAATTATTTGACGCCGATCTCCTAGATCCATTTCCATTTTTATGGTGCAATAAACGCCGAAATCATATTGATTATTGCGTTTCGAAAGCGATCCAAATGCACTCGAGTGTTTGTCTGGATCCACGTAACAAGATATGACTGCCGGAGGGATTTCCTCGACGCACCGATCGCCACTACCGGTTTGACGTGAGTGTAACTCGCCCGACCATCCACCAGGCGGCTGTATTGAGGCGTTGCAATCTCAGACGGGGTGCCGCTGCAGCCCGGAGGGAGGCTGGATGAATTATGAATGCCATGGTGAAAAAATGAAATATTGATCCCAAAAACGATTTATGCCGTTGTTGGCGTTCAACGCATGACGGGCAATAACAACTTACGCCGTTTATGGCGCACAATGTGTTAAAAGGGTGCTCGATACCGCCGCCTGGGAGGATCTGGCCGGTACTGCACCCTGGGCATCGCAGTATGCCTTCTACCGGCAACATACGGGTCCCTGACATTGAATACGATATTAAAATCGAGAAAAAAAGGAAAAAAGATCTAATAACGTATATATACGCGGTTGGCGTTCAACGGTTGTCCGCCAAACACGTATATAAACGTGGTTGGCGTCCATTGAGTTAACTGACCTGCCTGGTTAAATAAAAAGAAAATTAAATCAATTAAACATCAAACATCCTGACTTGGCTCTAACACTCCCTGCAGCAGAGAACGACCGCTGCAGAGAAACTCAATTATGGGCCTGTTTCATGTTTTAAGAGCTGGGTCAGGATTTCAACTCAAAAGTTGTCCAATGCGGTTTATGAGCGGAAGCAAAGTTTTGCTTTTGATGAGGTTTTATTCAAGTCCAATGTAAAACTCTTCCCTGATCTGGACATTGGCTATTTGTTCTAGATAGTCAGTCATAGATATGACACTCATCAGTGACTGTGACCTTCGTGAGACGGTTGGTTGGCCGTCTGTGATATAATTTTCAAGGCCCTTACTGGTAAGCTAAATCTTATATCATTATTATTGGAATGGAATGTTAGAACCTAGTGTAGAATTTAAGACATTGACCACTAATCATTGTACTGGTACATGTTTTAATTGATTTGTTATCCTTGCTTTTGTCTAGCCTCGTCTTGTTGTCTTATTGTTGTGATTTTATATACGGTGTGATTTCTATGCTGTATTTATGATCGCTTGTCTCTGTATATAAATGTAACTGTAAATGAGGGAAACCTCAGTTGCCTTTTGAGTATAAATAAAGGTTTGAAAGGAAATTAAATACCTGGAGCAGATGTTTGAGTATAGACATCTCCTGAAGACCAGCCTGCAGACCTGGAGGAAACAAATACAGTATGAGGAGGTATACAAATATATTCATAATTAATTATATGCCAATAGTAAATAAATTAGATGCTTTGAAAGCAATTGTATTTCCAATGAATATTAGGTTAGAAAATAAATCAGCTGGATATAGATAATGTTGCTGCTGGTGTTCAGATCACAAGATAAGATATTCCTTTATTGATCCCCTTGGGGAAATGCAGGCATCAGAGCAGCATAGGGGGGTACAGGTATGGGCAGGGTAATGGTAGAAAGACATACATGTAGGCTAGGGATGCACCGAAATTTCAGTCCTGCGTGATACTCCTCTTGGGACTCGGGTGTCGCGCTGTTTCTATGTAAACTCTGCGCGCAACGAGTCCAATAAATGCGTCTTTAACATGCTTTATCCTTATTTACTATATGCCCGTCGCGGTTAATCAATGAGTGATCTAATATGCATATTATTCAGAGCGAGAGGGGGAGGGATTGTGTTTCTCACATTGACGCTGTCTGTCGCGCGTCTACTGTGCCAAAGTCAAGAGAGCGCATTCATCTGGGGACTAAAAAGGTGCGCTCAGTAGAGCACAGATGTCCGCCTCTCTCTCTCTCTCTCTCTTTCTTTCTCTCTCTCTCTCTCTCTCTCTGATTGATTGATTGAAAACTTTATTAACAGATTGCAGAATGGGTACAATACAGTACAGCTCAATACACACAATTGTTAAGGGGATGCAGACCAGAGAAAGACTTTCGTCTTGTTTACATCAGGGTCCCCCATTTTCAATTCATCAGGACATATATGACATACATGACATACAGATAGACAGTACTGCTACATCTATACATTTATGACATACCAGATTTGCAAATACAGTACTGTTTGTGATATAAAAATACCCATAATAGTGATTATTTATTATTTAAGTTAAGTTTAGCCATAATCATATATTTTTCCATAATCAGGTAGCTGAACAACATTGGTAAAAAAAAATTCTATTCTATGAATCATTTTCGGCCTTTCGGCATTCGGCCAACTGTTTCCTATTTTCGGTATCGGTTTCGGCCAATAATTTCCCATTCGGTGCATCCCTAATGTAGGCACTAAAATTATAGTAAATATAAAATTATACAGTGTCAACAATATAATTAATTAATATAATCCCCTTGATCCTACCTCTACTTTACATAATACATTCCCTTACATTATTTTCCCAGATTTCCCAGTCAGACTCATGAAAAAATAAGACTAACAGCCATGCCTGTCTGCTCTGCTCACCACACACACACGCAGACGCACACACACACACACAACGCACACACACACATGAGAACAATCAAACACACATACACATCCACTGCACACACACTACACCATCATCACTGTACTATATTTTTTTATCATATTTATACAGTATTATATACTGCATTATATTTTCAATGCTACTTTAACATAATTATTTCTGCTGCTATGTTATGCTACTTCTATTGCTTTATTTTATTCTATTCCTATTGCTGCTGTGAGGTTGAGAAACCGGAACCAAATAATTTACGTCTCCTGTGCTCGTATACAAGGATGTGACACAAAGATCTGAATCTGAATTACATACAGCACTGTAGCTTTGATGCAATTTGGTGCAAGGTCCCTTTAAGTCACATGACAAACGATGAATTTGAATTGCCGACCTGGACGCGTCTATATTAATCCCAGCCCAAGAGTGCTTCGCGTTTCTCTGATTGGCCACGACGCCCATGTGACCGCGGTGCGCGGCAGAGCGGTAGAGCGGAAATAGGCTGCTGCCTCCGCGTCAAGAAAGACAGACAGGCATTCTATTGCCATGCTCTGCGACAAACTCTAACCATAACCAACTCCGAACGAATGCCTAAACTTAACCCTAACCTTAACCAACTCCGAAAGAATGCCTAAACTTAACCCTAACCTTAACCAACTCCGAAAGAATGCCTAAACTTAACCCTAACCTTAACCAACTCCGAAAGAATGCCTAAACTTAACCCTAACCTTAACCAACTCCGAAAGAATGCCTAAACTTAACCGGCGAAAGAATGTACGTTTATATAGAGCAGGGGTCAGCAACCTTTTTGACATGGAGTGCCTGTTTGAAATATAGTTATAACTAGTGTGCCTCAACAATATTCCATGCATCGTAATTTTTTTTTCTCATAATCAGGTATTTGTAATGATAATTTTTACATTATTACATCATTATTGTTATTGTTATTATTAACAATATTATTATGATGGTTGTATCAACCCTAAATCTGAGTGGGGGGGGGAATGCAATGCAGACAAACAGCTGATTTGCCCATTCATTTTTGGACACATCACACACCGATGTGCTGTCATAGCTCCACCTACAGGCCTAATGGAGAACACCAGGAGAACACCAGGATGTGAATGGAGGGTGAATGTGAGGTATATCGTGTAAATAAGTTTTGATTGATCGCAAGACTACACTGTAAAAATATTGAGTTCAGTTACTGTGCATTAAGGTTTTCATTTTTTTTTTTTATGATTTATTCTTTGGCGTTTTATCGCTTTATTGCTACTGGGCAGTCCAGTAGAGAGAGACAGAGGAGGAATGGGAGACAGAGTGGGGGGAAGACATTCGGCAAATAACGACGGGTTCGGGAGTCGAACCCGGGTCGGCCGTGTCGCGGCTGAGCGCGCTATGTGGTTCGCCACTGGGGCGCCCAGGTTCAGTTTTCAATCCATAATAAGTTAACAGAAAAATAAGTACACAACCACATTATTTCAACCTAATAAAACTATGTTTATTGTCATTGTTTTAAGAACACAAGTTGACTTGGTAATACTCACATTTTGAGTAAAAAAAATTGCTTTTAACTAGGGCTGTCAGTTTATCGCGTTAATTAGATTAATTAATTACACAGCAAATTATCGCGTTATGAAAATTGACGCAAAATTAATTACAGCCGACCTATATTTACTTTAGACAAGTGGCAAATCGGTGCGCTTTTATTTTGAAATCCACGCTTGAGTTGGGCGTATTAAACTTGGCCCATTGAATGACCCGTAGCCTACTTGATCGTCACTTCACACATGCGTCGTCTATCAAACAAAACAAACACACAAAGGAATTAGCTCAGCTGGAACAAGATGTCAGCATCACCCGAGGCGATACTCCTGGGACCTATGAACGGCAAGTTCAATTTCAAAAAGAATATAGATGGGACAGTAAACAAGACCATTGTAATATGTAGCTTATGTCAAAAAGAATTTGCGTATCACCGAAGCTGCTCTAGTCTAACGTATCACATGAACGCTAAACATGTCCAGGCAAGTTGTTCGAGCAGCTCCAGTGTAGCTAACGTTAGCTCCAGAGCAACTCGCACGCTTCGTCAAACCACTCTTGGAGAATTACCGTTAGGCAAACGGTTGAGTAAATCCACCACAGACAAACTAACCAACAGCGTCGCGAAGTGGATAGCAAAATATTGTAGGCCAATAGCTATAGTGGAAGATAAGGGTTTAGCGGAGTCATTTCGAATAGCGTCGTCTGACCCAAATTACAAGCTACCCTCGAGAGCTACAGTGATGAAAAGGATCCACAACATGTATGACACAGAGAGGGAGGCGAGGGAAGAAGTGTTGGCACGGGCTGGCCCAATGGCCCTAACGGGTGATCACTGGACGTCGGTGGGCAATCATAATTATTTGGGTGTCACAGTGCACTTGATCGATACTGAGTGGAAACTGCAATAATTTGCATTAACGGTGACCAAAACTGTGGGCCGCCATTTCGCCGATGCGTGTGCTGAACAGTTCAACACCGTAATAGAGGAGTGGAATATAAAAGATAAAGTCACATCTATTGGGACTGATTCCGCCCGTAATATGATAGCAGCAGCGCGCTATATGCCGTTCCAGCACATGCCATGTGCTGCACACGTGCTGCAAAGAACCATCACAGTCTCCCTTGAGGACAGAAGCCTTGACACCACCCTGGCAAAGTGCCGCAAGATTGTAGGCCACTTCAAGCACAGCCCTGCCAGTACAGAAGAACTGCAGCAGCAGCAGACTGCCCTCGGACAAGCAAAAGAGCCCATGATACAAGATGTATCCACAAGGTGAGACTGTTTAACTACCTGTTGTATGCTTAGGGTAAATTTAGTGTGTGTGTGTGTTTATTTCTTTGTATTCTGTACAATTGCATCATGCTGCATTAACAACCCCCAGTGGGACTAATAGTTATTTTATTGAATTGGAAGGTGGAATTCGACACTGGCCATGATCTCACGGTACCTGAGGAACCAGGAGGCTGTGACTGCCACTTTGGCCCAACAGAACCACAAGCTGTCCATGCTGACCCCCACAGAGTGTGACAAACTGAAGAAGCTGGAGCTTGTACTTGAGCCCTGCAGGTAAGTGTCTCTCCCTCTCTCTCTCCCCCCATACACCCCCCTCCTCTCTCTCTCTCCCCCATACACACACCTCACACCCCACTCTCTCTCTCCCATACACACACCTCACCCCCCAATCTCCCCCATACACACACCTATCTCTCTCCCATACACACACCTCACCCCCCCCTCTCTCCCCCATACACACACCTATCTCTCCCATACACACACCTCACCCCCCCTCTCTCCCCCATACACACACCTATCTCTCTCCCATACACACACCTCACCCCCCCCCTCTCTCCCCCATACACACACCTATCTCTCCCATACACACACCTCACCCCCCCCTCTCTCCCCCATACACACACATATCTCTCTCCCATACACACACCTCACCCCCCCCCTCTCTCCCCCATACACACACCTCACCCCTCTCTCTCCCATACACACACCTCACCCCCCCCCTCTCTCCCCCATACACACACCTATCTCTCTCCCATACACACACCTCACCCCCCCTCTCTCCCCCATACACACACCTATCTCCCTCTCATACACACACCTTCACCTCTTTCTCTCTCGCTCTCTTGTTTCACTGCAGGTATGTGACTGAGCTCCTTGGAGGGGAAACCTACGTCTCATGCTCTGTGGTGCTCCCCGCACTCTGCCACCTAAACCGCATCATGGACCTCAACGAGGAGGATCCGGGCTACATGGTAAAGTTCAAGGCCAGCTTCACGAAGGACCTGGACGCACGCAAAGCGACCCTCAACAACAGATGGCTGAAGCTGGCTACAGCCCTCAACCCGCGATTCAAGGACTTGAAGAGCGTACCAAAGGACGAGAGGGATGAGGTGTGTGTGTGAATGAGAAGACCAGTGTTAAGTCCTTAGGCTGTCATGAAAAGTCCTATGCAACTAATTAATTGTCCCTCTTATTAGGTGTGGACCTGGCTTAAAGAGATGCTGCCAGGACCAGAAGCAGACAAAGCTGCTCCACAAGCCACAGAGGACGAGCCACCAGCGAAGAGGACCCTCCTCCTGCTGTCTTCAGACTCTGATTCAGATGAAGTCAGGGTACTGTCAGGACAATTAGACCTCTACAAAGCTGAGCCCAGCATCGGAATGAATGACTGTCCACTGGAGTGGTGGGCAGCTCACGCAAAAGCCTATGGACAGCTGTCTCCTCTTGCTCGCAAATATCTGGCTACTCCTGCTACCTCTGTGCCATGTGAGAGGCTATTTTCACTTGCAGGTCACATAGTCCAAAAGAAGAGGGCAGCCTTACTCTCAGACAATGTAAACAAGCTTGTTTGTCTTAGCAATTGGCTCAAGGAATAGATTTGTCATGCATACAGTAGACCCTGCACTAGACCCTGCACTAGACCCTGCAGTCATGCCCCAGACCCTGTAGTAGACCCTGTAGTCATGCCCCCAGAAACTGTAGTAGACCCTGTAGTCATGCCCCCAGACACTGTAGTAGACCCTGTAGTCATGCCCCCAGACACTGTAGTAGACCCTGTAGTCATGCCCCCAGACACTGTAGTAGACCATGCCCCCAGACACTGTACTAGACCCTGTAGTCATGCCCCCAGACACTGTACTAGACCCTGTAGTCATGCCCCCAGACCCTGTAGTCATGCCCCCAGACACTGTAGTAGACCATGCCCCCAGACACTGTACTAGACCCTGTAGTCATGCCCCCAGACACTGTAGTAGACCCTGTAGTCATGCCCCCAGACACTGTAGTAGACCATGCCCCCAGACACTGTACTAGACCCTGTAGTCATGCCCCCAGACCCTGTAGTCATGCCCCCAGACACTGTAGTAGACCATGCCCCCAGACACTGTACTAGACCCTGTAGTCATGCCCCCAGACACTGTAGTAGACACTGTAGTCATGCCCCCAGACACTGTAGTAGACACTGTAGTCATGCCCCCAGACACTGTAGTAGACACTGTAGTCATGCCCCCAGACACTGTAGTAGACCCTGTAGTCATGCCCCCAGACACTGTACTAGACCCTGTAGTCATGCCCCCAGACACTGTACTAGACCCTGTAGTCATGCCCCCAGACACTGTACTAGACCCTGTAGTCATGCCCCCAGACACTGTACTAGACCCTGTAGTCATGCCCCCAGACACTGTACTAGACCCTGTAGTCATGCCCCCAGACACTGTAGTAGACCCTGTAGTCATGCCCCCAGACACTGTACTAGACCCTGTAGTCATGCCCCCAGACACTGTAGTAGACACTGTACTAGACCCTGTAGTCATGCCCCCAGACACTGTAGTAGACACTGTACTAGACCCTGTAGTCATGCCCCCAGACACTGTAGTAGACACTGTACTAGACCCTGTAGTCATGCCCCCAGACACTGTAGTAGACACTGTACTAGACCCTGTAGTCATGCCCCTAGACCCTGTAGTCATGCCCCCAGACACTGTACTAGACCCTGTAGTCATGCCCCCAGACACTGTACTAGACCCTGTAGTCATGCCCCCAGACACTGTAGTAGACCCTGTAGTCATGCCCCCAGACACTGTAGTAGACACTGTACTAGACCCTGTAGTCAGTATATTAATATTTGAATAGTCATATTTGGCACTATATCGTCGAGTTGGACGTAGTCTATTAAGCTAATAATAGTCTGTTAATATATAGTGCTTCGTGCGGTGAGAATACTACCGTAGTCAGTACCCCATCGTTTCGGGCAGAGAACTGGCTGCTTATCCAGGGTGGTTGACCCCACGTGAAGCTGCACCCGAGGAGCCCCAGAGCCGACGAGCGAGTGGACCTGTATACCGGATTATTCTGCCGACGACAGCCCGCCTTCCCAGGCACGGATTATGCTTTGTATACTTTGATTATTCCATGGATAAAGACCCCCGACACTGTAGTCATGCCCCCAGACACTGTAGTAGACACTGTACTAGACCCTGTAGTCATGCCCCCAGACACTGTAGTAGACACTGTACTAGACCCTGTAGTCATGCCCCCAGACACTGTAGTAGACACTGTACTAGACCCTGTAGTCATGCCCCCAGACACTAGCTTGCTGTGGGCTGTTTTGATTTTTGAGGATACTGTAGCTTAGTGTAAACTGTTATTGGCTGTATCAGCAACAAATGTTACCTTATTGAGAGGTATGTTTTCATTCATTTTATTTTATTCAATTTAATAAAATTGATTTCTAAAGCATTCTTCACTTGCAGGTCACATAGTCCAAAAGAAGAGGGCAGCCTTACACACAGACAATGTAAACAAGCTGAAGCTTGTTTGTCTTAGCAATTGGCTCAAGGAATAGATGTCATGCATACAGTAGACCCTGTAGTAAACCCTGCACTAGACCCTGATTTTTGAGGATACTGTAGCTTAGTGTAAACTGTTATTGGCTGTATCGGCAACAAATGTTACCTTATTGAGAGGTATGTTTTCATTCATTTTATTTATTTATTTATTCAATTTAATAGAATTGATTTCTAAAGCATTCTTCACTTGCAGGTCACATAGTCCAAAAGAAGAGGGCAGCCTTACACTCAGACAATGTAAACAAGCTGAGGAATAGATGTCATGCATACAGTAGACCCTGTAGTAGACCCTGCACTAGATCCTGCAGTAGACCCTGCAGTAGACCCTGATTTGAGGATACTGTAGCTTAGTGTAAACTGTTAGCTGTATCAGCAACAAATGTTACCTTATTGAGAGGTATGTTTTCATTTTATTTATTTTATTTATTTAATAAAATTGATTTCTAAAGCATTCTTCTTGGTGTATTTAATTGATCAGTCACCTGCTACAATAATGTAATGTCCTTGAATTTTAAATATTTATATGAATATGAAATATAAATATGCGATTAAAATGCGATTAATTAGATTAATTAATTACAAAACCTGTAATTAATTAGATTAAAAATTTTAATCGCCTGACAGCACTACTTTTAACATGTGCAATGTTCAATGAAATAGAAAAATAAATAATACAATTTGTTGATTAATCCCACTGGTCACAATGGTGACCGTAATAATGTTTTTGTTATAAGGCTCTGCAAATGTTACTGAATGATGTAGCAATGTATTTCCAGCTAAATTGAAATAATAAACAAATAAAGGGTCTCAATTAAATATGTGGTAGTAAAAAGAACCTGTGGGAGGATTGCAACAAGATAAATGCGACAACAGTGCAAAATATTTCACTATAATATTTCAAAGCAAAAAAAAAAATATATATATATATATATATATATATATATTTTTTTATTTTTTTTTTTAATGCTGCCCCCTGTGCCTATGAAAATGCCCCACGTGCCTATGCAGGCACGCGTGCCTAGGGTTGCCTACGCCTGATATAGAGAGATGATAAATTAATTAAACGTAAAAAAAAAAAAATAAAAAAAAATTTAAGTGATTCGAACTTGTCACCAAGGCTCCACAGCAAGGCGGCGAACGAGTTGAGCTAACCGTCGATGTTAAAACAGGGGGGATTACGGCTGCATAATGCCGTGGCAACCTACGCTCTGCCGCTCTGCTCTGCCGCTGCCGCGGGGCGTGCTAGGCGTTGTCGCGGCCAATCAGGGAAAACGCGGAAGCACTCGGCAGCACTCTTGGGCTGGGATTAAAGAATAGGCGACCTGGACACACTATGCCGAATAATGATGATATGGGCGGGTCAGAATCCAAATCGATACGATACCTGGGCTTTGGGTATCGGCCGATACCGAGTACCGATCCAATCCATTACTTTTAATGAATAGTACAGACTTAGACCCTCCTTTTGGGGTCATTAATAAATTTTCTCCATTAGAGATAGTTGACGTGTCAGAGATAGCAAATCAGGTCACTTTGCTTTGATTTCTGCCACGTTAGACGTGTGTCTTGGCATTGGATTTTAGTTTCTGGGAAATTCTCCGACACCAAGATTATATTTTAGCCTGGTAGCGGACCGATATCCAATACCAGTATCGGTGCATCCCTAGTCCGGAGTAGCAGAGGAATTACAGCAATGGGTAAAAGATTAATAATACCAGTATTTTAATAATACCAGTATTTTCCATTGAAGATACAGTGAAGGAGTATTGCAGTGTTTCAACAGAACGATCAACAGGTTAAAAACTCAAGGACAAGTATGACTGTGTATCGATACCGATTACCCAATTCCATTACATTTTAGATTCACAAAAGAATTTCGATATTGATTAAATTACTGTAGGCTTGATGTCAATTGTTGTCAAATGATGCAAGGCAAGACATCTGCAAGACAGGGGGTTGTTCAAAAAACTCCACATCCTCCACTGAAAGAACGGCATAGATTACCCTCTTAACACTTTAACCGCCGAAAACGCGGGGAACTCGTCATTCCCCGCCATGCTCATTCCGCCGAGGACGCCTTAACTCGTCTTTGATGTCAATATTTCAAAAATTTGTCATCGAAATCATATTTCCTTTCCGGAGCTCTGAGACACAGTGCTGATCTCCTCTCAACTCTCTAGCTGTTCAAGAGCGCCATCTGGTGGCCGATCGGCAGATCGCCAACCGGATATTAACCTTTGAACCAGTAGTACTCATGCAAATGTGGTCCGGCCACTCTCTATAGCTCCCGCGACTCCATCTTGAAACACTGGATAATAGATCGCTCGCCCTAACTCAATAAACAACGTTATTTGGACGTATATACTATTATACAACCTGGAAATGTATCGGGCATTTCTACATCCCATAATCGAAAACGGTCTACTCCACGCTGATCATCCAACGGCGCGAGGAACATACAGTAAGATTCAGCGTTATATTCTAACGTGTTCAATATAAACTGCTATGATGAACATATGACCCACTCTGGATGAATCATCTAACTCTGCCCACGGAATTATAAACGATCCCCCGCCCATCATCAGATCATACGTAGATCATTCTAGAAGTACGTCCAGTTGAAATTTTTCATCTCGCGCCGATCGCTACCAAACTGTATTTCATCATCAATATAATGCATTTAGGGCTATAAATCACGTTCTGAAGAAAGCTGCAGAAAACGATAAAAACATAATTATACTTTAGACCATATTTTAGTATGAATATGTGAATGAAAAACTTTAACGTTGCTACACCCTGAACAATACATATAGGACATTGAATGGGCCATAATAATGGCAATGTAGCAATAGAATTTAAAAAGTTATAGCCCTGCAAAGAAGGGGAACTTCTCCATAGACAAATAGAGCTGGCGAGGGATGGTAAATTATGAATTTAACCCATGGCGATCAAAGTGTTAAAGGAAAACTCCAACATTTTGGGAAATTAGCTTATTTAACATCTTCCCTGGAGTTAGACAAGAAGATACATATCTTTTTTGTCTCTGTGCGTGCATTTAGCTTTGGGAACAGTAGCTCCGTTAGCGTAGCTTAGCTTCATCACTGGAAGTGGGGCGGTGCAATAGCCTGACGTTCCCTACAGAGTCCTACAGTCACGAAATACAATCCAAATACAACTCCAAAACGTTCCTGTAAACATGTTGTGACCTGTGTATTTACCACATGGAGAAATAAAAAATAATTGAATTTGACAATTATGTTTTTTTTTTTTTTTACTTTATTTTTTAGCGTTTATCGCTTTTTCTGGTCAAGCATGACCGACAGAAACAGGTCGAAAATGGGATGTAGAGCAGGGGAAGACATTCTGAGAAATGATGGCGGGTCCGGGAATCGAACTCGTGTCCCCCAGATCCGTGACAAGCACGGTTTTCCCCGACGCAGAAAGCTACGGGAGCTCCCCGACAATTATATTTTCTAAGCAAATATACTCTGAACAATTTTTTGCCTAACCACTCGTCTCTGGGCGCAGTCAGTGATTTCAACATGAAGCCGTGTTTGTTGATATTCTCATTCATTAAAAGGATCCGAACCGATTGAAGTTTATGGATACCATGACTTAAAATCCTCTTACCTTGACGATTAAAAGCCTCCCCAATTTAGAAAACAGTAATCCAATGGCTGGTATTGATAATATAATACTAACTACTGCACGGAGCTAACCGGAGCTAACACAGAACCGGACGGTCACTAAAGCAAATATAATGACTTCCTTTCTGGGGGAGGTTCAAAATAAAAGAGTGACGTCTATAGCAGCGGAAAACGTTTATTTTGTACATTATCTAACGTTAACACGAACCTAAACTAACTTTAGGTTAGTTGTAACGGCTTCACGTTGAAATCACTGACTGCGCCCAGAGACGAGTGGTTAGGCAAAAAATTGTTCCGAGTATATTTGCTTAGAAAACGTAATTGTCGAATTCAATTATTTTTTATTTCTCCATGTGGTAAATACACAGGTCACAACATGTTTACAGGAACGTTTTGGAGTTGTATTTGGATTGTATTTCGTGACTGTAGGACTCTGTAGGGAACGTCAGGCTATTGCACCGCCCCACTTCCAGTGATGAAGCTAAGCTACGCTAACGGAGCTACTGTTCCCAAAGCTAAATGCACGCACAGAGACAAAAAAGGTATGTATCTTCTTGTCTAACTCCAGGGAAGATGTTAAAGGGGCTATGTACTGCTATTCCTAGCACTATTTGGGCAACTTTACACAATTCCTGTTAGTCTATTGAAGACATCTGTAAGGTTTATTTCAAAAAAATGCATTGTTTTATATTTCTAATCAAGTACTCAAAACCATCATTTTCCAGCTTCAAGATTTCAGGCTGTTATGGCCTGGCTCCGCCCATAAGCACTTTGAGTGACAGTCAGCCCACACAGTCTGCTACTGGTAGACTGAGAGAGATAGAGAGAGAGAGAGAGAGAGAGAGAGAGAGAGAGAGAGAGAGAGAGAGAGAGCTTCTTCCAGAGCGAAACCCGACACCTCTGCACACACTCGGAGAGTCGGAGGGAGAGAGAGAGAGAGAGGGGGGGGTGGGAGAGAGAGAGAGAGAGATTCTTCCAGAGCGAAACCCGACACCTCTGCACACACTCGGAGAGTCGGAGGGAGAGAGAGAGGGTTGGAGAGAGAGAGAGAGAGAGAGAGAGAGAGAGAGAGAGAGAGAGAGAGCTTCTTCCAGAGCGAAACCCGACACCTCTGCAGTGCACACACTCCGGAGGGAGTGCCGCGTGTGCCCCCCCCCCCCAAGTGCCCCTTCTCTCTCCATCTCTCTCTCCCTCCAGAGCGCACGCAGAGGCGTCGGGCCCCACTCCGCCTCGCAGCATGAGGAAGTGGCTTCCACTCGCTGTCTAGTCTAGGTAGAATGGGGGCGGGCATTAGCTCCAACCACAGAGCCAATCGCATCAGTGTGCGCTACCCAGCGGCCGTATGACGTATATCAGCCGTTCAAATCAAAATGGCCTGATTTAGGAAAGGGGCTGAGCTGAATCAGAGCAATCCGCCAATATGGTATTTAGACACTAAAACACATTAATACAAACTCCTATTACTATAATACAATGCTAGAGACTGAAAAATTACATTTATAGTACATGTCACCTTTAAATAAGCTAATTTCCCAAAATGTTGGAGTTTTCCTTTAAGCCCGGTACCGAGCCGAGATTTTTTTTAACGTCACAAATAGATCAATACAGTCTGTATTAAGTGATGTTGTGTTTCCCTTTCAAATGTAGCCAAGAGTAAAGACCCTAACCCTATCAAAACAGCAGTCAAAGTGTATATTGTCAGCACTACGTTTGTTTAGGAATGAATTTAAGTGTTTTAAGCAAAATATGAGGAAAATCTCTGCACATTACATCGGAAATTTGAGGATTTAGATGCAAGGACAGTAAGCTGTCATGAAATCGTTGTAATCCTAAGAAAGAGGAGACCAAGGGCTTTCGATGGACGTCGGAATTTCATAAAACTACAGTACCCAGCTCACACCTGCCGCAGAAAAAGGAAGGCCAACCATTTTACATTCCCTGATGTCCATAGATGTCCCTAGATACCAAGAACATGCAAATGTACATTGTAGAAGTGGAGTAAAATGTACTTGGGTATGTACTTTTAGGATAATTTTCAGAAAATATGGCTAGGGCTTAACAGGTTAAAAGGTAGATCTTGAGACTTCGACGATTATATTATATAATTTTTCCCCCCGGCCCTAATGACAAATTATTCTTAGATGAGGTTTGACTATGGCTTCTGTTGAACATTTAAAAAATGTCAATAAATATATTTATATAAAAATGTAATAATGAAACCATGCTCAGACCTTGTCTCATCTTCTCCATTTCCACCTCCTTCTCCTTCACATCCTGTGTGGTATTCTCAAGGCCTCGCGTCAGCTCACACACCTGGACAGAGAATCAAAGAATTAACAATAATAACAACAAAAAGTTTTGAACATCTGGTTATAACACGAGTGATGTGAGGTATTATGATCACCTGTCCTCTGAGTGTGGAGAGGTTCAGAGCCATCACCTCCATGTTCTCCTTGGACTCTCTGATCTCCTCCTCCCTCCTCCTCAGAGACACCCCGGCCATCTCCCTCTCTCGCTGTTCCCTCTGCACCTCCTCTCTCAGCGCGTCTGCCTCCCTCTCCACCTCCCGCTGTTTCCTCTGCACCTCCTCTCTCAGCGTGCCTGCCTCCGTCTCCCTCTTCCTCAGCTCTGCAGAGAGGCCATCCCTCTCCTCCTCCACCTCTCTCACTCTGGCGCTCAACCTTAGTGAAGTTAAAACATTAGCTAGTGAAGTTAAAACATTAGCTAGTGAAGTTAAAATCCTTAGTGAAGTTAAAACATTAATTAGTGAAGTTAAAACATTAGCTAGTGAAGTTAAAACATTAGCGAGTGAAGTTAAAACATTAGCTAGTGAAGTTAAAACATTAGCTAGTTAAAACATTAGCTAGTGAAGTTAAAACATTAGCTAGTGAAGTTAAAACATTAGCTAGTGAAGTTAAAACCCTTAGTAAAGTTAAAACATGAATTAGTGAAGTTGAAACATGAATTAGTGAAGTTAAAACCTTAGTTAGTGAAGTTAAAACCTTAGTTAGTGAAGTTAAAACATTAGTTATCGTCACGGTGACCAATTGCAGCCACTCTTATTGTCTGGGACCAAATACGGCCACGCCCCACTCCCAGCAAAAAGTGGGAATCTCTAGAATGGGTTTGGGGCGGCGCTGTATACGGAAGTAGCTCTCAAGGTGACGATTAGACAACACTTTTTTGTTGTCAGTAGATGGCAGCATTGGTTTAAAATTAAAGGCTGAAAATGTTGAGAACTACAACACTGCATTTCCCAAGAGCGTTAGCACAGGTCGCTGGTCACTGGGATGTGTCTATATTCTCCGACGTGATCTGAACAGCGTTAAACTATTACTGCGACCTCGGTATAGCGACCGAGAATGGCCAACTAATTATCTTAACAAAAGTGCGCTGGTAGCATTACATATGTTGTCTAAAGGGGGACATATGGTACAATTTAAGATTCTAATGATAATCGGCATATAAAGGACAAGATAAAGCATCGTTAATTTGTAAGAAACCTCAATGAAAACGGCGCAGGGTGATATTGTTATGAAAATGTGATAGAATCCTATAAAAATGTGGACGCATTTGGCCTACGTTCCGTTAGTGAAGTTAAACATAGTTAGTGAAGTTAAAACATTAGTTAGTGAAGTAAAAATCCTTAGTGAAGTTAAAACATGAATTAGTGAAGTTAAAACATTAGTGAAGTTAAAACATTAGTTAGTGACGTTAAAACATTAGTTAGTGACGTTAATACATTAGTGAAGTTAAAACATGAATTAGTGAAGTTAAAACCTTAGTTAGTAAAGTTAAAACCTTAGTTAGTGAAATTAAAAGATGAATTAGTGAAGTTAAAACATTAGTGAAGTTAAAACATTAGTTAGTGGAGGTTAAAGGACCACACCAGTCTAATTTTGACTTCTCATCATTACCAGAGATGAACAAATGTTTGAAGGTATATATATAGTGTAGGGGGAGAACGGGGTTGGTTGTCACGTTAATTATATTTCGCTACCAAAAGGTGCTGTCTCCCATATTTTGGTATGGACATTTCCAGAATTAGGATCAGAGCTCACCTACATAGTCTTCTTTAGAGTAAGACAGCTGAACTTGAGGAGAGAGGACTTTTTGTTTTTCATGTGAAATTGTAAATATTCAGCTCCTCAGTATTTTTCTTCTAGGCTTTTACACAATTGGTTTATAATGAAACAATTCTTACCCTTAAAAAGTGTGAAGGGAAAGCTATAGTTTAGATTGTTGTTAACTAACTAGTTTTTAGATGGTTGTTAGCCTTGATACTAGCAAGACATTCCAGTTGGGGTTGGTCGTCACATTCTCTTTGGGGTTGGTTGTCACATGTGACAAGCACATGACAGTGCTTTTAATGAGCACAACATCGGACGTTTCTTCACCAACTTGGAGGAGGTGATGGATGAGCTGAGGACAGACCGAGCAGAGCCCAATGCACCCCAGCCCACCTACCATGCCTAGTACATCCCAGCCTAGACAATCTACCAAGCCTAGTACATCCCAGCCTAGACCACCTGCCAAGCCTAGTACATCCCAGTGCACTCCACCCCAGCTGGAAAGGCAGCCAGCAAGAACAAGAAACAGAAAAGAAAGAGACAGAAGGAGACTAGTTTTCATCAGATGAAGATGATTGTTTTTGTTTGGTTTGTATGGAAACGTTCTCCCACAGCTGTTCAGGGGAGGTATGGGAGAAGTGTTGGATGTGCAACCAGTGGGCAGACAAGCTCTGCTTAGTTGGAGTGCCCAGACCTTACATTTGCCATCACTGTAACTCAGATAGTGAATGAGTGTAGCCTAGTTATGTTGGCTATTATTGTTGGCCTATTTATGTTTGTTTATTTATGTTAAAGGAAAACTCCAACATTTTGGGAAATTAGCTTATTTAACATCTTCCCTGGAGTTAGACAAGAAGATACATACCTTTTTTGTCTCTGTGCGTGCATTTAGCTTAGGGAACAGTCGCTCCGTTAGCATAGCTTAGCTTCATCACTGGAAGTGAGGCAGGACAGTAGCGTGACGTTCCCTACAGGTTTGTTGATATTCTCATTCCTTCAAAGGATCCGAACCGATTGAAGTTTATGGATACCATGACTTAAAATCATCTTACCTTGACGATTAAAAGCCTCCCCAATTTAGAAAACAGTAATCCAATGGCTGGTATTGATAATATACTACTAACTACTGGACGCTCGGAGCTAACCGGAGCTAACGCAGAACAGGAGGATGGTAAAGCAAATATAATGAATTCCTTTCTGGGGGTTTCAAAATAAAAGTGCGATGTTTATAGCAGCGAAAAATGTTTATTTTGTACATTATCTAACGTTAACACAAACATAAACTAACTTTAGGTTAGTTGTCACTTTAGTTTAGGTTCGTGTTAACGTTAGATAATGTACAAAATAAACGTTTTCCGCTGCTATAAACGTCGCACTTTTATTTTGAAAACCCCAGAAAGGAAGTCATTATATTTGCTTTACCATCCTCCTGTTCTGCGTTAGCTCCGGTTAGCTCCGAGCGTCCAGTAGTTAGTAGTATATTATCAATACCAGCCATTGGATTACTGTTTTCTAAATTGGGGAGGCTTTTAATCGTCAAGGTAAGAGGATTTTAAGTCATGGTATCCATAAACTTCAATCGGTTCGGATCCTTTGAAGGAATGAGAATATCAACAAACCTGTAGGGAATGTCACGCTACTGTCCTGCCTCACTTCCAGTGATGAAGCTAAGCTATGCTAACGGAGCGACTGTTCCCTAAGCTAAATGCACGCACAGAGACAAAAAAGGTATGTATCTTCTTGTCTAACTCCAGGGAAGATGTTAAATAAGCTAATTTCCCAAAATGTTGGAGTTTTCCTAAGGTGCATTCAGTTATGTATTTGTCAACTTGTCAATGCAATTCAACTTTCAAATTTTGTTCTGCCTTCTTTTTAAGATTTTTCCCATTAAAACACATTGTGACACCCAACCCCATAGTGTGTGACAATCATCCCCATGATGGGGTTGTTTGTCACAATGTGTCAGAGTGTCTTTGATAGGTAATTTCCTCTTTGTTACAATACGTTGGAAAATGAGAGGGATACACATTTCAAGCCAACATCTTAAGCTTCAATTTAATGTAGGAATGACTATCGAAAGATGTTTTGATGATGAGCAATTCACACTAGAGTAAAAAGTGTGACAACCAACCCCGTTCTCCCCTACTGTTTTAGCTCCTCTTGAAGAGGCAATACACAATAATATAAATTGGAATTCTGCAAACGTAGATCCCTGTGAGTTTAATTTAGCAGCCAAGCTATCCTTTGACTTCTAGAGCTTACCTTTCCACCCGACTCCCTCTCTCCTCTGCCAGGCAGCGCTGTCCTCTCTCTACCTCCACCAGTCTGTCTCTCTCCTCCTCAGTCTCTATCAGTTCATCTTCAAGCCTCTTCTTCTCCTCGTCCCGATGTTCCAGTGCCTCCCTCTGTCCCTCCCTCTCCTCCTCCATCTCTCTCAGTTCATCTTCAAGCCTCCTCCTCTCCTGTTCTGCTCCTATGAGGGCATCCCTCTGTCCCCCCCTCTCCTCCTCCATCTCTCTCAGTTCATCGTCAAGCCTCCTCCTCTCCTCCTCTCCTCTCCCGAGAGCCTCCCTCTGTCCCTCCCTCTCCTCCTGGACTCTCCTCAGCATCTCCCTCAGCCTCTCCTTCTCTCCGTCTCTCTCCTCCAGTCTGGCCCGCAGGTCCTCCACCTCCTCCTCTTTCTCCTTCAGGAGGAGCGAGAGTTTTGTGATTTCGCTCATCCGCTGCTCCAACTCGCCGACTCTCTCCCGCCACTCTCTGGCCTCGTCTTCCAGTCTTTCTTTGGCCTCATTTTGCTCCCTGGCACTCTCCCTCGCTCCCTCCCTCTCCGTCCTGGTCCTGTGGAGTTCCAGGGCTTTGTGAGACAACTCTTCCTCTTTCTCTAACCGGTCCACACGTTCTTTTTCCAGCAGAGACCGGGTTTCCTTCAGTGAGGCTGAGAGCTGTTTCTCTGAACGTTCCCTCTCGCCCAGGTCGACTTTCAAAACCCTGAGCTCCTCCTCTCTCTCTCTCATCCTGTCCCTCACTCCCTCCTCCTCGTGCAGTCGCTCCCGGAGCCTCTCCGCCTCGTCCTCCCTCTGCCTCACTGCCGTCATCTGTCTCTCCAGGCTCTCCTCCTGGATATGACACTCATCAGTTGGCCCTCTGTGATATCATTTTCAAGGCCCTTACTGGTAAGCTAAATCTTATATCACATTATTATTGGAATGGAATGTTAGAACCTAGTGCAGAATTTAAGACATTGACCACTAATCATTGTACGTGTTTACATTTTAAAATCTGCTGGAAACCTCACGTAAAACATGTCAAGAAGCATTTCAGTCATGAGTAAAGTAAAGCACATTCTGGATACAAAAATCACTCTACATTCTCTACTACAAGTCAGTCAGAAGATCCTTAAGAACTTCTACTCATGCACAATAGAGAGCATCCTGACTGGCAATATCACCTCCTGGTTTGGGAATAGCACCGCACAAGACCGTAGCAGACTACAGAGAGTGGCCCGTTCAGCCGAACACACAATTGGAGGGGGGCTTCCCACTCTCCAGGACATTTACAACAAGCAGTGCATGGGTAAGGCTAAGAGAATTATCAAAGACTCCAGCCACCCAAACAACTGCCTCTTTGAACTGCTGCGGTCAGGCAAGCGATACCGGAGTCTCATGGCAAGCACAGAGAGACTTAGAAGATTGAAGCTTCTATCCTCAGGCCATCAGAATGCTAAATGACAATAACACTATGTAACAACCATCAAATGCACGCACAGCACACGCACACACTCACTTTAAACAAACAACTCACTGCAGCTACCACTTTAGAACACCTAAACACACTTTATATTTATTGGTAAAGAATTTGCACTACAACCCATACCTCATTACACCTTACTGTAAATTGTACCTAAATTGTACCTCATCCCATTTCTGCTTTGCACTGTATAGTATATTGTATTGTAACTCAGTTACTTCTACTCTGCATTGTACATTGTATATGTATATACTGAACACTTTTGTCCACATACTTGACTTCTATTTTATACTTGCTATACTTATTTTATACTTATCTATTTTTGTCTAGCACAGTCTCTGGAGTGTAACAGAAATAAGCATTTTGTATGAAAGTATTCTGTACTTCTGTATGACAACTAATAAAGAAACTTGAACATACGGTTCACTAGTTTTACCATATTTAAATTACTGTGCTGAAGTCTGGGGAAACACTTATACTTCTACACTACAACCACTTTTTATACACCAAAAAAGGGCCATAAGGATAGTTCACATTGCAGGTTATCGTGATCACACAAACATATATATATATATTTTTTGATCCACTTTTTCTCCCATTTTTCTATTTTTCTCCCATCCCAATTTTCGCATCATCCAATTCAACCCTCCCCTGTCTTTGAACACTGTTTCATGCCTCCCACAAGCCGGCTGCAATGTGGACTAAGTCATACATAGCACGAGTCCCCTCCGATACTCGAGGTAACAGCAGTCGCATCTTTCCACCTGCGCGGCTCGATCTTTCAGCGTCAGGGGTCTGGGCTTTGGAGGGGCCCCGCCCCCGTCGCTCCCTGATTCTACTGCGCAGGCGCACCAACCGACCTGTAGGAGTCACTGTCCACAACGCCCGATCCCCACCCATCAGTTTCCCTCCCCCTAATACTGCGGACGACCAGCTAAACTGAAAGCAATGTGGAGCGCTGGGCTCGAACAGGGAGGCGAACCTGTTCGAGCCCAGTCTCCAGTATTCGTGGTGAGCGCCTTGCCCACTGCACCACGTAGCCGCCCACAAACATATTATTTTTAAAGTAAAAAACATTCAAGTTAAATGATCTTGTGGAATTTAAAACGGCACAATTAATGTATAAAGCAAAAGGTCATGTACTTCCAGGAAACATTCAAGAACTGTTCTTTGATAGGGAGGAGGGTTATAATCTGAGGGGAGAACTCAATTTAAAGTTCTTAGTGTACGCACTACCATGAGAAGACACTGCATCTCAATATGTGGAGTGAAACTGTGGAACAGTCTGAATGTAGTGCTAAAGCAATGTCCAGATATGAGACAATTCAAACTGATTTATAAGGAAATGATGTTCACGAGGTACAGGGATGAGGAAGGGACTTGATATTCACAGGTGTTTAAATTTTTTCCCCCTTCATGTTTTATAGTTTTTGTTTTTTTGTTTTGTATATATATTTGTTTTGAAATGTTTTAAATTAGTACACTCATTTGAGTAGTGGAAAAGGGGTAGGATTAAATAAGTGTATACTTCTTCCTACTCCTTTTCGAACATGTAAATTGAGTTATGTTTTGCTTTTGTTTAGTTATTTATTTAGTTTGAGTTATGTTTTGATTTTGTTTAGTTATTTATTTGGTTTGTATTAATTTACATGTTCGAAATAAAGATTTCAAATCAAATCAAATCAAATCAATTGATTTGTTATCCTTGCTTTTGTCTAGCCTCGTCTTGTTGTTTTATTGTTGTGATTTTATATGCTGTGTGATTGCTATGCTGTATTTATGATCGCTTGTCTATGTATATAAACGTATCTGTAAATGAGGGAAACCTCAGTTGCCTTTTGAGTATAAATAAAGGTTTGAAAGGAAATTAAATACCTGGAGCAGATGTTTGAGTATAGACATCTCCTGAAGACCAGCCTGCAGACCTGGAGGAAACAAATACAGTACGAGGAGGTATACAAATATATTCATAATTAATGATATGCCAATATTAAATAAATGTGATGCTTTGAAAGCAATTGCATTTCCAATGAATATTAGGTTAGAAAATAAATCAGCTGGATATAGATAATGTTGCTGCTGGTGTTCAGATCACCAGATAAGATATTCCTTTATTGATCCCCTTGCGGAAATTCAGGCATCAGAGCAGCATAGGGGGGTACAGGTATGGGCAGGGTAATGGTAGAAAGACATACAAAATTATAGTAAATATAAAATTAAGCAGTGTAAACAATATAATTAATTAATATAATCTCCTTGATCCTACCTCTACTTTACATTATACTTGGTGGTCTTCCACATTCCCTTACATTATTGCGCAGATTTTCCAGTCAGACTCATGAAAAGATAACACTAACAGCCGGCTACATGCCTGTCTGCTCTGCTCACCACGCACGCACGCAAGCAAACACACACACACACGCAAACACACAGACGCACCACGCACACACATGAGAACAATCAAACACACATACAAATCCACTGCACACACACTACACCCACACCATCATCACTGTACTATATTTGTTTATCATATTTATACAGTATTATATACTGCATTATATTTTCAATGCTACTTTAACATAATTATTTCTGCTGCTATGTTATGCTACTTCTATTGATTTATTTTATTATATTCCTATTGCTGCTGTGAGGTTGAGGAACCGGAACCAAATAATTTACGTCTCCTGTGCTCGTATACAAGGATGTGATCTGAATTACATACAGCCACTGTAGCTTTGATGCAATTTGGTGCAAGGTCCCTTTAAGTCACATGACAAACGATGAATTTGAATTGCCGACCTGGACACACTATGCCGAATAATGATGATATGGGCGGGTCAGAAGTAGGGACACACCAATCCAACTCGATACCGATACCTGGGCTTTGGGTATCGGCCGATACCGAGTACCGATCCAATCCATTACTTTTAATGAATAGTACAGACTTAGACCCTCCTTTTGGGGTCATTAATAAATGTTTCTCCATTAGAGATAGTTGACGTGTCAGAGATAGCAAATCAGGTCACTTTGCTTTGATTTCTGCCACGTTAGACGTGTTTCTTGGCATTGGATTTTAGTTTCTGGGAAATTCTCAGACACCAAGATTATATTTTAGCCTGGTAGCGGACCGATATCCAATACCAGTATCGGTGCATCCCTAGTCCGAAGTAGCAGAGGAATTACAGCGATGGGTAAAATATTAATAATACCAGTATTTTCCATTGAAGATAGAGTGAAGGAGTATTGCAGTGTTTCAACAGAACGATCAACAGGTTAAAAACTCAAGGACAAGTACGACTGGGTATCGATACCGATTACCCAATTCTATTACATTTTAGATTGACAAAAAATAAAATATCAATATTGATTAAATTACTGTAGGTTTGATGCCAATTGTTGTCAAATGATGCAAGGCAAACTAGAGACATCTGCAAGACAGGGGGTTGTTCAAAAACCTCCACATCCTCCACTGAAAGAACGGCATAGATTAACCTCTTAACACTTTGATTGCCCAAGCTTAATTCCTTTTTACCCCCTTGAATGCCCAAGGCCACTTCAATGTTAACATTAATATCGCCTAATCTATGTTTTAAATTATGGCTATGTGTCTAATCTGCCCGTCGCTTATCAAAGACTCATTTTCCAGTCAACATTGTCGTAGCAGATTGTTTTTTTATCGCTTCATTTCCGTTTTCTAGCATTTTGAAAATCACTTGTTTTCACAGGAAAAATAAGACATTCCATGATAATTGCCTTTTACTGGAATATTCTAGAACGTTGTCATTGTTCGGCCTATTTATAAATCGTTTTCAAATAAACGCTAGATTATCGATAGTATATGTGTGCGCATGCACGCTCGTGCCGCGAGTTGAAAATCGATTCTCCTAGTTACAGACCGCTCGCACAGCCAAACAGCAATATCACATAATTACATAAAAGTTTATATCTCTGTGAAAACGAGTCTGATTATCCTAAAACTGGTAACATAGATTCCTTACCTGAGATCAGATGGTATCCAAATGGATTATTCCAATTCTTGATCGCCATTAGAAAAAATCGATTTTTTTATTGATTCACCGTGTATACAGTAAAAAACACATAATCTCCGCTGCTCTGAGGCCCACTAGTGGAGCTGATCGACCCCGGCTGCGTGAATGAGAAGTAAAATGTGGAGTCAGGGATTTCTTTTCTCATTCATTTTCATTGAGTTCAATCCAAAAGGGTGAATTACCATCTGGGAGACGATAGGGGGCGCTTTTTTCACATCTGAGCGCCTGGAGTGGTTGGATTTCCAACGGTAGACTTGGTTGATGAAATATGATTTCAGATCGCTAATAAAAAAAATACGAGAAACCAGAGAAAACCCGTGATGGGCAATCAAAGTGTTAAGCCCGGTACGGGCCGAGATTGATTTCACGTCACAAATAGATCAATACAGTCCGTATTAAGTGATGTTGTGTTTCTCTTTCAAATGTAGCCAAGAGTAAAGACCCTAACCCTATCAAAACAGCAGTCAAAGTGTATATTGTCATGATTTTAAGTGTTTTTAAAATATGAGAAAAATATCTGCGCATTGCATCCGATATCTGAGGATTTAGACGCGAGGACAGAAAGCTGTCATGAAATCATTGTAGTCCTAAGAAAGAGGAGACCAAGGGCTTTCGATGGACGTCGGAATTTCATAGAACTACACTACCCAGCTCACACCAGCCGCATAAAACGGAAGGCCAACCATTTTTTTCTTAGAAATATTTACGTGATTGACGTGTTTATATCTCACGGGTCGAACAAACCGCAACGTTATTGCCATAAAATACAACGTATATGGTTTATTTACCTAATAATAATTTATATTCTCCTTTGGTTCATTACAATTTACTCAAGCATAGTAACAGACACAATATTTCTGACACTGGGAATACATTCCCTGATGTCCATAGATGTCCCTAGATACCAAGAACATGCAAATGGACATTGTAGAAGTAGAGTAAACTTTACTTGGGTATGTACTTTTAGGGTAATTTTCTGAAAATATGGCTAGGGCTTAACAGGTTAAAAGATAGATCTTGGGACTTTGAGTCAATTAGATTCGGCGATTATATTATATAATTTCCCCCCCGGCCCTAATGACAAATTATTATTATTCTTAGATGAGGTTTGACTAGGGCTTCTGTTGAACATTTAAAAAATGTCAATAAATATATTTATATAAAAATGTAATAATGAAACCATGCTCAGACCTTGTCTCATCTTCTCCATTTCCACCTCCTTCTCCTTCACATCCTGTGTGGTCTTCTCAAGGCCTCGCGTCAGCTCACACACCTGGACAGAGAATCAAAGAATTAACAATAATAACAACAACACAACGTTTTGAACATCTGGTTATAACACGAGTGATGTGAGGTATTATGATCACCTGTCCTCTGAGTGTGGAGAGGTTCAGAGCCATCACCTCCATGCTCTCCTTGGACTCTCTGATCTCCTCCTCCCTCCTCCTCAGAGACACCCCGGCCATCTCCCTCTCTCGCTGTTTCCTCTGCACCTCCTCTCTCAGCGCGTCTGCATCCCTCTCAATCTCCCGCTGTTTCCTCTGCACCTCCTCTCTCAGCGTGCCTGCCTCCGTCTCCCTCTTCCTCAGCTCTGCAGAGAGGCCATCCCTCTCCTCCTCCACCTCTCTCACTCTGGCGCTCAACCTTAGTGAAGTTAAAACATTAGCTAGTGAAGTTAAAACATTAGCTAGTGAAGTTAAAACATTAGCTAGTGAAGTTAAAACCAGTGTTAATTTTGGCAGCTATTTTAATTTTAGTCTTAGTCATGTGTCAAATGCTCCTTTTTCGTTTTCATCATATTTAGTCACCTTCATTTATTTTTCGTTTAGTCAGTTTTAGTCAACTACAGGTCTGAGAATTTTTGTCTTAGTCAGTGTTAGTCTTGATTTTGTCTTTTTTGTTTTAGTCTAGATTTTGCCGCAGAAAACTGATGACATTTTTGTCTAGTTTTCATTAATGAAATAAAAGGCATTTTATTCTCTTATAATGCAATTCTATGTACCGTTACAGTCAGTCAAATTCACACACATTTCTATTGGGATCATAGATTCATGTAGATGCCCCTCTCGCCACTCCCCCCATAACGTAATGAGTTAAAGATGTAAACAGTTAAAGACCCTCACCAGTCTTAAAATAACAAAAACAGTAAAGTGAACCGAATGTTTCCACAGCCCATGTGAAGCAGACATGACCCCTGGTTTTACAAAAATAATATATATATACATATAGAGCATAGAAGTGCTCCACATATATACACCATAAGACATAATCAAACCAATAGTTTTAGTCTTAGTCATGTGTCAAATGCATATTTAGTCATCTTCATTTATTTTTCATTTTAGTCTAAGTCAGTTTTAGTCAACTACAGGTCTGAGCATTTTAGTCTTAGTCAGTTTTAGTCTCGATTTAGACTCGTTTGTTTTAGTCTAGATTTAGTCAGGGGAAAAAGCTTCGTTGACGACCATATTTAGTCATAATTTTCGTTGACAAAATTAACACTGGTTAAAACATTAGCTAGTGAAGTTAAAATCCTTAGTGAAGTTAAAACATGAATTAATGAGGTTAAAACATGAATTAGTGAAGTTAAAACCTTAGTTAGTGAAGTTAAAACATTAGTTAGTGAAGTTAAAACATTAGTTAGTGAAGTTAAAATCCTTAGTGAAGTTAAAACATGAATTAGTGCAGTTAAAACATTAGTGGGTGAAGTTAAAACATTAGCTAGTGAAGTTAAAACATTAGCTAGTGAAGTTAAAATCCTTAGTGAAGTTAAAACATGAATTAGTTAAGTTAAAACATGAATTAGTGAAGTTAAAACCTTAGTTAGTGAAGTTAAAACCTTAGTTAGTGAAGTTAAAACACTAGTTAGTGAAGTTAAAACATTAGTTAGTGAAGTTAAAATCCTTAGTGAAATTTAAACATTAGTTAGTGAAGTTCAAATATGAATTGGTGAAGTTAAAACATGAATTAGTGAAGTTAAAACCTTAGTTAGTAAAGTTAAAACATTAGTTAGTGAAGTTAAAACATTAGTTAGTGAAGTTAAAATCCTTAGTGAAATTAAAACATTAGTTAGTGAAGTTAAAACATGAATTAGTGAAGTTAAAACATTAGTTAGTGAAGTTAAAACGTTAGTTAGTGAAGTTAAAACATGAATTAGTGAAGTTAAAACCTTAGTTAGTGAAGTTAAAACATTAGTTAGTGAAGTGAAAATCCTTAGTGAAAGATGAATTAGTGAAGTTAAAACATTAGTGAAGTTAAAACATTAGTTAGTGAAGTTAAAACATTAGTTATTGAATTTAAAACATTAGTTAGTGAAGTTAAAATCCTTAGTGAAATTAAAACATTAGTTAGTGAAGTAAAACATGAATTAGTGAAGTTAAAAGATGAATTAGTGAAGTTAAAACCTTAGTCAGTAAAGTTAAAACATGAATTAGTGAAGTTAAAATGAAAGGTTATCCTATAACATAGTTATATGAATACTGGCTGAGCGTCTCGCTCTTCACCATTATGAGATATCTCTCATCTCCTAGCACCTACTGTGCTTTTTTTTACAGTCTTCGTCCCCATGTTTGATAACGTAATGTTAATGTCTCCTCTCCATATATAGGGCTCTACGCTAACCTTTTCCCCAAGGAGCACATGTGCTCCTAAATCAAATTTAAATAAATCAAATCTAAATAAAAATGTAGGAGTACACAAAGAAATTTAGGAGCACAGTGAAAATTGTTCAAGTAACAGAGTTTATTAACAAACTATTTATCACATGCATATTATACTGTGCGTGTGCATACTAAGGGACAAACATCTGTGCAAATAGCACATACCACCAAAATCACAAATTGGCCCATGTCTAGACGCAAAGGATATCGGTTGTCAAGCTGCTTTTGTATATTGTAGTCTTGTCACGATACCAACATTTTGACTTTGATACAGATAGGAAAGGCAATGGAATATATTATTAGATGACAGAACATGGACAATAGACCTGTCGCTAAACCACGCCCCAAAATAGAATTTGTCCAATCATATCACAGCAAAATCCTCGCTGCACAAACCTTGGTCAACTAGGTTTGTAGGCTGTATCAAACCAGACGGCTTTGATCGAAGCCACTGTCAAGAGTTCAGTTTTATGTTATTATCTACATAATATCCGATGGTGAAACGCTGTGCGTGGGGTACCTGTAATTCGGACACCAGGTACCCTGAAAGACTGGATGTAGGAGTATATTTCATACCTTTTCCGAAGCCCAAACGAAAACTAGAGTGCAAGCGGTGGATTCTACTGTGCCGTCGACCACATACACAAATGAATGAGAAGACCATTACCAAGGACACTTATGTTTGCTCAAAGGTAAGGTCAATTCATAAAGACATAATATTTGACGGCATGTATTAGAAACGTAGACCAAACTATTAGTTTGCTAACGTTTGACTTTGACTGCGAACTAGCTATTGTATATCCAGCCTAGTTAGCTAAAGTTAGCAGCTACCATTACCAAGGACACTTATATGTTTGCTCAAAGGTAAGGTCAATTCATAAAGACATAATATTTGACGGCATGTATTAGAAACGTAGACCAAATTATTAGTTTGCTAACGTTTGACTTTGACTGCGAACTAGCTATCGTATATCCAGCCCAGTTAGCTAACGTTAGCAGCTAGCTAACGTTAGCTGCCAACATGTAACGATACCGCAGATATTTCTGCATCATAACGTTAGCTTATACTCTGGACTGAATTGATAGCAGGGCTAGTACTAGTAGAGCCAGCTAGTGGTAAATAAAGGTTATAAACAGAACCTACCCTGGTAAATAAAGGTTATACACAGAACCTACCCTGGTAAATAAAGGTTATATACAGAACCATAACCTAGCCCCAACCATAACCATAAGCTAACCCTGACCATACTCTAACGCTGACTGTAGCCACTAGGTTTATTCCAAAAGGCCACAGATGAGTGTGAGTGTATCAACCGGTTTGTAGGAATCAATAAAATCCACTTTGAGCTGCATTTTATGTATGAAAGATGCTCCATAAATGAACTATTATTATTATCAGTCTATGCTTAGCTAATACTCAGCTTTTTGTGTTTTTTTTTCACAGAATGAGATGTGCTGGAGATGTTACTGCCTCTCCCCCTCATCCCTCTCCCCTTATCCATCACCCCTCTCTCATTATCCATCACCCCTCTCTCCTCCCCTCTTACTCCAGATGAGGAGTGCCGGCCTGTGGAGCAGGCTCCCCGGAAGGTGGACATTACTAGAAAGCTAAAGAATGCTTAAAATTGAATAGGTATGTTAGAGGTTCTAGAAGGTACTACTATGACATCATCACCAACGTTCCAGAATGATCGGGCAGAACTAAGGTTCTAGAATGTACTGCCATGACATCACACACGTTCCAGAATGTTCGGGCGGCACTAATTTTCTAGAATGTTCCTAACAATAGGTCCGTGGGTGAATTATGTACCATTACAATCACTACAGTACTGTATTAAGTTTCAAAAGTAAAAGTACAGTACATATTCTATAGGCATCTACTACTTAATCTTCATCAACAGTTGATGATGTTGCAAATGTCAACAGACCAGGCTATTAATCCATAATGGAGGTACTAGAAGAAAGGGTAACCAAAATCATGTTTCTCATTCCAAGGGTCATCAATAATCACAGCAAATGTTGTGACTATGACTAACAGGTCAGGAGATTGACAATGTGCATCCAGCAATAACATTTTAATTCGATTTGTGAACTATGGGTCTGGGGTTGGGACAAAATAAATTTTAAGCCTCGTCACAGCATTCATTTGGCTACAAGAATATAATGGTAAATTACCATAGATGTCTCACAACAACACATGATATTGTTCGCTATTCCAGTTTATATCGTACATCCATTTGTGTAACTGTAAATCCATATATATTTATTGTATATATTAAAAATAGTGGCTTTTTATGTACACTTTAGATAAGGGTTTTCTTTTCTAATCAGAGTGATCTATCTTGAGAATGTGTTGTATATGCATTTATTTATATTTATATTAAATATAACTTATACTTAGTGTTATAAGAAAAGTTATAAGAAAAAGAAAATGTCCTGTACCCATATACTGTGATTTACAGGTATTTTGGTAAATGGCTGTATTTATATAGCGCTTTTATCCAAAGCGCTTTACAATTTGTTTCTCACATCTTACCCATTCACTCACACATTCACACACCGACGGTGGAGGCAACCATGCAAGGTGCCAACCTGCTCATCAGTGTCTTGCTCAAGGACACTTCGACACGCTGCCCGGGAGGAACGAGAATCAAACCGGGAACCTCCGGATTACCAGACGACTGCTCTACTCCCAAGCCACTGTCGCCCCCTATTATTAGGTCTATTTTATTATTAGGTATTTTTACTTTGGTCTCTATCACTATACATTTATAGTTAGTGTAATCAATCATTTGACCTGATGTACACTAGATGTAACACTATCGCGTTAATTAGATTAATTAATTACACAGCAAATTATCGCGTTATGAAAATTTACTCAAAATTAATGACAAAAAAAAAAAAAAAATTGTATCTCATTCATTCAAGAATGTAGAATACACATTTACAGATTTTTTTTTGAATATGGTCTATTTGCATGTTCTTGGTATCTGATTCTAGGGACATCTCAGGGCTGTACGCTAAGCTTTTTCACTAGGGGCACACTTGCCCCTAAATGAGAAATTTAGGGGCACAGAATATTTTTTAGGGACACATTTTTTAATAACAATTTTACCATTATAGTGCCTCATTACTGTGGTCCTTTTATTTAACATTTAAGTGCGTTTGTTTTCAGGTTTGTATCTTTTATAATGAACCAACTGAGAAAGTGTTTAAATCACTAATAGAACAAAAACAACAAACTGTGTGTCTGCGCGCGCTTGTGTAGTGCTCCTTGAATGAGATCACCACAACACACACACACACACCATTGCATTAACACATTAACTGCCACGCAGTTTGCCCGTCTCATACCACTCTCTGCCAGCACTCTAAGCCTATGGAGTTTCAAGTTTCTTTAATAGTTGTCATACAGAAGTACAGAATACTTTCATACAAAATGCTTCTTACTGTTACGCTCCAGAGACTGTGCTAGACAAGATAGTATCAAATAACATAGTATAGCATGTAATTTAGAAGTAGAAAATGAGGTCACAGTGTTCAGTATAGACATATGTACAATGTTCGATGCAGAATAGACGTAACTGAGTTACCATATAATATACAATACTATGCAGTGTACTAATGTACAGTACTATATAGTGCAAAGCAGAAATGGGATGAGGTACAATTTAGGTACAATTTACAGTAAGGTGTACGAGTTGTAGTGCAATCCTTCATCAATAAATATAAAGTGGGGAGTGGGTGCTACAGTGTGTTTGTTTAAAGTGGGTGTGTGCTATAAAGTGTGTGGAGTGGGTGCTACAGTGTGTTTGTTTAAAGTGAGTGTGTGCGTGTGGATGTGTGTGCTATGTGCGTTTGATGGTTGTTGTTGTGTAGTGTTCATTGTTCGTTTAGCAGCCTGATGGCCTGGGGATAGAAGCTTCTTCTGAGTCTTTCTGTGCTCGCCTTGAGACTCCGGTATCGCTTGCCTGACCGCAGCAGTTCAAAGAGGCAGTTGTTCGGGTGACTGGAGTCTTTAATGATTCTCTTAGCCTTGCCCTTGCAACGCTTGTTGTAAATGTTCTGGAGGGTGGGGAGCCCCCCTCCAATTGTGCGTTCGGCTGAACGTGTCACTCTTTGTAGTCTGCTTCGGTCTTGTGCAGTGCTATTCCCAAACCAGGAGGTGATGTTGCCAGTCAAGATGCTCTCTATTGTACATGAGTAGAAGTTCTTAAGGATCTTCTGACTGACTTGGAAATTCCTTAGGCGCCTGAGGAAGTAGAGGCGTTGTCGTGCCTTCTTCACAACACTGTCAATGTGTGTGGTCCATGTCAAGTCCTCGGATATGTAGGCTCCGAGGTACTTAAAGCTGTTGACTCTCTCAACCGGTGCCCTGTCGATGCTGAGGGGGCTGTAGTCCTTGACCCCCGACCTCCTGAAGTCCACAATCATCTCCTTTGTTTTGCTGACGTTCAGGGAGAGGCTGTTTTCCTGGCACCATCCCGCCAGGACCTTGACCTCTTCCAGGTAGGCCCTCTCGTCGTTGGCAGAGATCAGGCCCACCACCACTGTGTCGTCAGCAAATTTGATGATTGTATTGCTACTCCGCTGAGCCACACAGTCGTGTGTGTACAGGGAGTAGAGGAGGGGACTCAGAACACAGCCCTGGGGGGCCCCTATGTTGAGGGTGATGGATGAGGAGGTGCAGTTGCCTGCTCTCACCACCTGGAGTCTGCCCGTCAGGAAGTCCAAGACCCACTGGCAGAGGTCATAGTTCAAGCCCAGGTCCCTGAGCTTGGCTATGAGTATGGAGGGGACTATGGTATTGAATGCCGAGCTGTAGTCGATGAATAGCATTCTCACATAGTTCCCCTGCCTCTTGTCCAGGTGTGATGCTGCTGTGTGCAGCACATGGGCTATGGCGTCCTCCGTGGACCTGTTGGGGCGGTATGCAAATTGCAGGGGGTCCATGTTGATGGGGAGGGAGGAGCAGATGTAGCCCTTTACTAGCTTCTCAAAGCACTTCATGGCTATGGAGGTGAGAGCTACAGGGCGGTAGTCGTTGAGGCAAGCAGGCTTGGATTTTTTGGATACAGGGATAATAGTGGACTTCTTCAGGCAGGTGGGGATGACAGCCTGTTCTAAGGACAGGTTAAATATGTCAGTGAATACCGGGGCCAGTTGGTCGGCACAGACTTTTAGGACGTGGCCGGGGATGCCGTCCGGACCTGCTGCCTTCCTGATATTCACTTTTTTAAAGGTCCGCCTCACCTCATGCTCTGTTACCCTGAACACTGAGTCTCCATCAGCAGCAGACCCCCCCCCCCCCCCATTGCCGTGGCTTGTGGGCTGGTGTTGTTATTACCAGCATCAAACCTTGCATAGAAGGTATTGAGGTCATTTGCTAAGGAGATGTCACTGTTCAGTTTGAGGGAGGCGCCTTTGTAGTCTGTCATCGTTTTGAGCCCCTGCCACATAGCTCTAGAGTCAGCCTGTTCAAACTGGAGTTCAATTTTATCCTTGTAGCGCCGTTTGGCCTCTGTCACTGTCCTCCTTACGTTGTATCGCGCCACCTTGTGGTCATTCATGTTGCCTGCCACTAGGCCGTCGTTGTATGCTTTGGTGCGCGCTCTCAGAGCTTCACGGACGGATTTGTCTACCCAGGGTTTTTGATTTGGGTAAACTCTCATTGTGGTAGTGGGGATTGTTTCTTCCACCAAAGTACGAACATAGTCCAGCACTGTCTCCGTGTAGACATGAATGTTATCTGTGTCGCGGAACACGCTCCAGTCTGTGCAGTCAAACGCAGCCTGGAGCGTCTCCTCTGACGTCAAATCCCATTTCTGCACCTCTCGCGAGACTACGGGAGTGCTTTTGATTCTCTGTTTGTACTTTGGTGAAAGGAAAATGGACGTGTGATCTGACTTACCAAAGCCACTAGCAGAATGAGCCTTGTATCCACCCTTGAATTGCGTGTAACAGTGATCTAGGATGTTACCGCCTCTGGTGTTACAAGTCACATGCTGATAGAAGTCAGGTAATACCTTTCTCAGATTGGCGCTATTGAAATCACCCACCACTATAACGCCGCTTGGATTTTATTTACCTCGTTGTGGAGTCTGGAGAGCGCAACATTATTGCTGGCTTGCGGTGGAATATACACTCCTACAAGGATGATCGCCGTTAACTCCCTCGGGAGGAAGAAAGGACGACACTTGATGGTTATATATTCCAGGTCTGGGCAGCAGTGGTTCGATAATTCCTTCACGTTAGCTGGATCGCTCCAATTGTTGTTAAACATGAAGGCAATACCTCCTCCACGTTGTTTGCCGGACAATGCTGATCTGTCCTTGCGGTGGATGAAGAAGTGGTCGGCCGGTTGTATGGCGTGGTCTGGGACGTCCGGCGTCAACCACGTCTCGGTGAAGCAGAGAACGTTACAGTCTCTAACGTCTCTTTGGTATTGAATCCTTGCTCGGATGTCATCCAGTTTATTGTCAATTGATTGTACATTGGCTAGCAATATACTGGGTAGTGGCGTTCGGTGTCGTCTGGATCTCAGCCTGTTACGGATCCCAGCTCTCTTCCCTCGCCGCCTGATGATTCCTTTGTTCCTGGGGTCAGGATCTGGTCCCATTGTTCTGAGAATCTCCATAGGCCATTGCTGCGGTTCGGAAAGCTGATTCAGGGAGTAATCTAGTCGGTAAGTTTCCCGTAATCCGATGTCTATAAGTGACTGACGGTCATACACATTAAATGCACCTACTGTTGGTACAGACAAAACTCTTAAATGGAGATGTTCACCTTCTTTGCAGGGCTATAACTTTTTAAATTGTATTGCTAAATTGACATTACCATTCAACATCGATTATCTATCGTTCAGGATGTAGGAATGTTATACTTTTTCATTCATAGATTCATATACGAAAATACCGTCTAGAATATAAATATGTTTTTATCGTTTTCTGCAGTAATTCCTAGAACGTGAGTTATAGGCATAAACGCATATATAGATTATCAACTGCTGTTTGTTGCCGATACACGCTATATTAAAAATTTCAACTGTACATGATCCTAAACGCGGATCCTAATGCGCGGATGAACGGGGGGGGGGGGGGGGGGGGGTCGTTTATAATTTCGTGATCGTCAGTAAATGATTTATGTAGTATGGGTGATATATTGATCAGAGCAGTTTGCATTCATAATAATAAACAATGACGCTGAAAGTAATGTTACTGTCCTCTTACCGTTCGCAGATGAGACTGGAGGAAAAAGATCCCACTTATTTGACGGCGATCTATCAGCGGTTCCCAAACTTTTTTGGCCGTGCACCCCGTCACCTCCCGACCTAGCTGATGCACCCCCCAATGGGTTTCTGTTAGAATAATTTTTTGCTGGTCTCCGTGCACAGATTTTATTTTTTATTTTAGCTCTTCCCACGGCGACTATGGATAGGGAATATATTTATTTAATTAAAATGTTCACAACAACATGGATGCATGTACTCTGCCAGCATGTTTAATATCCATAATACTAAAGGTTTGACTAAGATTTTTATGAAATTTTATTGTAAAAAAAAAAAAAAAATAATTACCACCATTAGCCTTTTCATGTCACGCACCACCTAGAGGGCGCTCGTGCACCACAGTTTGGGAACCACTGTACTAGATCCATCTATCTATCGATTATTGAGTTATGGCAGCGATCCATATACACGGATGTGTGTCTAGAGTCCCGCAACAATATGTGCCTGCCGGACGCATTTCCCAGATGCACAGAGATCACCAGAGATCCATTTCAGGTTGTAACTCGCCCGATCATCCACCAGGCGGCGGTATTGAAGCGTTGCACGGTTGTGCCGAGTCCCACTGTCTCAGCCGATGCTGGCTGAGGGAATTATGAATACCATGGCGCAAAAATTAAATATGATCTCAATAACGTCGTACGCCGTGGATTGGCAGAATTCGCATGACCTTGAAACACGTTGTACAACGTTTATGGCGCCCAATGTGTTAATCAGGAGGACAAGAAACTTTGCATACCTTTGTTTCACAATGAAAAGTGCTTTATAAATAAAATGAATTATTATTATTGTAAATAACCCCATGAAAGGTTTATTATTTTTATGGGTAATTACCCGTTTCATATTTGTGATGTTACTGGTTTCAGGGTGTGCCTAAAGTGATCAATGTGTTGGGCCATTTATAGAGATCTATGCCAATTAATGTTTTATGTATATCCGGGACTTTTTTTTTAATAAGAATTGAGAGGCCTACTACGGTATTTGTTATGTCAAAATGCTCGCTATCTCCACTGTCTGTGTGTATACTCTGCTTTGGTCAAATCACATTCAGCATGCCCTCAGCAGGGTATCTGCGGCTCTGCAGATATACCCTACTCCCTCAGCTAGCCCCTTTCGTGACTGCGATGCAAGCCAGGGGCTCGAATACGCATTGAATCAATGTTATAAGACATTGATATCAGGAGCTATCTGTAGCTACTGCTAGCTGGCTAGATAACCGTTAGATACTGTTAGACAATGCCTCATGTATTAAACTAAAAGTGAATAGTTGACTGGGTTCTGTTTAAACAGTAACGATAGCTAGGTAGCTAACGTTAGCTCACGGTCGCATTCACCAGACTATAGCAGACTGCCGGAGGCATAGGAGCCTTTTGTTTACACGAGTGCAGGAGGGGCAGTGGAGGAGGAGGAGGGGCCGTGCGCTGCTGCTGTGTGTGTGCTTGAGAGAGAAGTCAGCGACAGCGGGTGAGATCTCCGCTAAGAATTGGATCATGTTTTTCGATCGGTTTTATATTTAATATATATTTATATATTATTTATACTGAATATCGGCCGATACCGATCGCTGGCCGATCGATCGGGGCATCCCTAATTAATTTAGGAGTGAAATGCGAATGAAGGGTTGAAATCACTACTCGCAAGCTTGCCCCCAAATATTATTTTCCACTCGCACGGGCCAAATTAAGGGGCAATTTGCGATCATCTCGTCGCAGTGTACAGCCCTGCATCTATGAATCTCAGGGAATGTATTCCCAGTGTCAGAAATACTGTGGGCTAGATCCACAAAGAATGGATTGCACGGTGCAAGTTGCACCCTTACTTACAATTCATTATGAATTGAAAATGGGGGACCCTGATGTAAACAAGACGAAAGTCTTTCTCTGGTCTGCATCCCCTTAACAATTGTGTGTATTGAGCCGTACTGTATTGTACCCATTCTGCAATCTGTTAATAACATTTTCAATCAATCAATCTGTGCGGTGATTGATTGAATGAACATTTTATTTTGAGTAAATTGTAATGAACCAAATGAGAATATCAATAAAACATTTTTATCTTTGACTGTGAATAACACCATGCTCAAATTGACCAGACCTGAAAAATCTAAGCAAATTAATAGATGGAAGATGATTAAACAGAAGGTTTTGTAGATACAGTACTGAATTCTACCATCCGGACACATGCAATTTGAAATATGATTATAGAATATAGAATATCAGGCATAAAATGGTTATGCGATTAAAATGTGATTAATTAGATTAATTAATTACAAATCCTGTAATTAATTAGATTACATTTTTTAATCGCCTGACAGCACTAATTTATACGTATAGCTACTGTCCATCAATGTCTTCCTTTTGAATGAAATAGGTTCACGAGAGAGAGATGTAGAGAGGGAGAGGGAGAGAGAGCGAGACACACACACAGATATTCTCAGCCCTTTTCTCTGAGCGTTCCCAGTGATGGCTTACTATGTGCGTGTGTGTGTATGTGCATGTGCAAACGGGAACGGGACACACATGTGCAATAGCACACACCACCAAAATCACTGGCTGGCCCACAGTGTGCGTGTATGTGCGTGTGCTAACGTTATCCGCCTCAGTAACATTAGCTGCCTCGCCGGATTCCTCTTTCTCCTCGTCTCTCTTTTGCTCAAAATGGCTGGCTGAATTTTTTGCGTTGTCTGATTCTGAATTTATAACTTGCCTAGTTGCCTATACCGTGAATCTGTTCCAGCGCGTACTGTGTTCTCATTTCCTTTCACTCGCATGAAACCAGCCGCGTCACCGCAGGAAACTCTACTATGATTCAACGTTTATGCGCCTTGTGGAATGTGGGACCTGTAGTTTCTGAACTATTAACAGCGGAGTTTGTAATCTTCACTCGCACACTGCGAGTAAATGATTTTTCCGGTTCGCACACATATTATTAGGGGCAAATACGAGTGAAATGCTTGCACTGTAGAGCATATATATATAATTATATATATAATTAGTAAACTGTCGGGGGCTTTTCTTGCCCCCCTTAACTGATTTGAGGGCATTTGGTAAATTTTTTAGGGCATTTTGCCCCAAGCCCCGTTAATTTCGAACCCTGGCCTCGTCACAATCAGCCGATTGAACGCAGACAGATCCAGAATAGGTCTGACACCTCGCGATTTCTTGGGCACCAGAAAATACCGGGAGTAAACGCCACACATTGCGTCCTCCGTTGGGACCACGACGATGGCTTGCTTCGCTAACAGAGATTGGATCTCGTCTGCCAGAGCTGTCACTGTTGCTGACCCCGACAACAGGGTCTGTACCAAACCTGAAAACGGAGGGTGGGGTTGCGCAAACTGCAACACAAGCCCCCGCCTCAGCGTTCTCTCCATCCACCTCGACATACGGCACTGCTGTAGCCATATGTGATGATAATCCCAAAGCACACCCGCCGCCATTTTCCGCTGGTCCGCCAGGAACCGTAGATGTAGTGCGTTGCCAACCGTGCGAGCAGGGCGTCTCGTGGAGCTGGGATATCGCACCCTGACACTACCAACGAGGCAATCGCACTCAAGGGGGGACCCCGACAGAAAGGGCCGGTTTGATACAGGGGAAGCTGACTGGGTGACAAAAGCTCCCCCACAGAACACCTCCCCGGCATGGATTGCTTCCGGCCATGGGAGGTACTAACGTGACACCCGGCCTGGCGAGGGCGGGGCTGGGGGAACTCACGCTGCGAACCCCTGGGCCTTGAGTTCCCCCCCTGACAACCTTCGTCGTTGACAGGCACAACACCAGGCTCACCAAACAGACGCAGAACATGTGGCGTGGGAGCCGCTTGACAGCACAGCATTCTCACGGACAGACCCAGGCCTAGCCAGCAACTGGGTGTCAGCCCCTGTCCCCATGAGAAGCGAAACGTGGGGCCGCTTGCGCCTCATTGAAGGCATGCGGCCCGCAGCCAAAGGGAACAAATCAGAGCCTGTATCCCGCTGGTGTTGGGGGGGGGAGTGACCGGAGAGTGAGCTAGACACAGCTAGACGGCAACGTTTTTTTAGGGCGTGCTCATCTAATGTAGATCACCTGTTTTCTTTGTGTCCAGGGTACCTCAGGCGGGGGAAACATGGCCGCTGGCTGGGGGCCTCGCCACAGTCGTTGGCGAGGCCGCGCCCCCACCTCTGGCTGCGTGGTGCGAGGCGGTGTGAGGCCTAGGTCAAATACCGCCTGCGCTCCTGCAGAAAGTCCCTGAACGTCAGCAAAACAAAGGAGATGATTGTGGACTTCAGGAGGTCGGGGGTCAAGGACTACAGCCCCCTCAGCATCGACACCGGTTGAGAGAGTCAACAGCTTTAAGTACCTCGGAGCCTACATATCCGAGGACTTGACATGGACCACACACATTGACAGTGTTGTGAAGAAGGCACGACAACGCCTCTACTTCCTCAGGCGCCTAAGGAAGTTCCAAGTCAGTCAGAAGATCCTTAAGAACTTCTACTCATGTACAATAGAGAGCATCTTGACCGGCAACATCACCTCCTGGTTTGGGAATAGCACTGCACAAGACTGAAGCAGACTACAAAGAGTGACACGTTCAGCCGAACGCACAATTGGAGGGGGGCTCCCCACCCTCCAGAACATTTACAACAAGCGTTGCAAGGGCAAGGCTAAGAGAATCATTAAAGACTCCAGTCACCCGAACAACTGCCTCTTTGAACTGCTGCGGTCAGGCAAGCGATACCGGAGTCTCAAGGCAAGCACAGAAAGACTCAGAAGAAGCTTCTATCCCCAGGCCATCAGGCTGCTAAACGAACAATGAACACTACACAACAACAACCACCAAACGCACATAGCACACACATCCACACGCACACACTCACTTTAAACAAACACACTGTAGCACCCACTCCACACACTTTATAGCACACACCCACTTTAAACAAACACACTGTAGCACCCACTTCCCACACTTTATATTTATTGATGAAGGATTGCACTACAACTCGTACACCTTACTGTAAATTGTACCTAAATTGTACCTCATCCCATTTCTGCTTTGCACTATATAGTACTGTACATTAGTACACTGCATAGTATTGTATATTATATGGTAACTCAGAACATTGTACATATGTCTATACCGAACACTGTGACCTCATTTTCTTCTTCTAAATTACATGCTATACTATGTTATTTGATACTATCTTGTCTAGCACAGTCTCTGGAGCGTAACAGTAAGAAGCATTTTGTATGAAAGTATTCTGTACTTCTGTATGACAACTATTAAAGAAACTTGAAAACTTGAAACTTGAAAGACCAAAGAGTCCCTCTGCGGAGAGGGGAGCCCTGAGGAGAAGAAGTATTTTCTCCTCCTCAAAGGAAGACTGCTCCAACCAAAGATGCCTGTGAACAAGTGTTGATAGCATCCTGGTCCTCCCTACGGTTATAGCTTGCGACTGAGTTAAAAGCTGTATAACCCCAAAAACATGTTTTCGACGTCGGCTGGCCCTAAGGCCCCACTACCTGACACCAGTGGACAGAAAAGCAGTCAACTGAGCAATGACACTGGTCGCCGCTAAATTCCGTCCTGCTGCGGTATAAACTTCATCAGCCCATACAGCCACCTGCCGGGCCGACTCGCCCTCTGGCGTCGGCTTCCGGGTGGGATACCGTTCAACCATGCCAGGGCAAAGGACCGATGCTACCTGGCCCTCAAGCCACGGCACACCTGCCTTGCGCCCTGGTGTCAGCCCATCCACCCGTAAAAGGGGTAAATAAGCCTCAGCAAACCCCCCACATTAGACACCGCTTGACCTTCAGCAATGAACCGGTTAAGAGGAGGGAAGAGTGGTGACAGCCCACGGCGGGGAACAAAGGAACAGTGACCCAGCATCGTAGCATTAGCCGCACGCTCCAGGATAGCTGGGAAAACATCCAATTCAGAGTCATGACGACCATGTTTACCCAAATATCCTGCCCCTCGCGCCAATACACAACTCGGCTGTCTCACGGGACAACGAGCAGTATCACAAATGCTAGCATCAATGCCTGGTAGCACAGACCCTACCTGTGCGCGACGTAGCTCGACTACTAGCCGTCGCGCGATGTCCCTCGATCCGCTGTCACGAGACGAGGAAACCCCAGGACAGGTCCGATGCGCTGTTAGGATGTGTCTCATAATGGCGAAGAGCGAGACGTGATGGCCAGTATGATATATAACCTTAGTTAGTGAAGTTAAAACCATAGTTAGTGAAGTTAAAACCATAGTTAGTGAAGTTAAAACATTAGTTAGTGAAGTTAAAACATTAGTTAGTGAAGTTAAAACATGAATTAGTGAAGGTAAACATTAGTGAAGTTAAAACATTAGTTAGTGATGTTAATACATTAGTGAAGTTAAAACATTGGTTAGTGAAGTTAAAACATTGGTTAGTGACGTTAATACATTAGTCAAATTAAAACATTAATAGTTAATGAAGTTAAAACGTTAGTTAGTGAAGTAAAAATCCTTAGTGAAATTAAAAAATTAATATTAAAACGTTAGTTAGTGACGTTAATACTAGGGATGTCCGATATTATCGGCCTACCGATATTATCGGCCGATATCGGCATTAAAATGTGATATCGGAAAATATCTGTGACAGTGAGGCTGATTTTAGAGAAAAGAGCGGAGAAATGTATGATCGCTTTAGAGAACGTGGCTATACACATAATACTCTTAAAACAGCTATATCTGAAGCCGCTACTGTAGAACGTGACTCCCTCTTAAAAAGAAAGACACTGAAAGAGAAAACCGATAGGGTGTTTTTCTCTACCACTTATAGTACTAAAGCCCTTGCTGTTCGCAATATAATTAAAAAGAATTGGAGCTTGATCCAATGTGATGAGGCCCTGTCTAACATTTTCCCTGACCCGCCCCTCTGTACATTTAGGAGAGCTCCCAATCTCGGAGATAAATTAGTACGAAGCCATCTACCGGCAGATGTCAAATCTACATGGTTACCAAAGCCTCCTATAGGAACGTATAGATGTGGTCACTGCAAACAATGCGATGTGGTGATAAGATCAAAAGGTTTTACCCACCCAAATACAAAACAGACATACTTCTAACAGCTTTATTAATTGTCAAACGACACATGTTATTTATATACCGTCTTGTTCCAAATGTGACTCTTTTTATGTTGGTCGTACGAAACGCCGCCTACTTGATCGACTGGCAGATCATAAATATGCTATCAAAACTAACAACATGGATTATGCAATGGCTAAACATATTCATGAAGTTCACCATAGTACCTCTGCTTTATTTACAGCTATCGGAATTGACAGTGTTCCGCTCACGTCTAGAGGACGAAATAGACAAAGAATTCTAAACCAGAAAGAAAGTCGCTGGATCGATAGACTACAGGCCACCTCACTCCCAGGTTTAAATGATTCCATAGACATGGTATAATTTGTATAGGCCAGTAGATCACTTTATTTATTTATTGTATTTATACATTGTTATTTATTGTATTTTGATAAGACTACAGGCCACCTCTTTGCAGGTTTAAATGACTCTACGGACATACTGTCACTTTTATAGGCTAAGCAGATTACATTATAGTATTATTATTTTTTTTCTTGCATTACTCAATGCTCTTACATTGTTGTTTTTTGATAAGTTTTGGTAATTGTTTATATTATTATTGATCTATTCTATGTTTGTTTTGACTAATTTCTTTATGTTGTTATAATATTTTTATAAATAGTTTGTGTGTATATATACTTATATAATATACAAATTTGTTTATTTCTATTTAGTATTATTGTATATTTCTTCAACTCAAGTTGAGAATGTTGCTTTGCCTTCATTTAATTGGGACCAGCTGTCCCCCATTGTAATTAGTCACTCCCTGAGTTATGTTTTTTCCTTTTTTCCTCTATTTAGTCACAGTATTGTTTTTGTCACAGCAACACCCTGAAGAAGGCCATGTAGGCCGAAACATGTGGGTTTTTTAAAAAGATTTTTCTAAATAATGTAAGCCAATAAATAAAGGCTTTTTAAAAGATTGTAGAGCTGCCTTGGATCTCAACCTTTCTTTTATACACAATAATATATATTGGACTTCTGCAAACATAGATCCCAGAGTTTAATTTAGCAGCCAAGCTATCCTTTGACTTCTAGAGCTTACCTTTCCACCCGACTCCCTCTCTCCTCCGCCAGGCAGCGCTGTCCTCTCTCTACCTCCACCAGTCTGTCTCTCTCCTCCTCAGTCTCTCTCAGTTCATCTTCAAGCCTCTTCTTATCCTCGTCCCGATGTTCCAGTGCCTCCCTTTGTCCCTCCCTCTCCTCCTCCATCTCTCTCAGTTCATCTTCAAGCTTCCTCCTCTCCTCTTCTGCTCCTATGAGGGCATCCCTCTGTCCCCCCCTCTCCTCCTCCATCGCTCTCAGTTCATCCTCAAGCCTCCTCCTCTCCTCCTCCCCTCTCCCGAGAGCCTCCCTCTGTACCTCCCTCTCCTCCCGGACTCTCCTCAGCGTCTCCCTCAGCCTCTCCTTCTCTCCGTCTCTCTCCTCCAGTGTGGCCCGCAGGTCCTCCGCCTCCTCCTCTTTCTCCTTCAGGAGGAGCGAGAGTTTTGTGATTTCGCTTATCCGCTGCTCCAACGCGCCAACTCTCTCCCGCCACTCTCTGGCCTCGTCTTCCAGTCTTTCTTTGGCCTCCTTTTGCTCCCTGGCCCTCTCCCTCGCTCCCTCCCTCTCCGTCCTGGTCCTGTGGAGTTCCAGGGCTTTGTGAGACAACTCTTCCTCTTTCTCTAACCGGTCCACACATTCTTTTTCCAGCAGAGACCGGGTTTCCTTCAGTGAGGTTGAGAGCTGTTTCTCTGAACGTTCCCTCTCGCCCAGGGCGACTTTCAAAACCCTGAGCTCCTCCTCTCTCTCTCTCATCCTGTCCCTCACTCCCTCCTCCTCGCGCAGTCGCTCCCGGAGCCTTTCCGCCTCGTCCTCCCTCTCCCTCACTGCCGTCATCTGTCTCTCCAGGCTCTCCTCCTGTCTCTCCACCTCTCTCCTCATCTCGTCCCGCTCCTCCTCCGCCACGCTCACCCTCACCGCCAGAACCTCCATCTCTTGCTCCCTCTTCCGGACGTGAGTTTCTGTCCATTTTAGCTGCTCTCTCAGCCATCCCTCTCTCTCCTTCTCCCTCTCCTCCTCTCTGTGTGCGCTCACTAGCTCTAGCTCTCCTCGCAGGCACTGGATCTCCCCTGGATGGAGGAGAAATAAAATTTATAAAATTATTAAAAAAATAACACAACTCTCCCCTGGAGGGTGAGCAAGGAGAAAATAATAAAATAATAAGACAACTCTCCGATGGAGAGCATGGAGAAAATTAAATAATAAGACAACTCTTCCTTGGATGGAGAGCATGGAGAAAAGAATAAAATAATAAAACAACTCTCCCAATGTGATGCTTTTCAATCACTTCATGCTGTGTCAGCAAATGTAAGTAAACCCCAGTAGAATAAAGTAAATCCCAGTCAAATGAAGTAAACCTGAGTAGAATGAAGTAAATCCCAGTAGAATGAAGTAAACCCCAGTGGAATGAAGTAAACGCCATTAGAATGAGGTAAACTCCAGTAGAATGAAGTAAACGCCATTAGAATGAAGTAAACCCCAGTAGAATTAACCTCATAGCGTGCACTGGCACGTATATGTGCCGTTTTGCCCTTGCGCACAAGTCACAGCACTTTGCAAAATGCTAGCGGCTGCATTTTTCGCCTAACATATAATATACTGTTCGAAAGATCTATTTGTTGTTGTTCGAACGCTAACCTCACTCGACCAAATCCGTGCCTCGGTTCTCAAGTTACATGACGATATGTCAGGCACGTGTCCTTTTACACGGCGTGCGTCAGATGACCACCCCGGACTCTGGACGCTCCAGAACTGCCAATCATCCGCTGATGGCAAAAATGAATGGTCAGCCTTGTAGCCAACGAGTGTAGGTTTCCAACGATACCCCACGTGGGGAGGTGCAAATACAGGAAGTAGGTGAAAGTTGACGAGCGAAAACAAGAAGTGAATCACACTCACGGCGGTGGATGAGGAAATGGATTTTGGAAAGCTTTTTTTTTTTGGTGCCGGTTTTACTCGGACGTCTCTCAAAGACCCATTTTTTAACAGATCTTTAAAAAAATTGGACCTGGTACTACATGTAACCGCAGTGTTTTCCAGCTCATACCTCTATGCTGGAATATTGGAATATGGAATCTTGCAACCACTAGAGAAAAATGTGAGTACACAAGTTCAACTCAAGTTCAGACCTCTGTTACTCTATTTCATTAGCACTAAAAGTGATTTTCCTTATTTGCATTAGTAACTTCAGAGTGTTATCTTTTAGGGCTGGGCGATATGGCCAAAAATTATATCGCGATAACGATATCGATAACAATATCATATCACTCGATATTAGGGATGCACCGATATGAAAATTTGCCACCGATACCGATTGTTCAACTAACACAATCGGCTGATACCGATATTTGTGGCAAAAAAATATATATATTGTATATATATTATTTTTTAATGAAACTACTGTATATTTGTATGTCTCTAAATGTTTTGATGAATTGAAAATGGAGGACCCTTATGTAAAAAAGTCGAAAGTCTTTTTCTGGTCTTCATCCTCCAGTCCACTGAGCTCTACTGTATTGTACCCATTCTGCAAAAGTTTTCAATCAATCAATCAGACAAATGTATAGAAAAGCTTTTATTATAACCATATAACAAAAAATTATATTATTGTTTATGAAAATGTGTTAGCCCTATGCTTGACTATTATTTTAGGCATGGTAACAAATAAAATAATAATAATAAAATTAATAAATAAAATATTAAATAAATAAATAGGCTACACGTCTCTCTTTTTGTGTTACAAATTGTGCTCACCGATATGAACATAGGCCTCTTTACTTACTTAAAAAAGGAAACATCAAGAAATATGTTTATGGTATTAATTCCACCATGCCATGTGTGTTTTTATTTTATAATGCTCATGAGTCATGATTATTGCTGAAGTCTGAGTCATACAATACTCACTGGCTTTCAAAAAAGTTTATGAGTTTTAATAAGAGAGCACTATCTCTCTCAACCAAAGCAATGCAGGTAGATGGCAACAGAACAATTTAGATTGACAGTCGATTCTGCCAATTACATCACACCGCTTGCACCCGCCTCTGCTGTTCTTACCACCAATCGGGAAGCGCTTATTCGTTTTTTACTTCCAGGAAGTCCGCCATTGATCTGCATGCGAGAACCACAACAAACTAATAGCTAATAACGCTAGCTCCCCGCCGGCCATGAGTAGACTACCAGCGCTCTGCAGGATGACCAAACGAGGCATAATGATTTTACTGCAACGAATGTTATAATAAAAGCTTTTCTATACATTTGTCTGATTGAAAACTTTATTAACAGATTGCAGAATGGGTACAATTCAGTACGGGCTCTCGGAGCAAAGGAAGGAAGTGAGAGATATGAATGAGTAATGCTTGCTATGTTCGGGTAAATATGCTGATGTTATTGAACGTGTAACTATTAGGGGTGTAACGGTACGTGTATTCGTCGCGCGAATTTACGGTACGGCCGTCACGGTGCGGTATGCGCAGCCATACGGCGAATACGCCCCACAGCGCACACACACGAGTCATGCATGCAGGCACTCGCGAGGTCCGTGCGAGAACAGCGCGTGTGGCCGGGCACACCGAGTCAGATTTCAGAGCGGCGAAAGTGCACTGAGAAAGGCACATACATTGGAACAGCTGCAGGGTCATTATTACAGTTTTACAGTTTTCTTTCGTTTTCTTGTGCGCCCAATAACGTTAACCAAATGAAACTAATGGAAAGAAACACACACACACACACACACGCGCGCGCCAACAAACACATCAACATTCTCCCCCGCAGGACTCACAGGCACAGCTCATCATCAAATAAGAAAAAGAAACACTTTTCCGGACAGATCATCTGAGCTCCAGTGTGTTTAAATCCAAATAATCCTCTGCCATTGTTGTAATATGTCATCTGTTCTCTAGTATTCAGTCTCGTTAAATTCTCTTTAGAAGTGAAACCGAAACTTAGCAAGGATAAGTTGTTAAAGGGGCAGTAGGCAAGTGGATGCCTGGACACAGAATGACACCATTATCACTGACTACCACAGCAAGCCTATAGAAAAGTATTCTATTTAATAATAATAATAATTATCATAAATATAATATATAAAATAAAAATAAAAAAAAGTATATTTTTTATTAATAATAAATTATAAATATTTTTTTTCTGGTGTACCAAACTCGTACCGAACTGTGACCCCAATACCGAGGTACGTACCGAACCGTGGCTTCTGTGTACCGTTACACCCCTAGTAACTATATAACGTTAATGCCACAAAACGAATGCCTTTGTTAATCATAAGTAACTTTGATGCAGTAGCTTGTGTGTGCAGGTCGCTTGACTGAAACTTTTTTCAAAGTTTGAACGTGTGGACCAGATTGACGCGACACAAATTGACGGATATTTATCGGCCACTGCCATCGGCACATTTGAGCTTATCGGCCGATAGGCCGATGGCAGTCAACAAGGCACTTATTGGCCGATACCAATAAAAGGATTTAACAACAGTTTATTTTGCAGCAATTCTTTGTCGTTGCCGCCATCTTTAGTGTTACATCCCCTCACACTCCAGTTCTCAGGCTTTGAAAGCGAAAGTAAACCGGCTTCTCTGCTGGCTGTTGAACAGTTCTGGCTCTGCTAGTTTCTTTTCTATCTTTTTGCACTTTTTTGGTGGACAAACCACCGCACATGTGCACCGTGACTGGAGACTAGCTCTGCTGTGTACAGACGGTTTCAAACTGTATTTTAAATTAGAAAGCAAACAAAATAAATGGACAAGAGAAAAATAAATCTCAATTTGGTCAGTATTGTCATTTGGACAAGCAAAGCCATTACTTTAAGTTGCAGGCAAGAAAGACAAGTCTGTCCACTGTCTCTGGTTTTAAAACTGCCCTGTTGCAGGTCACACAAAAAAAAATATATATTCGATATTTCTTTTTTCCGATATCGATTATTAAAATTAGAGCTGGGCCGTTAACGTGCTGCATTAACGCGATACTAGTATCGCGCGATAATATAATTGACGCAGTTAATCTAAAAAAAAATAAAAATAAAAAGAATTACCTTTATTGACCCGTTTACGCCCTGCTTCACATTCACACAGTTCCATTCACACCTGGGAGCTGCCCAGTACAACCACAGTTGACACCATTGGGCACTGAGCAACTCCACTGGAGCAGTTGATTTGCATTGGCAGGGTTTGGCGCTGTCTGGCACCCAACGGGAAAAATATTATAGGCACTATAAGTAGACACAGCTACATAAAACAAGCTGGTCTACCTGAGTGACTGGTGGAAGAAGGAGAAATAGAGATTGGACTGATTGAGTCAAGCCATGTCACATAGTTCAAGTTTGAAATGCTTCTTTCTGTTTTGCTCCTGAGAGTGTGCTAGATACTGTACTGTACTGGTAATATTATTTATTTGTGTTAACTTCTGAATAAAACAACTTATAACACAAGTACATCTTATTGAACATTATTTTGATATTTCATTACCAATTATCATAGCAAAACAGCTTTTTCAAACAGTCTGTAATGCATTTTGGAAACGGGAGATGGGCTCATGGTGTAATGGGCCACCTGGCCTGAGAAACATAAGGAGGAAAGAAAAAGTAAGGACTTACTTCTGGTCATTATTTGGGTAGAACACATTTTGAATGCCTTCGGCAGATTTTCTTTTTAGCCATTTTAATCTAGATTAATCTAGATTAAATCCAGGATTGCAGATAGATTAATCTAGATTAAAAAAATGTATCTATGCCCACCTCTAATTAAAATATATCACGATAATTATCGTTATATCGCCCAGCCCTATTATCTTTCAAAAGAGACCAGACTCATGCATGTGCTATAGAGGCTGACATGTGAGTGTATTTTGACTCCCGCTCCTTCCCACTCCCACAGAAATAATCCCATCCCATCCCAATCCCAAGTGAGAGTTTCGAAAAAATCCCACTCCCTCTCACTCCCACAGAGGACTGATCCCAATCCCGTCCCAATCCCGAGCCAAACTTTTATAGAATCCCACACCCATTTACCAATCCTGCTCTGTTTTTCTTCCTCAGTATAAAATATGCAGTACATGGGTCACATCATTTCTGCAGGGCTGTACGTTAACTTTTTTTGCACATAGCACTGGTGCTACAGAGGTTGTTCTATTTCATTATGGCTTTCGCTCAGCATCATCTGCACTATACTTTACTTCGTGCACTGAATAATAAATTCCACCATGTACCTTTAGATCCCAACATTCGTCTGGGCACACCCCCATCCGCTTACCTTCATAAGCGGGTGTGTGGTCACCTACTCGCCTCCTTCACTTTCACCACAAGGAAGTGCCTTCGGTAGATCCCCACTTGACGAGGTTGTTAGTAGAAGAAAGTTGGAAAACAAGAGAACGGGAAGATACGTTGACATCATATCTTTATTTTCTCTCTCACTATTTCGAGAAAATACGGCGATATTGTCTTCGTTACTGGAGTGTCTGGAAGATGATGATCATTCTGACCTTCAATGGCTTTTTCGTATTAGGAGCTCACGCCGCTGACATGCTCCCCAGCTACAGTCCTCCTTGCTACGGCTGGATGGGGTTGCCCTCCGGCCATACAGCTGGACTGTGGGAAGCACCGACTGTTGTGAGAAGCGGTTGTTTCCAGGGTGGGGTACGTACTGTTTTGCTTGCGAGCTCTGGTTGTTGTTGATGCTGTGGGGGTTAGCTGACAATTTTACGAAACGCCGACTCCAGACTGGGGTCCTCTGCTCGGCTTAAACGGCGGTCGGAGGATCTTGGTCTGACGCCCATGATGGTCAATCTAGTGGGCCGCGACCAGGTCCTGGTGAACCCAGGATTCTCGAGCGGATGCTTCTCTGTCCCGTGCAGGCCCCACCTTTCACATACAAATTTAAGTACACCCTAACGAGGAAATGTGGGCATAGGATCTTCTTTATCGGGAGTTCCATGCTCAAAGTCGGCTGAAGCCCGAAATGGGAATTGTGCTGGCCCCGCTGTATGTCTGGATCACCGTTGAAAACTGTGTTTGACATTCTTTTTCTTTTCCCTCTTAGGGGAGGGACTTGGACAGCAGCCTGTCTGAAGTGTGGCTTGTTATGTCGTTGTGTACAGTTCAGGTGATAGCTGCTTAGCTGGTGTGCTAGTTGTGGCCTACTGTGTTAGCCAGTCAGCTGTTAGCTGCGGCGCTAGCCCGCTGTGTTTACCAGGCCAGTAAACGTTAGCTTGTTGCTATCAGTCGGATAGCTGCTTAGCTGGCGTGCTAGTTGTGGCCTACTGTGTTAGCCAGTCAGCTGTTAGCTGCGGCGCTAGCCCGCTGTGTTTACCAGGCTAGTAAACGTTAGCTTGTTGCTATCAGTCGGACGGCTACACTGTTGAAACGATACTGTGACTATAACATGCCTTAAAACACTCTGACTACGACGTCATCTTTGACAGAGGATGTTAGTCGAACCTACACCGGGAGCCCTGCCAGCGAGGACTGCGTCAACATGGAGAAACGTAGTGGCTGGGTGGCGCAGCGACGTTACCCTCGTCGCCAACACAGGAGATGCTGTGTCAACTTCGGTGTCCCGTTAGCCAGATTGCAGTTCTCTTGGCCTGCGCTCAGGGTAGGAGTCCCGACCGGACTTTAAACACTTCTTCTTTCCTTCCCTTCTAAATGTTTTGTAATAACGATGTTTTCCAAAACGTGTGTTGCTGCAATACACTGAGGATACGACGTGTGTTGTGTGTGAATTGTCTTGTCACTGGTATACTGTAGCTTCTCTCTCCATAGAAATCGGGTTGTTGTTTACATGTGTAAAAATGATCTGGTTAGTTGTGATGAGAACATGTGTGTTCATGTAACGTGAACTCACAACTAAGGGGGTTAATTAACCTATGAAGCTATGCTTAGTGACATGTGATTGAGGAATGAATTCTTTTCTCAGCCTGTAATGACAATGAACAGTGTGTTCACATATTAACAGGGTTACCTGTTCAACTTGGTCGTATCAAGGGTAAGGAAGGAGGGGTGATCCCCCCGGTTTCCCTGGGGCTTCCCCACCCTCCTCTCAGACATGTTGTTTACAATATATTGTGTCACTGTGTTTGTGGGGATACGATGTAACCCTCAGCTTAATTGCTGGGGTTGTGCTTTCCGCTTGAGAAACTATTTTTTCCTAAAGAAAAGATTGTTTGGTCACTTATGTGCTTAGCAAGGCCTGTGGCCAATACATAATCGAGGATTCTGTATTCTCTCGTTATGAAAAACGGCATTCCTCTGTAGCAAGAGTGTACTTTTGCCATTTTTTGTTGTGATGAAGGGTTGTGTGTGTCTTGTGATCTACAACTGGGTTAGGTTTGGCCCACAGAAGCACATGTGTAAATCTGGTACCGGGGCTCTTAAGGGGCCCTCTCTGTTCTGTGTTTTTTCCATAGTAAAAATCAGATAGCAGGTTAGCACAGGAGCTATGTGAGGCTGTTCGATGCTTCATGTAGCAGGCTATGACTGTGTCATGCTCTACTTGTCATTACATCGTATCATGGGTGTGGGGTCGTAAAGGGGTGAACTGGTAATCCTTTCCTCCCCTTTTCTGATTGGTCAGGGGTTGAAACCTCCTGTCCTTCAAGGTTCCTGTCACGTTGCTGTTCGGCACGTTACAGGGTAAGAGGGAGGGGTTTCCAGGTCCCACGCCCTGGAAGATTGGGCGTGTGCACCGCGGAAATTCCCCCGCCATAGAGTACGTCACTGAGCTCGTCTCTGTTGGTAAGACTTCCGTGGGTTGTTCAGGTCCATGTTATGGATCTGTTTCAGGGAGTTGTCAGAGCTCCTCCTCACGAAGTGCCTTCTGTGAGTTTTGGACTCTCCTTCCCTGTGAGGGAGCCTCCTCAGAGTTTCAGAGCCTCCTCATCAGATTGTCAAGGTGAGTAGAACTTCAAAAAGGAGTTCTGCTCTATTGTGTGTGTATTCGATTCAATTCGATTATTGAGTGTGTATTGGTTCAGTGCCTCCTCCTCGGAGAGCCCTAACCCAAGTGTTACATAGCTCAATGTTGCAATATATTCTTTTCAATCTATACAGCTTGCGTGGGAAGTCTCTCTGGGAATTTCCGTCTCCTCCCTGTGGCGAGGGTGGTGGGGTGTAAAAATGTAAACAATTTTTACCCTCAGCTGCGTCACGTGGGATTCATGTCAGTCTGTGTTTCTTTCTTTTTTAAATAAAAAGAGGAAGGAACATGAAGCACGACGGCTCCGTGTCGTTCTCCCAGGCGACTTGGAGGAACAATGTTTGGTGTCTTGCTAGACTATCCATTGATGTGTTTGGGTCTCGACGCGTACATAGTGCTGGCTCGGGGTGTTTCTGTTAAGAATCACGCAGGGGCTAAGTGCGCCTTGGTTGCTCGTTATTAAAACAGCGTTTTTATAGGGCAACTGGGATGGAGTTTTGTCTCTTCCGAGCACCAGTTTACTAGGTTGTCTCGATGAATTCTCGTTCATATCTGGGGGATGTTAACGGAATAGATCAGAACATAGGTAGAGGGGTCTCATGCCCTTGGGGTGGGCCACTGAGAGCGGTACAAATGGGACCGTCTGGGTGGCGCCCTCTTTTCATGTTTTAGATCGACACGCATACCTACCCCCTCTTCTGGAGTGGGCATGTCGGCGTGGTTAGGGCACGGGACTGGTCTGGTCGCGCTGGTCCAGGTCAGTTAACCCGTTCTCCGCCGGGGATGCAGATCTGCTGTTCTGGTACCCTGAGGGACTTGTGCTTTTTTCGGGGGGAAAAATGCCGGGTCGGCCCGGGTGTCACAGGGTTAGGCGTTATGGAGACCCTTTGTTGGGTACATGTTGCACTATCGTAATGGCTTACGGCCATACCAACCTGTACACGCCCGATCTTGTCCGATCTCGGAAGCTAAGCAGGTTCGGTCCTGGTTAGTACTTGGTTGGGAGACTGCCTGGGAATACCAAGTGCGGTGTGCTTAGGGCTGGTTCTCCATTCTTTTCGCTCCTCTCTCACGCGTGGCAAAGAGGGGGCTGTTGTAACCCTGGAATAACCCTTTTTTGAAAACTGAAACACTTGTACTGCGGTATAGCCAGTGTATGCCCGCAGGTGTGTTTTGGAGTTTTTTTCTTGAGGGGTTATAGGAACAACCACCGTCTGTACCGAGAGGGTAGTTGATTCCCTGGTATGTTGGAGCAGAGTCAACTCCCGGGTTGCCCGGTTGAGTGTGCCCCTGCAAGTTCATGACGTCTGCCAATCATGTCAGCCTTCTCTGCCTCGACCCCTCTGGTTGGTTTTTTTTTAATGGAGGCTTTGTCATGGTGATCAACAACGCCAGCATACGCCCCTTCCGCCGGGGGGGCTGTTTTCAGCTGACTCCTTTGGCGCCTGTCTCGTCCGCAGTGCTCCAGGCTCAGGTTATAGCCTGCTGCCTGGTTTCCCCGGTGCGCTGCCTGCTTCCGTTGGTTAACCTTTTTTGAGTGCTTATGGCCATGCTGACTGCCTGTTCTGCAGGGTCAGTGTGCCAGGCGGTGTGCTATTGGGGGGAAAGGGCCCGCTCTTGGAGGGGCCTTATCCGAATACGCTGGCGATGTGGGGGGCGGTGTCACTAAGTGACCGCCTGGTGGGGTCTTGATGCCTGGCGTCATTGACCTGTCCGGGCCCCCTTTTTCCAGGGGATCCAGTTCCTTCAGTGGGTCTGGGTCTTCCTTCGCGCTCCGCTGCTACAGCCTTGCCAACGGGTTGGGTTTGCTCTTGACCCCGTGATTTTGGGAGCAGTAACGAGGTTGTTCCTTCCGTTCGTTCCCTGGTGGCATGCGGGTTGTGCGTGTGTGTAGTTGTGGGGTCAAGCCACGGTCTGCTCACCCTGTGCGTTGAGTTGCTTGAGTTCCTCTTCGCACGGTCGGATCCGTCTCCCTCCCGTAAGGCTCCAATAGGGGGGGTATCCTCCATTAGGGAGGGTCGGGGGGCTCGGTCCTCCCCGGTCTGATGGTTGTGGGGGGCCTCAGCGGGGTACATTTGTCGGGCTATGGCTCCCGCTCAGCCTCTCTTCTGCAGGTGATGCTGAGCGAAAGCCATAATGAAATAGAACGTAAGGTTATGTATATAACCAAGTTCTATGAATTATGGCGAAGCTCAGCATCAGACGCTGCTGCGGCCCTTGATCTCGCCTTGTGGTGAAAGTTTGGGAAGGAGGCGAGTAGGTGACCACACACCCGCTTATGAAGGTAAGCGGATGGGGGTGTGGCCAGACGAATGTTGGGATGTAAAGGTACATGGTGGAATTTTTTATTCAGTGCACGTGCACGAAGTGAAGTATAGTGCAGATGATGCTGAGCGTCGCCATAATTCATAGAACTTGGTTATATACATAACCTTACGATAGTTTTGTAGCACAGGCCAAAATCTTGTAGCACAAGTATAAAATGTGTTATATTTGTAACAGTCACAAATGTGCCTATTGTTTTGTGTTATTTAAATGTAAATCCCACACAATAGTGGGGTGTAGACCAGGGCTATTCAACTAAATTGTTCAGGGGGCCACATTGTCAGAAACCCAAGGGGCCAGGGGCCGGACTGCCACGGCGCCTCCCCGTGCTATGAATATATGTACACTTGACACAACACGCAACCACATTTTCACAACTTTTATTTAAAGGGGAACTATTTTACTATTTCTTTCACTATTTGGGCACTTTTACACAATTCCTGTGGGTTTATGGAACACCTCTGTAATATGTTTTTTTTTTAATTCATTGTTTTGTATTTCTAATCAAGTACTCAAAAACACGTTTTGAGCCTGGGCTCCAACCACTGTGGGAACTGTGTGGAAACTCAGCTGATTATCATGCAGCAGTGTCTCTCTGACATCACAAATCAGCACATTTTCAGATGACTCAGTTCAGTGAGGGTGAATATTGTGAGAGGAGAATTGGAAGAATGCGCCAATATGAGAATTAGAGACATAGATCATATTAATATAAGTCCACATAGCTAGGAAACAATGCTAAACACTGAAAAAGGCCATTTATAAGATCCCCTTTAACTACATTGCAAAAGTAGTATACTTTTCAAAAAAAGTGCTTCATTTATGTGCAACAACTGCAACATCTCCTCTTCAACATTTCAATATAAAAATAAAATAAAAAACAAACAAGTGCATGATGTGCATATGAACATTCTAACATCAACACTTGAACAAAAAAACACATTTATAGTGCAGCTGAGCTTATGAAAAAGTGCTTCATGTCTGTGCAACAACAGCAAATCACAGCATCTTATTAGCACTTATTGTCGACTCTTAACTCTCAAACATCAGGGGGGTGGGGGGCAGACAGGCCTAGCCTACATACACACATCTAATGAGAGCGATTGCACTTCTTTGACTGGGCAATGGCAGAGAAAGAGGGTTCATAGGAAGTGAGGGCTACCCGCAAACAGTGATGCAAATGCTCATTTGTCAAGGAGGCATGGTTGCTTGTTTTAATGGCATTCATGTGAGAGAAACTGGATTCACAGGTGTATGTTGAGCCAAACATTGTTAGCACAGATATTGCCAGCGTTTTTATTTTGGGGAATGTCTTGACATGAATACACTTTATCCAAAATGTTGTGGTGGATTCATTCTCAAGTGCCTGCTTCAGAGCAGATGATGCTTGCATGTCAATTATTTCAAGTTGCAGGAGACCTTCATCAATGTGAAGTGATGCAAGGAACTCTTGTCCTTTTGTGGAAATAGCAGCTACATTGGCAAATGGGTTGCTCACAAAATGCATCAATTATCTGGACATGTCAAATTCATCAAATCAACTTGCAAAGTTTTCCCTCAATTTATCAATGAAATCTGTCATTAATTGAGTGACGTTTGGCTCAATTGTGCGTGTTAACGTTGACATGAAAAAAAAGTTAAAAAAAAATAATAATAAAAAATATTTAAAAATAATATTTATTTTTTACTTTTTTTTATTATCATGTAATCTTTGGCGGGCCGGTCAGAATCATCCCGCGGGCCGGATCTGGCCCGCGGGCCGCCAGTTGAATAGCCCTGGTGTAGACGATTCTCCTCCGCTCCAACATCCACAGGACCAAAGCAATAATCCAGCGGGAAAGGGCTCTGCATTCACCGGTGTAGATTCTCCGGTGCGCGGTACTTCACATTAACTAGGTCGAACTTGACGTTATTCTACTAAGCTCTGACACCTTTACTGTCCTATTTGCACGCGGTTATAAGTGCTCTATTTAGACGCACGGTTGCTCACTTCACTTGGTCGTTGACTCGTGATGAAGGCTTTACGTTTGAGGGTAACGCGTTTCTAGGTTAACTTGACTTTAGGTAACTGACTGCTGTATCCACCTGCGACGTATTTATACGTACGGTGAATAATCTAGTACCAGCCTTATTCCTGTCTCGTATTCTTGCGCAGAACCGGGCTTGTTCAGGCATGTCTCAGCGGTGACTTTGAACTAGACCTTGGGGGTATGGCAGTGGCGCCTAGTGGATCGCTATCCAATAGGAGAACGAAATATTATGGTCTGTACTAGGTAAAAGGGATATTCCGTGTATATGTACAAAGAATACACAAGGGATATCAGACGATATACAAATACTATGCAATATATATCAAGTAATAAATATATATATTCGGTTTAATCTGATCCTTCGTAACAACTATCAAACTCCTTTGACCTCACCTACTTAAAATCATTGACGTAGAGAGAGGGACAGAGAGAGGCTGAGGCTCCCCCGCCCCCTCCCTCCCTTTCCGCACTGTTTTCTCTGCCTCTGAGCCGGGTTAGCTTAGTTTAGTTACCGGTAGCAGCTAACTAGTTAGTTTTGGTGAGGATGCAAAGCATGTAAGATGCATTGTAAGCGTTGCAGGGAAAAACAGGCAGGGACTTATTTCCTGGTCGCAAAATGCGCACTCTAACATAACATAGCACTAGGGGTGGGAATCACCAGTTTCATCACGATACGATACGATATCGATTCTTTGGACAACGATACAATATTATCCGATATCACACAGTCTGCCACTATACGATACGATTCGATTCAGGTGCCTGCGATCGATATGAGACGATATTATATGCCCATTTAACACAATCAGTAACATTTAAATCAACAACAAAAAAAAGGCAATGGAAATATCATTTGACATTTTTATTTTTGAGCTCTTCCAGACATTTAAATGAAAAACAATATTGTTTTCCTCCTGTTCACTGTTTTTGGTTCGTTTTTCTTTTTTTTTCTCGATATTAATATCCTATTCACCGTCAGAGCTGTATTAAGGTGCAGTACCGGCCAGATCCTGTTAGTGGGGCTATCCCGAGAATGCACCCTCCTTCCCAGTGCCCACTTCTCTCTGCCTATGGCTCTGGGTTAGCTTGTTAGCTTACGCTAACGTAACGTTATCTTCGATCTTTAACGCGACGTGGGCATAATGGAGTGGCGAGGATTGCAAAGCAGGTTAGATGCATTGGACCCGTTGCAGAATAAAACAGCAGGGACATGTTTTGGGTCACAGAATAGGCACACTAGTCTTGCTCTAGTGACGCTCTAGACGCTACTGCTGTTGATGTTAAACGGAGTTTCACAACACTGGGCGCGGGGCGATGACGTCGCCGTCGCCGGATTTTCAAAATAAGAGTATCTCAATATGAATCGATCTTTTTACGTTGCATCGATCCTATTTGATTATTGATAATAGATCGAAATATCGATCTGGATCGATGTATTGTACCACCCCTACATAGCACGCTGTTGTTGTTGGGCTGCCGGAGCTGCGCTTGGGAGGAAATGCCACAGGATTTTCAAAATAAGAGTATCGATATGAACCGAACGTTGCTAGCTGCCGGAGCCATAGATATTATGGCTAGAGCTGCGCTTGGGCGGAAATGAGACTTGCCACAGGATTTTTAAAATAAGAGTATCGATATGAACCGAATGCCTATCGCACGGGTGCTAGTGCAGTAAATTCATTCATCGCACAGACTGATTTTTTCATAGCACGCTGTACACCCCTGATGTCTGCCTTAGTTAAATAAAAAAAACACCAAACATTTACATTAGTGATGCACCAATGTATCACTCCCGTCCAAATCCTGTTGATTTTGTTGTCATAGTTCCCACTCCCTTCTGCTCCCGTTGACTTTTACTCCCGGTCCTGCCCAATCACGGGATTCAAAGTGAAATTGACTCCCATCCCGTGGGAATCCCGCGGGACCCACGGGAATCCCGAAAAAATATGTCATCCTCTAAGTGCTATAAGTATAAAGTATAAAGCTAAGCTTTGCAAAAAAAGTATGCAGTCCTCAAGTTAAAGCAGGGCCGGACTGGGGAAATAATTCATACCGGGAGATATAGCGCGAAATATAGCCCCAATCAGACCACTTTTTAAGCGGGGGGTCTGGGGGTCCCCCACCAGGATTTTTTTTGTTACAAAGACTTAATTTCCTGCATTCTGGTGAATTTTAGTGCATGTGAATCACAAACTAATGAGCCAACAATTGCTTAGTACAATGTACTGTTATGGACCTCAAATAAAACTGTTGTGGCACTAGCAATGCTACTCTCTCCACCTTCAAAAAGAAAAAAGCAAGAGCACAACATATTTTTCTATTTACTATTATAATACAGTTAACCACTCTCTCCTGTAAGGGCCTTTCTTTTTCTTTGTTTTATCCCTCTCTCCTCCACCCTTTCTCTTTCTTCCACTGTCCATCTTGACATCAACGTTAATTGACTTTCGCTCTACTGTATCTCTCCCGACTCGAGTCCTTAACTACCTGGCTCACTGCCTGGCTGTTATTCTGCATCTGAGTGCCGTCTGCCATTCCATTCGCCGCCTCCGCTGTCAATCAGTTGTATCGCCTGGTCCCGCCTCCACCAATCACAACCGGCAGCACGGCTCCATTGTGTGTGTGTGATCCGAGGGAGAGAGTCAGATAGTTATCCAACTCTGTCGCAGACAGTGAAATCCTGGTTGTTCCCCACCCACCTAGGTTATCTAACTATCGCGCCGCCGCCACAACTAGAAACAATGGTCTGGCAAAAAAAAATAAAAAAAAAATAATAATTTTTTTTTTTTTTATATAATTTTTTTTTAATCTGTGCAGGCCAGGCCACCGGGAAAACTCCCGGTGCTCCTGATGGCCAGTCCGGGCCTGAGTTGAAGTAAAAAAAATTGCCACTTTTCTGGGTGCCTGTTAAGAGGTTAAGTAAACCACAGTAGAATTGTGAAAGTGAATGGTAGATCAGTTTCCATTGTATTTAGAAATACAAACACTCGATAGAGATTCTAACATTAGCTAACAAGCTAACCGTGTTAGCTAGATAACATTAGTCATCTTGTCTAGCTAGCCGTACAATGCTAACCTAACATCATATCAAGCTGACAAACTGAAACGATATACAGTGGAAAAGGTTATATCAGGGTGTGTATCTGTGTTATAACACTCACCCTGTAGGGTCTCTTTAGCCTGTATCAGGATGTGTATCTGAGTCTGTAGCTGACATCTCTGGACCTCCAGGTCTGAAGACTGCTGCTGACTGAGACTCAACTGCTGCTGGAGAGACACTGATACAGACCTAGAGAGAGAGAGAAATCGAGATATTATCACTGAGTTGCTCTACATCTGATCTCATCGACATCTTATATCTGAGCTGCTCTACATATGAACTCCTCGACATTGTATCTCTGAGCTGCTCTACATCGTATTCCCTCTGCATTGTATCACATCTTATCTCTGCAACATCTTATCTCTGAGCTGCTCTACATCTTATTTCCTCTGCATCTTATTTCCTTGACATTGTATCCCTGTGCTGCTCTACATCTTATCTCTGCGACATCTTTTTTTTTATCTACTTTTTTTCTGTGATTTTTCTCCCCATCCCAATTTACCTCTCGTGCCAATTCTCCCTCCCATGTCTTGAACATTGCTCGCATATGCCCCCCACTGGTTGGTTGTAGGGAGGATAGAAGCCTTGCATGACGTGTCCCCTCTGATACACATGGAGGCAGCATGTCACATCTTTTCACCTGCCAGCGCGGACTCTCATTGGCGAGGTGTAACGTGTGGGAGGCTCACACTACCCCCGCCATTTCCTGTCTCTGCTGTGCAGGCGTCCCCCAACCAACCTGTAGGAGTCGCTGTCCACAGCGTCCAGATTACCACCCATCGACTTCCCACCCGCTAACTTTGCCAATGAGTTAGTATGACGGCCGGCCCAAGCCGTAGGCAACGCCAACAGCCGGAGTCGAACCCGGTGTCTCTTGGGTTGGTGACGAGCGCAATGTCCACTGCGCCACCCAGCCGCCTATCTCTGCGACATCTTATATCCAATACATCTGATCTCTGAGCTGCTCTACATCTGATATCCTCAACATATTATCTCTGAGCTGCTCTACATCTGATCGCCTCAACATTTTATCTCTGAGCTGCTCTACATCTGATCTCCTCAACATGTATCTTTGAGCTGCTCTACATCTCATCTCTGAGCTCCTTTACGTCTTACTCTGGATCTGGGACAGAGTGGTTACCTGAGCTCCTCTACGTCCTCCTCCAGCCTGTCTCTCCCTCTCCCCAGGGATGACACAGTGTCTTCCAGTTGTTCATTCTCCCTGAGCAGCTCCTCACTCTCTCTCTCCGCTCTCCTGTGTTGGTCTGTGGTTCTCGACAGCTCTGCCTGGACACCTCTGAGCTCCCCACACACCTGACTGTGCTGGACAGACAGCTGGAGGCAGCAGAGATACACACTTAAACATTCCAACATGGCTGCCTGTAACCATTGGTACCCACTTTCAAAATGAAAATGCCAGATTTCTGTGCAGTGGTTGAACAGGTAAAACATTGGAAATTGTATTTTGGGCATGATATTACTGTTCTACTGTGACTTGTCTACAATAGCCACCACCTGTACTTGCCCGATGGGTAAGTGCTTTTGAGATCTTAGTGTCAACTCCTGGTGTAATAGTGTATTGGTGTGTAATAGTGTCATAGTGTATTAGTGTGTGTAATAGTGTCATAGTGTAATAGTATGTAATAGTGTACTAGTGTGTAATAGTGCAATAGTGTAATGTCATAATGTAATAGTGTGTAATAATGTGCTATTGTAAGTGTGTAATATAATGCAATAGTGAAAGTGTCCTAGTGCAATAGTGTGTAATATTGTAATAGTGTTCTAGGCTAGGGTACTAGTGTGTAATCGTGTGTACTAGTGTAATATTTTGTAATAGTGTACTAGTAGGGGTGTAACGGTACACAGAAGCCACGGTTCGGTACGTACCTCGATATTGGGGTCACGGTTCGGTACGAGTTCGGTACAACAGAAAAAAAATATTTATAATTATTATTATTAACACTTTGACTGCCTAAAAACGCTTTACAGCGTCATTCCCGGCCATGCTCAAGTTGCCGAGGACGCTTTACAGCGTCTTTAATATCAATATTTCAAAAATCTGGAATCGGATTCATATTTCCCCTCCGCTGGCCTGAGATCCACCAGGAGGACCCACTGAGCTCTCTGGCGGTTCAGGAGCGCCATCTGGTGGCCGATCGGCGCAACCGCTTAACAGGAAGCGCAGTAGAGGTTTTGCTGGTCGGCCATATTACTTCCGGGCACTCGGTATAGGTTCCGGCACTCTAGCTCGTCACACTACATAGCGATCGATTGCCAATAACTCGATAAACAACATGATTTGGACGTATATACCATTATACAAGCTGGAGATGGACCGGGTAATAATATATCCCATAATGATAAAATTTCTACTCGACGATGATCGCCCAACGGCGCGCGGAGACTGGGGTGAGTTTCAGCGTGTAACATTACCATCTTCGATACTAACTGCTTTTATCAACATTTGACCCACATTAGATGATTGGTATAACGCTGCCCACGGAATTATAAACGCCCCCTCGCCCATCCGGTCAACATCAGATGACGTGTAGTAACTTCTAGAAGTACGTCTAGTTGGAATTTTTTATATCGCGCTGATTGCCATCAAACTGTATTTCATCATCAATATAATGCATTTGGGGCTATATATCACGTTCTGGAGAAAGCTGCAGAAAGAGATGAAAACATACTTATACATTAGACCATACTTTACTATGAATATGTGAATGAAAAAGTTTAACGTTGCTACACAATGAACAATACATATAGGACTTTGAATGGGCCCTAATAATGGCAATGTAGCAATAGAATTTAAAAAGTTATAGCCATGCAAAGAAGGGGACTTTCTCTATAGACAAATAGAGCCGGCAACCTACGGTTGATAATGAATTTAACCCATGGCAGCCAAAGTGTTAATATAATTTCTAAAAAAAAAAAAAAAACATATATTATATTTATGATAATTATTATAATTATAATTATTAAATAGAATAATTTTCTATAGGCTTGCTGTGGTAGTCAGTGATACTGGTGTCATTCTGTGTTCAGGCATCCACTTGCCTACTGCCAACGTATCCTTGCTAAGTTTCAGTTTCACTTCTAGAGAGAATTTAACTTCACGACAAGACTGAATACTAGAGAACAGATGGCCTAATGGCAGAGGATTATTTGGATTTAAACACAGTGGAGCTCAGATGGTCTGTCCGGAAAAGTATGTTTCTTTTTTTTATTTGTTGAATTTGTGCCTGCGAGTCCGGCGGGGGAGAATGTTGATGTGTTTGTTGGCGCGTGTGTGTGTGTTTCGGCGACGCGCGTGTGTTTCTTTCCATTGGTTTCATTTGGTTAATGTTATTGGGCGAACAAGAAAACGAAAGAAAACTGTAATGACCCTGCAGCTGTTCCAATGTAAATGTGCCTTTCTCCGTGCACTTTCGCCCGCTCTGAACTGAAGTCGGTCTCGGTGTGCCGCGCGCTGTTCTCGCACGGACCTCGCGAGTGCCTGCATGTGGGACTCGTGTGTTTGCGCTGTGGGGCGTATTCGTCGGATGACGCGCGTACCGCACCGTGACGGCCGTACTGTAAATTTGCGGGACGAATACACGTACCGTTACACCCCTATGTAGTAGTGTAATAGGAATAATGTGGGGAGATCTGGTTTAATTGGTCTATGTTTGCCCCGCCCCCTACACTTAAGCCTCACCTAAGGCTACTTAGGCTGGTAAAGCTATGCCTCCTAAAGTGTTAATCGGAAATACAGAAATACCGGCTACAGGCTTTCCGGTTTCCGGGCACCCCCTGATCTGTTTTTAGTCCCCAGGGAAACAAACAACAAGCAGACGCTCGTACATGGGAACGAGGTTAAAGGCTACTAGAGAAGAAATGTGTGGAGATTTGTGCCTTTTTAATTGTTGATATATTTCTCATATATAAACACATACTGTAGCAATAGTTGTTCTGCAAATAGCAGCCGTTGTTTCTTCCAACATGGAGGACAAATTAACAGTGTAAACATTGTGTGAAAAGGCCTCTATGTTGTTTACAATATCGGTTCCATAAAGACAAAAACAATAAATCACCGTCAACCATCTTTACCTCCTCCAGTCGCTTTCCATCCATCTCTCTCTCCTCTGTCAGTGTGACCACCTCCCTCTCTCTCTCCTCTCCTATTATCTCCATCTCTCTCTCTTTGTCTCTCAGCCGCTGGAGTGTGTCCCGCCCCATCCCTGTCTCCGCTCTGGTAGTAGAAGAGAATAGAATAGAAAAGATCTAGACATGCGAGTGGGTGGATCCACCTTTTGTGACCATACAGCTTAGTTCAGTGTTATCCAGGGTCCTAACACACCTTAGTTCAGTGTTATCCAGGGTACTAACCCACCTTAGTTCAGTGTTATCCAGGGTCCTAACCCACCTTAGTTCAGTGTTATCCAGGGTCCTAACCCACCTTAGTTCAGTGTTATTCAGGGTACTAACCCACCTTAGTTCAGTGTTATCCAGGGTCCTAACACACCTTAGTTCAGTGTTATTCAGGGTCCTAACCCACCTTAGTTCAGTGTTATCCAGGGTCCTAACCCACCTTAGTTCAGTGTTATTCAGGGTCCTAACCCACCTTAGTTCAGTGTTATCCAGGGTCCTAACCCACCTTAGTTCAGTGTTATCCAGGGTCCTAACCAGCCTTAGTTCAGTGTTATCCAGGGTATAACCGACCTTAGTTCAGTGTTATCCAGGGTCCTAACCCACCTTAGTTCAGTGTTATCCAGGGTCCTAACCACCTTAGTTCAGTGTTATCCAGGGTCCTAACACACACTCATGCTGCACACGCCCACACTCATGGCCACTAAGGAAAGGTCACTTTAAAAATAGTATAGTAACAGTAACAGTGTATTGCACTGCCAAAGGACCTAGCATGTCCTCCATGCTTTGTAAATAACTTATGTACAAATACCGATATGCCCTACTATGTTACCTGTTTATTGCACAATGTTGTTTTATTGGATTCTATTATATGTTGTTACTACTGTATTGCACATCGTTGCGGGCAAGACCACCCGCATTTCATTGTATACTTGTATGTCGTGACAAATAAAACTCTTGACTTGACTTATCCAGGGTCCTAACCCACCTTAGTTCAGTGTTATCCAGGGTCCTAACCCACCTTAGTTCAGTGTTATCCAGGGTCCTAACCCACCTTAGTTCAGTGTTATCCAGGGTACTAACCCACCTTAGTTCAGTGTTATCCAGGGTCCTAACCCACCTTAGTTCAGTGTTATCCAGGGTACTAACCCACCTTAGTTCTGTGTTATTCAGGGTACTAACCCACCTTAGTTCAGTGTTATCCAGGGTCCTAACCCACCTTAGTTCAGTGTTATCCAGGGTCCTAACCCACCTTAGTTCAGTGTTGTCCAGGGTCCTAAGACTCTTAACCGACATTAGTTCAGTGTTATCCAGGGTACTAACCCACCTTAGTTCAGTGTTATCCAGGGTCCTAACCCACCTTAGTTCAGTGTTATCCAGGGTATTAACCCACCTTAGTTCAGTGTTATCCAGGGTCCTAACCCACCTTAGTTCAGTGTTATCCAGGGTACTAACCCACCTTAGTTCAGTGTTATCCAGGGTACTAACTAGGGATGTCCGATATTATCGGCCGACCGATATTATCGGCCGATATCGGTAGTAAAATGTGATATCGGAAAATATCGGTAATTTTTTTTTTTTTTTTTTTACATTTATTTAACCTTTATTTACCCAGGCAAGCAAGTACGAACCAATTCTTATTTTATTTATTGTCAAAAGTATGCATGTTGGTTTAATTCAACAACAAGAGATATGTAATGTTAATTTTTACTTTTTTAATTATCATATTTTGCACAGATAATGCTTACATTTAGAAAGCCTTTTGAATGCATCCAGTGAAATTATTAATTACCTGAAATTATTCAGTTTTTTTGGGGGGAAACCCTGCATATATCGGTATCGGTTGATATCGGTATCGGTATCGGTATCGAAATTAAGAGTTGGACAATATCGGAATATCGGTATCGGTAAAAAAGCCAATATCGAGCATCCCTAGTACTAACCCACCTTAGTTCAGTGTTGTCCAGGGTCCTAACCTAACTTAGTTCAGTGTTATCCAGGGTCCTAACCCACCTTAGTTCAGTGTTATCCAGGGTCCTAACTAGGGATGTCCCGATCCGATCACGTGATCGGAATCGGCGTCGATCACGTGCTTTTCAGAGTATCGGGGATCGGGAAAAAATAATAATAAAAATCGGCAGTCAAAAAAATAAAAATTTTATTCAACAAACATGACCATGTCCACGTCTTAAACTCATACGGAGGCCTTAGTTTTGGTTTTAAATTACATATAATATATCATCATTAATGTATTTATTGTCACACAGAGCAGAATAATTTTCCACAACAAACACATTCCCCTTTAATTTTCACCGTTGCAACAAATACCCCTTTAATTTAGACGCTACACGCGGCTCGACCACAACAACAACAACACGTCACTCCCGAAACACGGTTAATATCCACTGACTTGAGCAGCTAGACTTAATGTCAGAGGTTTGGAACTAAGCATTTTAAAATAGAAAGTCAAGCCAGTTGCAATGTTTGCAAGGAGGACAGCCGGCTGGAGGCGAAGTTTTCAGACAAACTTTTGGAGGATAACGTTACGTGACTGAGGATGATCGTCGGCGTTTCAGACCAGAATGGACCATTACGTAAGTCGAACACTGAATGTATACTAATGTGCAAACATATATTGAAACTTTTAATATTTCTCATATGAAGCAGAAGCACATTTCTCAGGGTGAATGTAATAACAAACGCCTCCGCGCTCGCGCCCCAGATATAGGCAACAGATGGGCTTGTCTCGCTCTGCCAGTTTCTGACAAATGCGTCAAAATTGATTACTAATGTGAAAGATCGGATCGGAAACGATCGGATCGATAGATATTTAAAATCACATGCTCGGGATCGGATCGGAAGCAAAAAAAGGCGATCGGGACATCCCTAGTCCTAACCCACCTTAGTTCAGTGTTATCCAGGGTCCTAACCCACCTTAGTTCAGTCTTATCCAGGGTACTAACCCACCTTAGTTCAGTGTTGTCCAGGGTACTAACCCACCTTAGTTCAGTGTTATTCAGGGTCCTAACCCACCTTAGTTCAGTGTTATCCAGGGTCCTAACCCACCTTAGTTCAGTGTTATTCAGGGTACTAACCCACCTTAGTTCAGTGTTATCCAGGGTCCTAACACACCTTAGTTCAGTGTTATTCAGGGTACTAACCCACCTTAGTTCAGTCTTATCCAGGGTACTAACCCACCTTAGTTCAGTGTTGTCCAGGGTACTAACCCACCTTAGTTCAGTGTTATCTAGGGTCCTAACCCACCTTAGTTCAGTGTTATCCAGGGTCCTAACCCACCTTAGTTCAGTGTTGTCTAGGGTCCTAACCCACCTTAGTTCAGTGTTGTCCAGGGTCCTAAGACTCTTAACCGACATTAGTTCAGTGTTATCCAGGGTACTAACCCACCTTAGTTCAGTGTTATCCAGGGTCCTAACCCACCTTAGTTCAGTGTTATCCAGGGTACTAACCCACCTTAGTTCAGTGTTATCCAGGGTCCTAACCCACCTTAGTTCAGTGTTATCCAGGGTCCTAACCCACCTTAGTTCAGTGTTATCCAGGGTCCTAACCCACCTTAGTTCAGTGTTGTCCAGGGTCCTAAGACTCTTAACCGACATTAGTTCAGTGTTATCCAGGGTACTAACCCACCTTAGTTCAGTGTTATCCAGGGTCCTAACCCACCTTAGTTCAGTGTTATCCAGGGTATTAACCCACCTTAGTTCAGTGTTATCCAGGGTCCTAACCCACCTTAGTTCAGTGTTATCCAGGGTATTAACCCACCTTAGTTCAGTGTTATCCAGGGTCCTAACCCACCTTAGTTCAGTGTTATCCAGGGTACTAACCCACCTTAGTTCAGTGTTATCCAGGGTACTAACCCACCTTAGTTCAGTGTTGTCCAGGGTCCTAAGACTCTTAACCGACATTAGTTCAGTGTTATCCAGGGTACTAACCCACCTTAGTTCAGTGTTATCCAGGGTCCTAACCCACCTTAGTTCAGTGTTATCCAGGGTATTAACCCACCTTAGTTCAGTGTTATCCAGGGTCCTAACCCACCTTAGTTCAGTGTTATCCAGGGTATTAACCCACCTTAGTTCAGTGTTATCCAGAGTCCTAACCCACCTTAGTTCAGTGTTATCCAGGGTACTAACCCACCTTAGTTCAGTGTTATCCAGGGTACTAACCCACCTTAGTTCAGTGTTATCCAGGGTACTAACCCACCTTAGTTCAGTGTTATCCAGGGTACTAACCCACCTTAGTTCAGTGTTGTCCAGGGTCCTAACCTAACTTAGTTCAGTGTTATCCAGGGTCCTAACCCACCTTAGTTCAGTGTTATCCAGGGTCCTAACCCACCTTAGTTCAGTGTTATCCAGGGTTAGATTTCTTATTTCCCTGCGTAGAGAGGTCACTTCTGATTCCACAGCCTGGAGACGGGACTGACTCTCTGATAACTCCAACTCAATCTGAAATTACATGGAGATAAAACATAAACACAAAAGTAATTAATGGAACACACAGCAGACTAATGAGCGATTAACCAGGATAACATTTCTGTTCCCTTTGCACACCCACAACTAGAAGCCTTCAGTGGCTTTAAAACAGTTCTCAAAAAGCAGGTCCTAGGCGATTCAAAGCTAAATGTTTACACTGCCCTCGACAGAGTGCATTTGATGGTTCTTTCTAAAGAATTAAAATGATCCTGAAAACGTCAAATCATAAATTCATGATATTATTTAAATTTTTAGGGGTATATTTTTTATTTGTATTAATTGTTTTTTATTGTATCAGATTATTTTTTACTGTATTTTATCTCCCTATGTTTTCCTCCCCCCTGCATGGTGGGGGGCACACCCTCGCTTTACCCACAGGCTCTAACAAGTGCATGTTGTATCATGTACTGATACACCTACACACATCCAGGCATACACTCACCAGTACGTTTTACTCACAGAAATATGAAGGACCGCAATCGAAATAAGCTGTAAGCTTTATTGTGTTTTTATCCTGTTGATAATGGTGAGCCTTATATGTATACTTGTATATATGTTTCATTATCAATAAAGATCTCTATCTATATATATCTATTATTTTTTGTTGGCTGGACCCTCAATGGGTCAAATCACTATCATATCATTGTATATGTTTGTGATTAGGGCTGGGCGATGACCAAAATATCATATCACAATATTTTCCTTAGTTTTGACAGAACAGTATGTGATGGCATAGTTTTCCAGTACTAGTTACAACATGACATATTTTCTTTATGTCTTTATCTTGTAAATTGTAATACAATATAATATAATACAATTGTCATCATCAGTCTATTTTTGTTTACTTTTTAATACTGCTGCAATTAATATTTTTATTTATTATTATTATTTATAAATGTTTTACAATATGTATATATCGTGGATGATTTTCATGTTCTGTATACCTCCCAGCCCCAAGTGTGATCATATCACTCCGTACCTGCAGCAGCTGTGAGCCGAGTTCTCTTTTGTCCTTGGCCAGAGCTCCATTGAGGGCAGCCATCTTCTCCAGAGCATATCTGCTTTCAGACACCTCTCTCTTCCACAAACTCTCATTGGAGGACAGAGATAACATACTCTCTCTGGCCTAGGGAGGAAGGGAGAGGGAGGGAGAGGGAGAGGGAGGGAGAGAGAGGGAGAGTGAGGGACACAGATTGAGAGACAGGTGTCAGCAGTATGCTATGCAGCAATACGTGGAATTCACTAAAAACGTTGTCATTTCTCGCCTGTACACGCTACTATTTTGAAATCACATCTATATTATCACTATTATGTTTCATCATGAATGCATTAAAGGGGGGGGGGGTAGTTTTTTTATGCTTTGATCGTCACCAACGGAATACGTTACACAGTAGATTACACACATACGCTCCGATCACAATGAAGGAATTATTGGATCAACGCAAGATTGATACCATATAGCCCTTACCTTGACTAGGATGTACCCCAAAAATAATATTCCAATTATCTGATCGGCATTCCAAGTATTGATGACGATCGTGTCGCCATCATAATCCACCAAAGAACATGAATTGGGAGTGTGTTATAACCGCTCGTTATATCCGCTCATCATGCCCGACTAGGAAAAGTCCGCCCGGACCTATATAATCGACGCACACCCAAATACACATAGTTTCAAAGGATGTACAATACCGGCCGCAACCCACCAGGCGGCGGTATTGGACTTTTGCGATCTCAGACCCATTCCCAATGATAACACCAGGCTCCCTGGATGGATAATGAATGGAAATATCGAATAAAAGAAATAACGACCAGAACCCGACTCTGGCGCTGAACGTTCGGCGAGTTAACCCAACTATCATCGGGTCTGGCGCGGAAAGTGTTAATAAACATTATGACAGACATGTGGACATGTCAAGTAGACATCATCCCAGTCTCAATGAACATCATACACCAGTGACTCCTCATGTTTAACCAAATTGACGAAGACTAAAACGAATGACATTTTCAGATTGTTTTAATTAATTAAAATGTTAGTTAGTTCATAGTTTCAGTTTCTTCTAAAGTCGAGCCTTTAACTAAAATATTTGTCCACAATTAGTTTTAGTTAATTAGAATAACTTTGGCGTTTGTGTGTTTACTTTCTGCAAAGCGTCTCTGGCATCAGCAGCCTCTTCCTCAGCTCTCTGTCTGTCCAGCTGCTTTCTATCCAAAGTCCCCTGTAGGAGGAGAGGAAGAAGAATAAAAATAAATAGGAATACATTTTAATTGAGATACATGCATAGTTTACTGATACAGGTAAATAATAATAAATAAAAAACGAACTAAATAGTTATGTAATAAATAAATAAATAACTTGATAAATACATATTAAATAGATGAATGGATGAATACATAAATAAATGCATACATGAATATACAAAAATACATAGTTAAATACATAAAAGAATAACATACACATTGAATAAATATGAATAAATACATATTTGATACATAACAAATGGTAAATGGCTGCTTTTTTATATAGCGCTTTTATCCAAAGCTTTACAATTTGTTACTCACATTTGACCCATTCACTCACACATTCACACACAAGGTGCCAACCTGCTCATCGGGAGCAATTAGGGGTTAAGTGTCTTGCTCAAGGACACATCGACACGCTGCCCGGGAAGAGCAGGAATCGAACCGGGAACCTCCGGATTGCCAGACGACTGCTCTACCTCCCGAGACACTGTCGCCCCTTCATGTTCAAATGAAAAAATAGAGGTACCTTCAGATCGGTAAGCTCCATGCGACTGTGTGTCTCTCTCTGACTGAGATGGACACTCTCCAACAAATCTGACTCCATGCTGAAATGAGAGCAGAGACTAGTATCAGTGTATGAGTGTGTGCTTGTATCTCTAAGTAAGCTGGGAGTTCTCAAGCTAACTTCAGTAAGGTATTGCAAGATTTTAGGTACATACTTTTGAAGTGACTTAGTTCATCAGCATCAGTTTAACCACGTGTTCTTTGTTGTCCTACCAGTGGGTGCGTCTGTATGGTCTGTGTGGCTGAGGAGTCAGTTTGTCCATGTCCTGCTCTGCCTCCTTGTTGTGTTGCTCTATCATCCCCCTGGGTGGTAACTTGTTGTGTTGCTCTATGCTCCCCCTGGGTGATAACTTGTTGTGTTGCTCTATGATCCCCCTGGGTGATAACTTGTTGTGTTGCTCTATGATCCCCCTGGGTGATAACTTGTTGTGTTGCTATATGATCCCCCTGGGTGGTAACTTGTTGTGTTGCTCTATGATCCCCCTGGGTGGTAACTTGTTGTGTTGCTCTATGATCCCCCTGGGTGGTAACTTGTTGTGTTGCTCTATCATCCCCCTGGGTGGTAACTTGTTGTGTTGCTCTATGCTCCCCCTGGGTGGTAACTTGTTGTGTTGCTCTATGATCCCCCTGGGTGGTAACTTGTTGTGTTGCCCTATGATCCCCCTGTGTGATAACTTGTTGTGTTGCTCTATGATCCCACTGGGTGGTAACTTGTTGTGTTGCTCTATGATCCCCCTGGGTGATAACTTGTTGTGTTGCTCTATGATCCCCCTGGGTGATAACCTTGTTGTGTTGCTCTATGATCCCCCTGGGTGGTAACTTGTTGTGTTGCTCTATGATCCCCCTGGGTGATAACTTGTTGTGTTGCTCTATGATCCCCCTGGGTGATAACTTGTTGTGTTGCTCTATGATCCCCCTGGGTGATAACCTTGTTGTGTTGCTCTATGATCCCCCTGGGTGGTAACTTGTTGTGTTGCTCTATGATCCCCCTGGGTGATAACTTGTTGTGTTGCTCTATGGTCCCCCTGGGTGATAACTTGTTGTGTTGATCTATGATCCCCCTGGGTGATAACTTGTTGTGTTGCTCTATGATCCCCCTGGGTGGTAACTTGTTGTGTTGCTCTATGATCCCCCTGTGTGGTAACTTGTTGTGTTGCTCTATGATCCCCCTGGGTGGTAACTTGTTGTGTTGCTCTATGATCCCCCTGGGTGGTAACTTGTTGTGTTGCTATATGATCCCCCTGGGTGATAACTTGTTGTGTTGATCTATGCTCCCCCTGGGTGATAACTCCGATAGATATGCATGAATGTATAAAGTACAAAGAAAATATCAAACCTATGTAGCATGCTTGACATTGAGAACCAGGCTGATATAAATTGTGATGGTGGTAATAATCTGAGCTACCGTTTCTGTCTCTCTCTCTCCAGGTCGCTCCTCTTCTCCTCTTCCCTCTCTCTGCTTCGTCTCAGTCTGTCGTTCTCTCTCTTCATCTCATCCTCTTTTCTCTCAATCTCCTCCAACTGGCTCCGCAGAGAGACCACCATCTCCATCTCCCTACACACACACACACACAACATGGGGTCTATGAGGTCTTGTGGTGTTGTGATGTGTGTGTGTGTGTGTGTGTGTACACCCACCTTGTCAACATGTCTTGTGTGTGTGCAAGGTCTTTTCTTGTAGTCTGTGTGTGTGTATGGAGCTCCTCGGTATCTTCTTCTAGCTGAGTGATTGTCTTCTCCAAGGCTTCTCTCTCCTCTCCAGACCTCCTTATCAATACATCCGCCTCCTGGAAGGAAGACACATATACTGTCTGTCTGTCTAGCTCTCCATCTACTTACCTTGCCATCTATCCATCTCTCCCTCTATCTAGCTCTCCACTTCTCTGTTAGGCCTTTCACACCGGCCGGGCTCCGTGCTGGAGCCGTTCCCGAACGTAATCTTGCACCGGCCGGCGCGTTCACAGAATATTGGTTCAGAACGTGACAAATCGGTGCTCAGCTGGCACCGAAAAATAGTTGTTTTTTCCTCGCGAACCGTGACATCATCGGTGGGCCTGTCATATTCTAGGCTGTGAAGACAAGCGTAAACGAGGGAAAGTAGAGGGTCGGCATTGCACTCAACCGATTCCATTCAACAGGAAGCGATTTGCGACTGATCTCAAAACGAGATTATATTCAAATGTAATGTTATGATACAGCAGAAGTACTCCAGAAATTAATATGCATAGGGAAAGGCTTGGCGAGTCAGCGCGTGAGCGCACACACAAAAACACACGCACTGTATACGTTTGAAATGAATCGTTCCAGCAAAGTAGGCTTCTATTATATCATAGTAGTAAGTCCTACTGTAGAACATGACATATTAGCATGACATCTGATTTATTAATGCCAATACTGGACGACAAGCGCAATTGGCTCTTGGCAATTGTAAATTATGGATTAGTCGGTCACAGTTAACGTCAGACCGTTAGCTCAACTGGTTAGTGCGGCAGCCTGGGGATCCAATGGTCCCAGGTTCAAATATCTTGGTTACACAACTCTTTTACTTTATTTAATGTAACGTTAATTCATTTATCCACTCTGGTTGGATGGTGTATTGTGCTGTATAATGACAATACATTTGAGTCAAATCTCATTTTGAAATCGCTACCTGTTGAGTGGATCACAACCATATGAACACCACAGTGACAAAATTATTATGTGCCATATATAAAACAGCTTCAGAGGTAGGCATTGCACCATGCTGATCCACTCAACAGGTAGCAATCTCAAGATGAGATCCTATTCAAATGTATTGTCATTATACAGCACAAGTACAATACACCATCCAACCAGAGTGGATAAATTAATGAACGTTACAAAAAGAAAAATGTAACCAAGAGATTTGAACCTGGGACGATAGGATTCACAGGCAGCCGCACTAAGCCGTTGAGCTAAACGGTCCGACGTTAACCGTTACTGACTAATCCATAGTTTATATTAATATTAATTATAAGCTAATTGCGCTTGTCGTCCAGTATTGGCATTAATAAATCAGATGTCATGCTAATATGTCATGTTCTACAGTAGGACTTACTACTATGATACCCATTAAAACAAGTAATTTGAATAATAGAAGCCTACTTTGCTGGCACGATTAATTTCAAACGTATACAGTGCATGTGTGTGCGCGTGTGTGCGCTTGCGTGCGCTGAGGCTCGCTACAGCCTTTCTCCACGCATTATGTTTACCTCGGCCTGAGGTAAACATTGGTTCTGCTTAAATAGGTGTAAACGCGGGGCTGGTTCGCCAGAGAGCACCAAGGTTCAGAGGCTCCAGTACGGAGCTGGAGCTTGAACCAGAGCCCTGCCGGTGTGAAAGTGCTATCTATGTGACACAGCACGGTCTAGGCCGCCACATCTCAGCGGAGAAGATTCTTCAGAAATGGCGAAAAAAAATTGCGTGATTCAGAAATAGGTAAACATTTTGATATTGGCCATTTTGAGTGCTTTGAAATGTTCTCTATCGGTGTCCTTATTTGCTAAACTTAATACGACTTGTAAATGTGTTCATTATTGTTAACTTGTCCGGCTGTATAATTTCTAGGGCTGTCCCCGACTAAGGATTTGGATAGTTGACTATGATTGGCCGAAATTTGCCGATAGTCAACTATGAAAAAAAAGATTTTTTATAATTAGTATAATCAATAAAGTATTATAATTTTTTTTTTATCGTTCCATTTGGGCTGTGGGGGTGCTTAATATCTGAAGTTGTCGACGGAAGGCTTCTTGTCCTCTGCAAAAGCATGCAATTGGTCCACTGATGGATACATCTTGATATTTGTCTAGTGTGTTCATTAGATGGGTGAAATCCTCTTTCTTTTTTCTTTAAACTTAGGTTTTTATTTTCATTTTTTTTCTCAACAACATACATAGACAACATTCATAGACAATACATTTCAACATATCAACAGTACATAAATATAAAACAAATAGACAAAAATGAGAAAAGAAAAGGTGTGGCATGGGTCCTTCGGTCCATTCTATATTTGCATTATTTATTTACATTTTCATTAATTTCCTTGTATCCTTTTCAATCCTCTGTGATGTCGTTACTTCCCCTCCTATATTTTTCCCACTTTCCCCATTTCCATTCATACTTTTCTTCTTGCAGCCTCAGCAGATGTGTGATTCTCCAGCACCCTCAACGACTACAGGCCAGTCGCTCTGACGTCACACGTCATGAAGACGTTTGAGAGACTGGTCCTGCAACACCTCAAGCCCCTGGTGCGTGACTCCCTCGACCCCCTGCAGTTTGCATACCAGGCAAACATCGGGGTGGAGGACGCCATCATCTACATGCTCCACAGAGCGTACACACACCTGGAGAAGCCGCGCAGCTCAGTGAGGATTAGGGATGCACCGAAATTTCGGCACCGAAAGTTTTCGGCCGTTTCGCTGTTTCTATGTAAACTCTGCGCGCAACGCGTCCAATAAATGCGTCTTTAACATGCTTTTATATCCTTATTTACTATATGCCTGTCGCGGTAGGAGTGATCTAATATGCATATTATTCGCGTGTTGTTGTGATGATGTCGTGTTGTTGTGATGATGTCGCGCTGTTTCTATGTAAACTCTGCGCGCAACGCGTCCAATAAATGCGTCTTTAACATGCTTTTATATCCTTATTTGCTATATGCCTGTCGCGGTAGGAGTGATCTAATATGCATATTATTTGCGTGTTGTTGTGATGATGTCGCGCTGTCGGGAGTCGCGCTGTTTCTATGTAAACTCTGCGCGCAACGTGTCCAATAAATGCGTCTCTAACACTTTCTATGCCACTCACGAGTTTTCTCGGAATTATTAATATCTCGTTGAAAGCCACTCACAAGTTTTTTTTTTGGGCGATCTGAAATCATATTGCATCACGTGAGCCTACCCTAGTATACCCGAGCGCCGCCGGCGATCAGATGTGGAAAAAAGCGCCCCCTATCGTCTCCCAGATGACATAAGGGATTTTGGAATGGACTCAATGAAAATGGATGGGGAAAAAAATCCTGTACTCCACATTTTCCAGTCCACTGATGCAGCCGGGGTTATCACAGTTCATTCTGGAGCCTCTGAGACCCACGGAATCATGTGTACTACTGTATCACGTTGGATCTATACACTTATCAATTTTTTCGAATGGTGATCAGGAATTGGAATATACCAGTTGGATACCATCTGATGTCAGGTAAGGAATCTATGTTATCAGTGTTAGGATAATCAGACTCATTTTGATGAAGATATAAGCTGTTTTGTGAAATGGGCTCTTTCGGTTTCACTGTAAAAATCCAAGAGGAAATGAACACGGCGATTATCCGTGCGCGGCTCGAATGTGCGTGCGTGCACGTATAATATTGATCATCTAGCGTTTATTTGAAAACGATTCATAAATAGGCCGACAAATATCAACATTCTGGAATATTCCAGTAAAAGACGATTATCATAGAATGGTCCAGAATGGACTGTTTATTACCTCAAAACGGGTGCTTTTCAAAATGCTCTCAAACGGAAATGAAGCGATAAAAAACCAATCTGCCTTGACAGCACTGACTGGAAAAGGATTCTTTGATAAGCGACGGGCAGATTAGACACATAGCCATAATTTAAAACATAGATTAGGCGATATTAAGCGTAACATTGGCGCCGATGGTGGCATTGAAGCGCTAACTCTGGCGCCACGTCGTGGCACTGAAAGTGTTAACATGCTTTTATATCCTTATTTACTATATGCCCGTTGCGGTTAATCACTGAGTGATCTAATATGCATATTATTCAGAGCGAGGGGGGGGGGGGGATTGTGTTTCTCACATTGACGCTGTCTGTCTGTCGTGCGTCTACTGTGCAGAGTCAAGCGAGCACATTCAGCTGGGGACTAGAAAGGTGCGCTCAGTAGAGCACAGATGTCCGCTGCGGCAGCCAGAGAAAAGATGGAATTAATGCACTGTATGCATTCAGAAGTGCTGAATAAATGTTTTATGGACCCATAATAGTGATTATTTATTATTTAAGTTAAGTTTTGCCATAATCATATATTTTTCCATAATCATAATGTTCCACAACATTGGTAAAAAAAAATCTATTCTATGAATCATTTTCGGCCTTTCGGTTTTCGGCCAACTGTTTTCTATTTTCGGTATCGGTTTCGGCCAAGAATTTCCCATTCGGTGCATCCCTAGTGAGGATTATGTCTTTGATTTCTCCAGCGCCTTCAACACCATCCAGCCGTCACTGCTAGCGGAGAAATTCTCCGCGATGCAGCTGGAGCACGGCTTGGTGGCCTAGATCAAGGACTACCTCACTGAGAGGCCGCAGTACGTCAGACTAAAGGACAGTCAGTCTGACGTACTGGTGAGCAACACCGGCGCCCCCCAAGGAACTGTGCTGTCACCCTTCCTCTTCACCCTCTACACCTCAGACTTCTGCCGCAACTCAAGCGGGTGCCACCTGCAGAAGTTCTCAGACGACTCCTCCATCGTAAGCTACATCACCGACGATGATGAGGAGGAGTACAGAGCCCTGGTGGAGAGCTTCGTGGGGTGGAGCGAGAGCAACCACCTCCAACTCAACACCAGTAAGACCAAGGAGCTGGTGGTGGACTTCCGGAGGGGCAAGAAGAGGCCCCCCCCGATTCCCATCACCATCCGAGGGGTGGAGGTGGAGGTGGTGGACTCATATAAGTTCCTTGGGGTACACCTGAACAATAAACTGGACTGGTCGGATAACACAGAGGCCCTCTACAGGAAGGGACAGAGCAGGCTGTTCTTCCTGAGGAGACTCAGGTCCTTCAATGTGTGCAACAGACTGCTGCAGTCATTTTACCAGTCTGTAGTGGCCAGCGTCCTCTTCTATGCTGTGGCATGCTGGGGAGGCTACATCAACTCAAGGGACACCAACAAGCTCAACAAGCTGGTGAGGAAGGCTAGCTCCGTGGTGGGAGTCGAGCTACCTAGACTAGAGGTGATGGCAGAGAGGGGGATGATAAGGAAGCTGGCTGCCATCATGGAAAACCCCTACCACCCCCTCTACGACGAGCTAGTCAAGATGAGAAGCTCGTTCAGCCACAGACTCATACCCCCCCGACACTCAACTAACCGCCTCGGACAGTCCTTCATACCAGTGGCCATCAGGCTCCACAACAGTGGGCAGCGACCAGCCTCCAGGCTCCACAACAGGGGGCAGCGACTGCTACCAGACATTGACCTGGGACTTATAGGAACCCAAGGAGGACAACTTACACTACCTTAGGCATACTGCACCTTATGTGGATACTGTGATACTGTGAATAATGTATATTTCAGTGGATACTGTGATACTGTGAATAATGTATACTCAGTAGATAGTAAATTATAACACTACCTTATGCATACTGCACCTTATGTGACACTGTGAATATTTTTTTTTCAGCTAGTTAGATAGTAAATTATATTGACCTATTTGTTTACACTGCCTGTGTTGTTTTTACTACCTGTACCACCCCCCCCCCCTTCCCCCATGCTGCTATGATGCCTGAATTTCCACAAGGGGATCAATAAAGGAATATCTTATCTTATCTTATTTCCTGTATCCCCTCTAATAACTCTATCCATTGATCCTTCATCGGCACTTCTACCTTGTACCACAGTTTAGTTAAAGCTTTTTTGGCTGCCACTATCAATATCTTAATCAAGTATTTGTCTTCCTCTTGAATTCCTTCTTGTGATAGATTCCCCAGATACAACACTTGGCCTCCCTGGGGTATTTCGTATCCTATTATTTCATTTATTATCCCTCCTATCTCTTCAATGATTTCGATCCTTGAGCTGAAATCTAGGGGCATTACCGTCCATCTTTCTAGGTCTCTTGATTTTCTAATTTATCTGTGTATAGTTTGCATCGTATAACCCCTCCAACCCTCTTGTGATGTTCACCCCTAGGTACTTGATCCTGTCCATGCCCCATTTGACTTTGTATTTTTCTTTGATCTCTATCGTTGGTGTGTAGTTCCGTGCTAATGTCTGTGTCTTCGTCACATTAAGTCTATACCCTGAGTAATATCCATATTCTGTCAGTAGATCCATCAGTGTCGGGAAGCTTGTGTCTGGTTGTCTCATATATACTATCACGTCGTCTGCGAACAATCCCAATTTATGTTCCGTCCCCCTTATCTCCACCCCTTTGATGTCTTTGGTCTGTCTAATTAGTTGAGCCAGTGGTTAGATGAATACATCGAAGAGCGTCTGCGAAAGACAACAACCCTGTCTGGTAGCTCTCTCTAGTTTAATCCGGTCCGACTACCATTCACCTTAATCCTAGCCGTCGGTTCTTGATATAATGCCCTAATTGTTTTCATAGCGTTTTTGTCTAATTCAAATGTCTCCAATACTTTATATAGAAATATCCAGCTTACACTGTCGAAGGCTTTTTCTGCATCTAGGCTAACTAATACTGCACTTCCTCCTTCCTTTTGTATCTCCTCTACTATCTGTACTGTCTTCCTTATGTTATCCTGTGTCTGCCTTCCTTTAATGAATCCAGTCTGGTCTTCGTCTATTATATCTGTCATAAATGTCTCAAATCTTTTGGATATTATTGATGTATACATCTTGTAATCTACATTAAGTATGGACACAGGTCCGAAACTGCTACACAGTTCTCTATCTTTCCCTTCTTTTGGAATTGTAGTAATTATGGCCTCTTTCCATGAAGGTGGCATTGTGCCTTTTTCCATTGTGTGTCTGAATGCTGCTTCTAATATGGGGCTCAGTTCCTGCCTAAATGTTTTGTAGAATTCCGAGGGGAATCCGTCGCTACCCGGTGACTTACTACTCTTTGCTCTACTGATCGCATTCTAAACTTCCTGTTCTGTGATTTCTGCAGGGGTGTAAAGTACTTGAGTAATTGTACTTCGTTACAATACTTAAGTACTGTTTTGGGGGATTTGTACTTTACTCAAGTATTATTAGGTTTGTATACTTTGTACTTTTACTCCATTACATTTCAGAGAAAAAAATCATACTTTTTATTCCTTACATTTAAAATGCAGACCTACAAAGTACAAAGTACAAATCTCACAGGTCCAACCATTTTAATTAGTATATTTTAATTGTTTATCTGGCCGAACTAACGTTAACGTTATTAATCCTGCGACCGCAGGTAAACAGCCAATCAAATCCCCATCAATGGAAAATGAAGCTGATTGGTCCTTGTGCAACACTAGAAACTTTGAAAGCGGGGATCTTTGATTAAACACCTGCTATCAGAAGAATAGACAGTCAGATCCGCATTATGCTGTGGTTAATATTGTGATATTATTCAGGGTACTCCAGTATTCTGTCTTTAATATTGTGATATTATTCAGGGTACTCCAGTATTCTGTCTTTAATATTGTGATATTATTCAGGGTACTCCAGTTTCTGTCTTTAATATTGTGATATTATTCAGGGTACTCCAGTATTCTGTATTTAATATTGTGATATTATTCAGGGTACTCCAGTATTCTGTATTTAATATTGTGATATTATTCAGGATAATCCAGTATGATGTGGTTAATATTGTCATATTATTCAGGATACACCATTCTGTTTTTAATATTGTCATATTATTCATGCTGTGATGTGAATGCCGTCCATGTTAGTTTACCTTCAATGGAGAAGTGATCATTTTAATGCAAAAAAAGTGTCCTCTGTTCTTTCATTTCAGCATGGTCTATCACAGAACACATTCCATTGTGGGCAGAGTGTATGCTTGGTTTCATTCCAGCCTTGCCTAAACACCAGCTGATGATTTCACTAATTGGCTCACCTCTTCAACTAACTTACCTGGTGCAATGTATAGTTAAAATGAAAACTTGGCCCACGATGGAATGAGTTTGAGACCCCTGGTCTATCCCTTTTAAAAAAAAGTACTTTTACATTTTAGTACTCAAGTACATTTAAAAGTAGGACTTTTTTACTTTTACTCAAGTGTGTTTTTAGCCAGATACTTTGACTTTTACTTGAGTCAGATTTAGAGACGGTACCCATACTTTCACTTAAGTATAATTTATGGGTACTTTTTACACCCCTGGATTTCTGCATTTAATATTTCATTCTGTTCCTTCCCTATCGATGGTAGATCTAATCTATCTCCTCTTCTCCTGCCGCTATCGGTTCTGTGTACAGTTTCCTATAATATTCTTCAAATGTCTTCTCTATTTCCGCTGGCTCTCTCAGTATTTTGTTTGTGTTTGTGTCCCTTATTGTGTGTATTGTGTTAAGTTTTTGTTGTGTCCTGATTCGTCTAGCTGTGTCCTGATTCGTCTAGCTAACAGTCTGGTCGCTCTCGGTCCCCCTTCATAGTATGTCTGTTTCATGTATCTAGCTTTCTTCTCTATTTCTGTCAGCAGCTCTTTGTTTCTTTCCTCTAACTTCCTTGACCTCTCTAAGTGTCTTTTGGTTCTTTGAGCTTTGGTGTTCTTTCTCTAATTCTTTCAGTTTCTTTATCAAGTTCTGGTATGTCTCTATTCTAGCCTTATTGAGTAATGACGTCTTTGCTATCAATTTCCCCCGTATTACTACCTTTAGTGCATCCCATAAAATGTTTGGATCTACCTCCCCATTATCGTTCTCTTCTCTATACCTAATTATGTCTTCCTTCACTTCATTAACCAAACCTTTGTTGTTTAATAGTCCTACATTCAGTCTCCAAACTGTATTTCTCCGTCTACTTTTAAGATTTACTGTCATATATATTGCGCTATGATCTGAAATATCCGTCACCCCTATCCTGCATTCTTCCACCCTGTATATGTCCCCTGTTGTCATGAGAAAATAGTGTTATCCTTGAATATGTTGTGTGTGGGTGTGAATAGTGTGTGTATTCTCTATCTAGTGTGTGCATTGCTCTCCATATGTCTATGATTCCTAATTCTGCCATTTGTATATTCATATATTTGCTAATGTTTGTCCTCCATTTCTTTGTGCTTGTTGTGTCTATGTCATAGTTCAGTACTACATTGAAATCACCTGTACAGATCAGGACCCCCTCCCCCCCTTCCAACGCTATAATATCAAAGATCGTTTCAAATAGATATTTCTCACTGTCTGGTGGATCATATACATTTACTAGTGTTACCATTTGACCTTCCATTTTCCCCTTGACCAACACATACCTTCCCTCTTTGTCCCTTATTTCCCTGATCATTTCAAATTTCACTGTGTTCTTAATTAGTATAGCTACTCCTCTTCTAAGGTTCTGTTTAAAAGAAGTATAGAACAGATTTTCATACCCAAATCTCTTCAGCTTTTCATGTTCTTGTGATATTAGATGTGTTTCTTGTAAGAAGATGACCTGCGCCTCCTCTTTTTTAAGTTTCGTCATCACCTTACTCCTCTTGATCGGATTATTCATACCATTCACATTTAACAACATCATTTTTATACCCTTAACTTGTGTCATATTTCTTTTCCAATTGTTCTCCCGTTCTACCCATGTCACATCAAATAATATTTGTGGTTGTAGCCTCTGCTATCTCCATCTGATTTACATACATATATACATAATAAACATCAACATCAAAACTAACTTTGAACTTCGATGGCATTTGAGGGTCTTACTTTTCGTTCCCCTCTTGTCCCCGCTGGTGGGTGGGGAGTAGCGGCTCTCCTAGTGAGAGGGCTCCCCCTAGTGGCTAAAAGCGCACTATATATGTCCAGCTCTCTCTGTGTGAACTGCTCCAAGCCCCCTGTCAAAAAGTTCTGCTTTAGTCACTTTCATGCTCCCGTCTAATTGTGTTATGCGACATGTGTATTCCTGTGTTCCTTTAATGTCCGTCTCCATATATCTCTTGAATGCACATGTCCTTTTTTATCACTTTCGGTTTAATTATCTCGCATATGTTTTGTCATCTTCTTCCTGCATAACAAGTCTTTTTCATGTTTTCACTTTCTTGTATTGTGTGCGTCATATGTATATCAGTCTAATGTGTCTCGAATCTCTATGCCTTCCTTTCTAATTTTTGGTTTAATTATAATTATCTCGTATGCACTTTACTATCTTCTCACTGCATCAGTCCTTCTCCTGTTTACCTTAATCTGTATTGTGTGTATGTATTGTACTCATCCTCCCTTTGATCACTGTGTCTCCTCTCCGCCCCCTTTCTCTGTGTCTTTGCGTCCTTCTTCTCAGTTGATTTGCTTTGAATCTATTCAGATCTCTTTCACCTTCCCGTTCTCCTCGCCTCCTCCTTGTCCCTTGACTCTGGTCCATCTCCTCGCCTTCTCCAACCTCTGCAACAGCGTCGGTCTCTCGTCTTCTCCTCCCGGCACCTTCCATCCTCTCTGGCTCATCGGCGTACACCTTTGCGCCTTCATTCCAATGGGCCTTCAGCGTGGTCATTGGCGATTGAAATCTGATTCCGCCTTCCTTCAGTGTTTTTTTTATCTGAACGTAGCTCCAATGCTTTACCGCCACCTCCGTTGCATAATCATGGTCGAATGAATGAATGAATGAATGAAAACTTTATTTAACAGATTGCAGAATGGGTACAATACAGTACGGCTCAATACATACAATTGTTAAGGGGATGCAGACCTGAGAAAGACGTTTGTCTTGTTTCCATCAGGGTCCCCCATTTTCAATTCATATAGACATTTATGACATACACAACATACATGACATTTATGGCATAGGGACATATAGGTATTTAGTACTGATACATTTGTGACATAACGGTATTCAAATATACAGTACTGTTACCCCTAGATCCTGACAGAGTATATACATATGATGGGGAGGGGACTGTACATTAGGAGGGGGTGGGTGGGTGGGAGGGAAATATACATACGGCGGGGAGGGAATATATACATGCGGTGGGGAGGAGACTGTCTATTAGGAGGTGGTGGGGGTTTTGGGCATTTACGGTGGCCAGTTTCGAATTGCAGCCTCCTGTAGGTGCTCTTTAAGAGCGGTTTTGAATGTGGGCAGGGATTCACATTCCTTTACAGCTTTGGGTAGGGCGTTCCACATTGTTGTGGCATAATTGCGAAACGTGTTTAGTCCCTTGTTTGAGCCGAATCTGGGTTTAACATGATTTGTTGAGCTTCCTCTGGTGTAGTGGTTGTGGTATTCACTGACCTTTGGGAAGTATTTTGACATGTACATGGGCACCCCGGTCGTATAGTGTATCTTGTAGACCAGGCCCATTGCAAGTTGCTGTACTCTGTCGTCTACTCTAAGCCATCCTAGGTTGGCAAAGTGGGCAGGGGTGAGGTGGGTTCTGGGGTTCAGGTCAAGTAGTAGTCTGACCAGTTTGTTTTGTGATGTTTGTAATTTTGTTTTAAGCGCCTTTGAGGTGCTTTGGTACCATGAGGTGCACGCATAGTCATAGTACCCTTGAATGAGTGCTCCTGCCAGAGTCTTCAGGGTATTCTTGTTTACCAGAGAGGAGATCCGGTACAAGAATCTAGTTTGTTGGTTGACTTTTTTTATTACATTGGATGCCATTTTGTCACAGGAAAGATTTGCCTCTAGGATGGAACCCAGGTAGGTAATTTCGTCTTTCCTTGTGACAATATTGTCACCCACTGTAACTGAGAATCCGTCGGTCTTGCTGAGTTTGTTATTTGAACCGAAGAGAATGGACTCTGTTTTGCCCATGTGTAATGATAGTTTGTTATCAGCTAGCCATATGCAGATTTTGCCTAGTTCCGTGCTGAGGGTTTTTTCAACCTGCAATTTGTTCTTGTCAGAGACCAGCAGGGCTGAGTCGTCCGCAAACAGGAACAAGTTGCAGTCACAAGCTGACGACATGTCATTTGCATAAATTAGGAAGAGTAGCGGTCCTAGTATGCTTCCTTGTGGAACACCACAGCTCACTGTGAGGGGGGGGGATAGGGTACCGTTTACCTCCACCATCTGTTCCCTCCCCTCAAGGTAGGATTGCATCCAGCTCACTGATAGACTATCAAAACCAATTGCTTTTAGCTTGTCAATCAGAATGGAGTGATTGACCGTGTCAAAGGCCTTTTGTAGGTCCAGCATGACCATGCCGCAGTATTTGCCTGCGTCCACCTCTTGTTTGATGTGGTCATTCAAATAGAGAAGGCATGTGTCAGTGGAGTGGGATGTTCTGAAGCCAGATTGGAATTCGTAGATTAGATTTTTTTCCGCTAGGTACTTTTCGTAGCAGTACTGTCTATCTGTATGTCATATATGTCCTGATGAATTGAAAATGGGGGACCCTGATGTAAACAAGACAAAAGTCTTTCTCTGGTCTGCATCCCCTTAACAATTGTGTGTAATGAGCTGTACTGTATTGTACCCATTCTGCAATCTGTTAATAAAGTGTTCAATCAATCAGAGAGAGAGAGCGAGAGAGAGAGAGAGAGAGAGAGAGAGAGAGAGAGAGAGAGAGAGAGAGAGGCGGACATCTGTGCTCTACTGAGCGCACCTTTCTAGTCCCCAGATGAATGCGCCCTCTTGACTTTGGCACAGTAGACGCGCGACAGACAGCATCAATGTGAGAAACACAATCCCTCCCCCTCTCGCTCTGAATAATATGCATATTAGATCACTCAGTGATTAACCGCGACGGGCATATAGTAAATAAGGATAAAGCATGTTAAAGACGCATTTATTGGACTCGTTGCGCGCAGAGTTTACATAGAAACAGCGCGACACCCGAGTCCCAAGAGGAGTATCACGCAGGACTGAAGAGCTCACAGCGCGCATGTAATGACTGAATCTGCGTTTTGATGACATCATCACAACAACACGCGTTAGGTTACAGGTTCTTTCTGTTTCGGTGATATATTTTCGGTGAAAAAACTCTTTCGGTCGAAAGCCGAAAGGCCATTTTTGGCCATTTTCGGCCGAAAACCTTCGGTTGCCGAAATTTCGGTGCATCCCTAATTTCTGTATTCCATTCTTCCGTATCAGCCGTCCTTTCTTCCAACATCTTTATGTCTTTCTCTTGCTCCTGTATTTTTCCATTCATTGCCTCGAGTCCTTTATCCACTTCCCCTCTGAGCTCGTCCTGTCCCCTCTTCAACTCTTCCCTTAATTCATCAATGCTGTCTTGAATATTCTGCGTGCTCGCCTGGTTAGCCATTGCGCTAGCTTGTATGCTAGTTTGTAGCTCTTGTTGGCTAGTCAGCGTGCTAGCTTGCATGTTCCTTGTGTTAGCTTGTATGCTATCTTGTATAGCTTGGACAGCCTTTGCGTTAGCTTGCACATTAGCTTGTAGCTCTTGGTTAGCCTTAGCTTGTAGCTCCTGGCTAGCCAGTATGGTCGCTTGTATCCTCGCTAACCAGGCGGGTTCCACGGGGTCTCCGTCCCTGCCTACCTGCGTCACGCTCGTCTGAGCTATTTCTTCCGTCATTTCCTTGTGTCGAGATCTTTCCTCCGGTGTTTGTACGTCTTCTGGGGTCTTATTTATCTCACTTTTTCTCGTGGACATCTTTCCTTTTCTCTTATATCTTGTCACCTTTTATTTTGTTTTCGATGGTTTTACTTCCCTTTCTCGATATTATTTGACCGGGAGCTCTTTCAAGTCTCCTATCCACCCATCTCAAAACCGGAAGTCCGAAATCCTCTTTCAGTGACTCTGTGCCTGTTTTCTTAGGCAGTTAGCCTCTGGTATGTGTGCCATTAGCGTTAGCCACGATTCTAGGCCTCTTTTCTTTTGGAAATAATGATAAAAAATATATATATAATGTTTGTATTCGACTAAGAGGCTGGCAGTCGACTACGGCTCCTTTCGTTAGTCGACTATTCGACTAATAGGGGTCAGGCCTATTTCCCTCGCTGTTTAAAGAACTACAGTTGTGTCGTAGGGGAGGGGCTGAGTACTTTCAGTCTCAGGTGTTAGAGAGTGAGACAGAGATGTGCAGAAATGACAGCTACCAAATCCATTCCGAGACAATGGCTACTTTGTTGGCAGTGTGAAAATATCTTTAGAAACGTTTGTGTTAAATTGTATCTCTCCATCAGAATTTAAAGTGTATACCGTAGCATAAAGTGCGCATAAGGCATATAATAAAGACTTTTCTCCCATTCGCGTAATTCACTCACAGCTCGGGCTGAGACTGAGGTTTTTGTGCACCCAAGTCTCCCGAACATGTAGAGACAAACCCGAGTCGATCAGAGCTTCCTACGCTATGGTAACTTGTGCGCAGTTGCGCACCTACCGCATAATACCCGGGGAGGCATTCACCGGTAGGAGTAGGTGCGGAAAAGTGACCATATCTCACCGTAGTCGGCTATAAGCCATTTTCCCTTTCTGTGTGTGTGTGTGTGTGTGTGTGTGTGTGTGTGTGTGTGTGTGTGTGTGTCCGTCCGTCCGTCCGTCCGTCCGTCCGTCCCATCTCTGGTCTTTGGAAGCATGAGCCAGCTGTATTTTGTACTTTATTTTAAATGATAATAAAATCTTGAATCTTGATTACTATCTTGACTATTTTCCTTTATCCTCTACTAGTTGGTTATAAGATCGCACAAGTTTCAAGTTTGTTTTTTATTTGTCACGTATAAAGTACATTACAGTGAAATGCTTGGTTCTGTATGAGCCCCTGAGAATGTGCTTCATACAGTAAAAAGGTGAGTGTTTGTTTAAAGTGAGTGTGTGCATGTGGATGTGTGTGCAATGAGTGTAGATGGATGGGTTTGTTACATAGAGTCATTGAGCATCCTGATGGCCTGGAGATAGAAGCGAGGTCACAAGTCATCAGAATAACAAAAAGGTTAGTTCGACCCGTGAGATATAAACATGAAAATCACATCAATATTTGGAAGAGAAAAATAGTTGGACTTCTGCTGCTGCTGTGAGCTGGGTAGTGTAGTTGTATGAAATTTAGACGTCCATCGAAAGCCCTGGATCTCCTCTTTCTTAGGACTACAACGATTTCATTAGTGCTTCTTCTTCTCGCGTCTAAATAGTCTGTTTTCCGGTGCAATGCACAGATATTTTATAAACTCATATTTCAAATATACACTTTGACTGGTGTTTTGATAGGGTTAGGGTCTTTACTCTTGGCTACATTTGAAAAAGAAACACAACATCACTTAATATAATAATAATAATATTGATCTATTTGTGACGTGAATCTGTGATCTGATTTAAGGGGTTAAGATACTAATCTCCTTCCAGTTTCAGATTAACCCTTTCTCCGCCGATGACGTGTTAAGACGTCATTCCTCGCCATGCTTAATCTGCCAATGACGTTTTACAGCGTCTTTGAGATCAATATTTCAAATTTCTGTCATGGTATTCATATTTCACCCACGGATCCTTGACTGGTGCTGTAGGACTTTGCTCAACTCTCCAGCGCTTCAATACCGCCACCTGGTGGCTGATCGGCGAGTTGCCAAACCGGAAGTGGGGCCGGAAGTGCTTGGTGTCACCCCTATTCCGTCCGCCACTCGCTATCGCTCGCGGGACTCCATCTGGACACACTGGATAATCGATCCGTTGCCATAACTCGATAAACAACATTATTTGGACGTATATAGTATTATACAACCCGGAAATGGTTCACCTAGATCAACATCCCATAATAGCGATCTTTTTGCTCCAGTATCATCCCCCATCGCTACGAGGAAGCTGCGGTGAGTTTCAGCATTTTTTATTATTATTATCCATACAAACTGCTATGATCTATATATCACCCATACTACATGAAACATTTAACGTCGGCCATTGCATTATTATAAACAACCCCCCCCCCCCCCGGTCACCAGCAGATGATGAGTCATGATGTTTAGGACCTTGTACAATTGAAATTTTTTATCTGGCGTCAATCGCTATCAAACTGCATTTGATGATCTAATATATGCATAAATGGCTATAACTCACGTTCTATGAAATACTGCAGAAAACGATAAAAACATATTTATACTTTAGACCGTATTTTTGTATGAATGTGTGAATGAAAAAGTAAAACGTTCCTACACCCTGAACGATAGCTAATCGATGTTGAATGGGCCATAGTAATGTCAATTTAGCAATACAATTTAAAAAGTTATAGCCCTGCAAAGTAGGTGAACATCTCCATAGACAAATAGAGCTGGCAGACTGGCTACAAGGATGGATATAAGCGTGGCAGAGAAAGGGTTAAGCATAGTACTGACCTGTAGTTCCTGATGTCTCCACTGGAGGGCAGTCTCAGTCTGGGCCAGGACAGAGAGCAGAGAGGAGAGGTCGTGACCCACTCCGCTGTCCGCTGGGACAGACATACTGGTGATGGGACTGGTGCTGGTACTGGTCCAGATCTTTAACATACGAGACTGGGGCAAACAAACAATAGAACTAGAATAAATACAAAATACACTTCCTAGTACAAGTACACAATAGCAGCAGGGCTAGGGTTGTTGCTTGGATCAAACTGTTCGTCATGCCTTTGACCTGCCAATAGGGAGGTGTAGTCTGACGTCACTTTGGACCACCCGCACGGTCCACCCATTTAGGGATTTATCATTGGGAAAATGGATTATCGGCTATTGTAATAATTATGCCTCATGAACATTGCCAAGCTTTCCATTTTTGCACAAAATGAGTTCCCTTCTATCACTAACATTATTGTTTAAAGGGGCTATGTATTATAAATGTCATTTTTCAGTCTCTAGCATTGTATTATAGTAATAGGAGTTCGTATCAATGTGTTTTAGGGTCTAAATACCATATTGGCGGATTGCTCCGATTCAGCCCAGCCCCTTTCGTCCTCTAGTAAATCGGGTCATTTTGATTTGAAGGCCTGAGTCACGTCATTCGGGCTGTGGGTAGCGCACAGTGATGCGATTGGCTCTGTGGTTGGAGCTAATGCCCGCCCCCATTCTACCAAGACTGACTGTACACAGCGAAACCATTTCCTCATACTCGAGAGGGAGAGAAAGGAAGAGAGAGGGAGAGAGAGCACTTGGGGGGGGGGGGGGGGACCTGCAGCGCGCCACACACGCAAACGGGAGATTGAAAGAAAGAAAAAAAGAAAAACATTTCCTCATACTCGAGAGGGAGAGAAAGGGAGAGGGATAGAGAGCACTTGGGGGGGGGGGGGGGGACCTGCAGCGCGCCACACACGCAAACGGGAGATTGAAAGAAAGAAAAAAAAAAACAAGCTGCCGGCGGACTGTCTTTTTTCTCTCTCTCTCTCTCTCTCTCTCTCCCACCCCCTCCCTCTCTCGCTCTCTCTCTCTCCCCCCCCCTCCCTCCCTCCCTCTACCAGTGCAGACTGTGTGGCACTGTCACTCAAAGTGCTTATGGGCGGAGCCAGGCCATAACAGCCTGATTTCTTGAGGCTGAAAAATGATGGTTTTGAGTACTTGATTAGAAATATAAAACAATGCATTTTTTTGAAAAAAAACGTACAAATGTCTTCAATAGACCAACAGGAATTGTGTAAAGTTGCCCAAATAGTGCTAGGAATAGCAATGCATAGCCCCTTTTTGGTTGCATTTTTGGTTGAAATACAATTTGACGTAATTATTTTACGATTAATTGCGAATATTTTCATGTTGAGCTATAGATAGTGGATGAATACACACAGAAAGGTACACCATACAAATGTTCATGCTTTATTTGTTTTAAACGAGACGATTTAGAAATGAGCAATGGGAAAATACATCGCGATTTCAAGCGAGGTGGACCGGCCGGAAAAAACAATGATGTAACCACTACACCTCCCTATAGAGGCAGAGTGGCTAACTGAGTGAATAACTGACCAACTGGTTGACTGACTGAGTTAGTGACATTGCTGGTCTTTTAAGTGCTTCACATCTAAAAACACAGCAGGATGTTGAGACACATTTCAGGGGTAAAGTAAGAGTGTTGCTGTCCCCAGAGACAAGGGAAAAGTAAGAGTGTTGCTGTCCCCAGAGACCACACCAAAGTGTTTATAAGACTAGAAAGGTGTGCTCAGTGGAGTGCAAATCTCCGCCAGGCGGCATGCCCTAATAATAAATATAGCAAGCGCCAATTCCGGGGCTTCAGGCCAACACGGATCATTAAGATTTAAAAATAATTTCACACACATGGTTCAACCGTGTTATGAAACATATCCTGTGAGTTTTGTTTTTGATTTTGAGTCTGATTTGTGTAATGCCATTATTTTTTTTCTTTGCATTTGTAGCACACCCTATTGGTAAATTTCTGGGACATGTTTCGGGGTGGTATTCTCCTTTAAAGACTCACCAGTTTGAGAACAGCCTGAGAGACAGACTGGAGAGTTATCTCCGTCTCTCTCTGTCTCTTCCAGTCCTTCTCTCTCTCCACCTCCCTCCCCTTCTCTCTCATCTGCTCTTCCCGTCGCTCCTTCTCTCTCTCCACCTCCCTCCCGTTCTCCTCTCTCCTCTCCTCTTCCTGTCGCTCCTTCTCCCTCTCCTGAGCCTGCAAGGAGAGAGACAGCTCAGCTATCCTGAGTGTGAGAGAGAGTGAGAGAGAGAGAGAGAGAGACAGGAACAGAGAGAATGAGAGACAGAGATTAGAGTAGTGCAAAAAACGACCTCATGGCTATTCAATACCAACAGACCGTTTTTTTATATAGAATATATAGATTTTTTTTTTTTTTTTTATTATTATTGCAAAACAAAAATTATTAAAAGTCAGTACTCAACACACAATGCATAATGAAACTTTCAGTAAAGGTGGTTAAAATACATGCAAGTACAGAAACAAGATAAAACAAAAATAGTCTATAATAACATTTTAACCGTATACAGTGTATATCCAGCGAAATTACAATTATATAAATGTTAGTATAGAATATACCCCTAATACCTATTTTCTAAAACCCTACACACATATGCTCCAGCTCGAACCCCCCCCCTCCCGGACCCCCTCTTGGATAGTACCTCCATTATCCCTCACTCCTAACCAGACACTACCATTATAAGCTAGCTTTTATTCTCTCCACCACTTCTACCCACATTGACATTTTGGATTCATTGAGACCCAGAATTCTTGCTGTAGATATTTCTTGATATATCACATCGAGATATGTAAGAAACCACACTTTTCGGCACATTTTTTCCGGTTGAAACCAACGTGATGCGATCAGTTTTTTAGCTACTGTGATACCCGATAAAACCAATCTCTTTAGTTGTGGATTCACTGCAAACTCAAAAACATCATTCAATAGTAATACCGAGGGGTGTACAGGTATATTCCAAGATACGAGTATTGATAATTGTTGGGACACATCTTTCCAGAATGCTTAACTGGTGGGCAGTCCCAATACATGTGCATAAATGTTCCTTCGTCCCCATTTGTACATTGGGAGCATTTGGAGTCTTGTTTAAGCCCCATTTTGCACAGCCTTATAGGAGTCAAGTATGTCCTGTGAATATAGTTCAGATTGATTTGTTGATGATCCGGGTTCCTTGATGTAAGTCGGACATTTGCCCAGGCTCCTTGCCAATCAAAGTCATTTTCCAGGTCTGGTATATCCCTCCTCCAGACAGTGTCTAGTTGAAGGGTTTCATACGAGGACGTTAGTAATTGATAATAAAAACCTGATACAAAACCTCCCAATGTTTCTCTTTCATAGAAAAATGTGTGGTATCTGTGGTGTTCAATTGGTATGAGTAATGGAACACCGTGAGACCTCAGACAAAGTCGTAACTGTATGTAAAAAAGCCATGTGGACTCGGTGAGGTTAAACTTTGTGCATATTTCGACATAACTACAGAGGCCCTGGTTATTAAAAATATCCCCTAATGAGTGTATGCCTTGCTCTTCCCATATAGGGAATCTTATAGGGCGTTTTCCCATTAAGAGTGCATTGTTATTGAATATGGGAGTGTGATTATGCCATTCTTGGTGGGTTAGGATATTTCTTTTGTGTTTCCCGCCATGTTCTGATTGCATGGGTAATTATTGGGCCAAATTCTCGCTCACAATGCTTGATTGAAAGTTTAGTGTGTGCTATGTCTTTCAGTCTCTGTGGGGCTACTATGTTTTCTTCTAATTCTCTCCAAGATACCAAAGCCTGGGGGTCAAACCATATCTTCAATGGTCTTAATGTGAAAGCCTTAAAATATTGTAAAAAATCTGGAACTGCCATGCCACCGTCTGCTTTATTTCTCTGTGCGGTGGATCTTTTTATGCGAGGTGGTTTGTTATTCCAAATAAATTTGTATGTGGAGGTTTGTAATCTTTTCCAGTAGCCCTCTGGAGGAGGTAACGGAAGCATTGAGCTGAAGAAATTGATTCTTGGTAATACATCCATCTTAACTATTGATACCCTTGCCTGTACTGAGTTTTTAAGTTTTGCCCACCTGTCCAGGTCGTCTTTGATTTTGTTCTGTATTTTTGTGTAATTGTGCTTCACCGTTTGTCTTATGGTGGGAAATATTTCCACACCCAAGCATCTAAAATGTTTGACCATGGGTATCGCACCTGGGAGGGTTGTGTCTTTTTTTGCACTGATGTTAAGAGGAAGAAAAGCCGACTTCGGCCAATTTATTTTAAATCCTGATAAATCACCAAAGTTCTCTATCAACTTGAGTATATGCGGCAATGTGTTGTTGGGGTTTTGCATGAACAATATTACGTCGTCCGCATATAAACTAATTTTATGTTGTGTGCCCTTGATTACTATTGGTTCTATGTGTTGGGATTGTCTTATAAATTGTGCTAAAGGTTCTAATGATAGATCGAATAGTCCGGGACTAAGAGGGCAACCCTGTCTGGCTGAGCGTGATACCGGAAAGATATCGGAGATGAATGTGCCTGTTGTAATCCTGGCCGATGGGTCCTTGTATAGTACTTTAATCATATCAATGAATCCTTTTCCTAACCCCATCCTTTCTAATACTGCCCATAGAAACGACCATTCCAACCTGTCAAATGCTTTCATAGCATCCAGGGATAGCATCGCCTTAGGTGTGGTGTCCTCTTTGTCTGCATCTAGTACGTGCAGTATTCGCCTTATGTTATCATTGATCAGGCGACCTTTTATGAAGCCTGTTTGGTCCGGATGAACTAAAGACGTCATATGCTTTTGCAATCTGATGGCTAATATCTTAGAGTACAGTTTGACATCGGTTCCGAGGAGGCTTAAAGGTCGGTAACTACCGCACTCAGTGGGGTCTTTGTCTTTTTTGTTAAGAACTGAAATGAGTGCGATATTTTGGTGTTTATGGAAGCTCCCCTCTTTGACTGAGTATAAGATCGTATTTAGTAATAAGGGTCCAAATATGTCCCAGCAAGAAATGTACATTTCTGATGGGATACCGTCAAATCCCGGAGCCTTACCGTTTTTAGAATATATAGATTATACTGTAGTTGTCATTGTGTTATTGTTCACATATTGATATTGATATTAAATCTTGTTGTAAAATTGAATTGGGATTAGGGCTGGGTGTGAGTAATCGGTTACTCAAGTACCCGCCGTTTCAAATTAACTCCATTTGCATGTTCTTGGTATCTGATTCTAGGGACATCTATGGATCTCAGGGAATGTATTCCCAGTGTCAGAAATACTGTGTCTGTTACTAGGCTTGAGTAAATTGTAATGAACCAAATGAGAATATCAATAATTTTTTTTTTATCTTTGACTGTGAATAACACCATGCTCAAATTGACCAGACCTGAAAAATCTAAGCAAATTAATAGATGGAAGATGATTGAACAGAAGGTTTTGTAGATACAGTACTGAATTCTGCCATCCGGACACATGCAATTTGAAATATGATTATAGAATATAGAATATCAGGCATAAAATGGTTATGCGATTAAAATGTGATTAATTAGATTAATTAATTACAAATCCTGTAATTAATTAGATACATTTTTTTAATCGCCTGACAGCACTAATAAAAACAATTACATATATAATACAATACAATCCACAAAGGGATGTGTAGGAGAATTGCCTAAAAACCCTCAGGGGCTTGCATGTGGCATTCACCAGGAAGCAAAATTACACTGATATTATATAAAGATAAAATATCCCGCAAGATGCGAGTTGTTGCAGGAAGAAACACTAGAAGCTGTGGAGCATGAGAGCATAAGAAGGATTCTATTAATAGTATGCCGACGTTACTAAAAGTTGCAAACATTGTTTTTAGTGTGTTTTTATTTAAAAGATAAAACAGCGGTTCATGTTTAGGCATTTCCAAATTGTGCCAACAACATGTTGGGTTCATAGACTATTGATAGAGAAGAAATCTGCCATTCCATGAGCAAAGAGACCTGCTGCAGACAGAGTGCAGGTAATGTAATTAATACAACTGACTGTTTTGACCGACAATACGCAGGGCTCTACGCTAACCTTTTTCCCAAGGAGCACATGTGCTCCTAAATGAAAAAATTTAGGAGCACACAAATACATTTAGGAGCACACACAAATATTTAGGAGCACAGTGAAAATATTTCAAGTAACAGAGTTTATTTTTTTTCCCAAAAATAAATGTATATTTGTACTGTGCATGCATGTGCAAACGGGAACGGGACACACATCTGTGCAATAGCACATACCACCAAAGTCACTGTCCCACTGTGTGCGTGTGTGTGTATCTGCGTGTGCAAACGCAGTGACACAATATATTGTAAACAAACATGTCTGAGAGGAGGGGGGGAAGCCCCAGGGAAACCGAGGGGGGTCACCCCTCCTACCTTACCCTTGATACGACCAGGTTGAACAGGTACCCCTGTTAATATGTGAACATGCTGTTCATTGTCATCACAGGCTGAGAAAAAGATTCATTCCTCAATCACATGTCACTAAGCATAGCTTCACAGGTTAATTAACCCACTTAGTTGTGAGTTCACCCACGTTACAAACGTTACATGAACACACATGTTCTCATCACAACTAACCAGTTCATTTTTACACATGCAAAAAACAACGCCGATTTTCTATGGAGAGAGAAGCTATACCAGTGACAAGACAATTCACACACAACACGCGTTGTATCCTCAATGTATTGCAGCAACACATGTTTTGGAAACATCGTTATTACAAAACATTTAGAAGGGAAGGAAAGAAGAAGTGTTTAAAGTCCGGCCAGGACTCCTACCTCCACCCTGAGCGCAGGCCGAGAGGACTGCAATACTGGTTAACGGGACACCGAGTCGAACCCGGCATCTCCTGCGTTGGTGACGAGGGTAATGTCCGCTACGCCACCCAGCCGCCGTTCTCCATGTTGACGAAGTCCTCACTGGCATGGCACCCGGGTGTAGGGTCGACTAACATCCTCTGTCAAAGATGACGTCGTAGTCAGAGTGTTTAAGGCATGTTATAGTCACAGTAACGTTCAACAGTGTAGCATTAACAGCCGCCCGACTGATAGCAACAAGCTAACGTTTCCTAGCCTAGTGAACACAACGAGCTAGCGCCGCAGCTAACAGCTGACTGGCTAACAACAGTAGGCCACAAACTAGCATGTCACCTGAACTGTACACAACGACATAATAAGCCAGACTTCAGACAGGCCGCCGCCTGAGTCCCCCCTCATCCTAAGAGAGAAGAGAAAAAGAAATGTCAAACACAGTTTTCAACTGTGATTTACCAGACATGCAGCGGAGTCGGCTCAATTCCCATCCGGGCTGCAGCCGACTTGAGCATGGAACTACCGATAAAAAAGATCCATGCCCACTTTTCCTCATGCTTTAGGGTGTACTTCCACATTCATGTGAAAGATGGGGCCTGCACGGGACAGAGAAGCATCCGCTTGTCCAGAGAATCCCGGGTTCAACCAGATCTCGGTCGCGGCCCACTAGTTTGACCATCATGGGCGTCAGACCAAGATCCTCCGTCCGCCGCTTAAGAAGCCGAGCAGAGGACCCCAATCTGGGGCCGGCCTTCGTAAAATTGTCAGCTAGCCCCCATAGCACTAGCAGACAACTAGTGCTCGCAAGCAAAACATTACTCACCCAGCTCGGAAGCAACCAGTTTCTCACAACAGCCGGTGCCTCCCACAGTCCAGCTGTATGACCGGAGGTTCAATACCTATCCAGCCGCAGCAAAGAGGACTGCAGGTGGGGAGTATATCAGCGGCGCGAGCCCCTAATACGAAAAAGCCGGTGGAGGTCAGAATGATCATCATCTTCCAGACACTCCAGTGACGAAGACAATATCGCCGTATTTTCCTCTCTTCAGCTAAATACTTTCTTTCCCATTTCAAGTGATTGGTATAAAGGCACTTCCATTTGGGTGAAATTTGAGAAGGAGATGAGTGTGTGGCCCCACCCCGGCTTATGTAGGTAGCGGATGGGGGTGTGGTCAGACGGATGTTGGTATGTAAGGGTACATTGTGAGGTTTTATTCAGTGCACGTCACTGGAGTGAGATGTGTGCAGATGACGCTGCGCGGAAGCTAGTATGATATAGAACAGTCACTTAACTTTAGCTTTTGCCCCTTTTATGCATACAATGCCTATGTTTTGGCTAGTGTTGCTCTTCTAGAAAAATAATCCTTTCAGGGTTGCCTATTGAAATACTGTACTACACCTCCAGTACAGAAACATTGTTTATGAGTTTGCGTGTCAGGTAGACCATTGATTGACAGTCGATTCTGTCAATTACGTCACACCGCTTTCACCCACCTCTGCTGTTGATAACGCTAGCCAAGTTAGCGCACACACACATACACAGTGGGCCAGTGACTTTGGTGTAGGGGTGTAACAATGCATCGCAATGCATCGATCCTAAGGGGAAAATTCAACTGCATCGATTTGAAAATGTTAGAATCGATTATCGCAATTTTAATGTGTACACAGTGTTATGTTATTGTCATGTCTGTTACAGCCAACACAACGACATACGCTACTGCATCAACGTTATGATTAACAAGGCAAGGCATTCGTTTTGTTGCATTAACGTTATATTACTATTGCTATCGATAAATCTAGGTGTTCTAAAATCTATTGCTATTGGTAAGACTAGAATAAGTGACTGTCTCGGAAAACTCTCGCTTATCACAATGGCGGACTTTCAGGAAGTAAAAAAGCTAATGAGAGCTTCCGATTGGTCATTTCCTTTATTTCCCTTGAAACCAGTCACGTCACTCTACTGTGATTGGACCGTTGGCTTGAGTGCAATGTGGGACTTGTAGTTTTTTTTAACGATTTATCAGCGGAGAAAAAAAAAACACGACTGAGGCTGTAATCTTCACTCGCACACCGTGCCAGTAATTGATTTTTCCGGTTCGCACACACATATTTCTAGGGGCATATGCGAGCAATATGGTCGCACTGTAGAGCCCTGATATGCGTTAAGCATCGGGTATATTGCTGCGCGTTGTTATTGCTACTGCCATGCTCTAGTCCAGTGGTGCCCAACCAGTCGATCGCGATCGACACGTAGATCGCGGGCTGATTTCAAGTAGATCTTGATTAATTAAATTAGATTATATAAAAAAAATTAAAATAAAAAAAATTGCAAAATCAACTCTGCCGCTCCTTGTTCAATGCTGTTTGTTATTTAAGATGAGGTCGGACTCAGCACTGACAGATTTGTGTTCATTATGCTGCTTTTATAAAGCCTCAAATGACGGCTTACAATATACAATTTTGGCTGGTAGCTCTTGGCTAGGTGGTAAATTAAAAAGTAGATCTTGGTTCAAAAACGGTTGGGCACCCCTGCTCTAGTCTATAAAATGAAATAGATTTTGAAATAGATTTTCCTAAACAAGTACTCAATCACTACTTGAGTAATTCCTGTGAATACTGGATCTGTACCCATCCCTAGTTAGGATAATAGTGAAGGGATCTCAAAGGAGATGAGGAAAATGTCCAGCTGTCAACTTGAACATGACTTAGTGAAAATAATTAATTAAAGTTATTAAATACATTAGGCTAACCTGAAGATGAGGTTAACATTAGATTAACCTGGAGACTAAGACACGGTTAACTAACATTAGATTAACCTGAAGACCAAGACATGGTTTACATTATAATAGCCTGAAGACAAGGTTAACATTAGACTAACCTGAAGACCAAGTTAACATTAGACCAACCTGAAGATGAGGTTAACATTAGACTAACCTGAAGATGAGGTTAACCTTAGACTAACCTGAAGACAAATATGAGGTTAACATTAGACTAACCTGGAGACTAGGTTAACATTATACTAACCTGATGATGAAGATGAGATGAACATTAGACTAACCTGAAGATTAATATGAGGTTAACATTAGATGAAGTTAACATTAGACTAACCTGGAGACGAATATGAGGTTAACATTAGACTAACCTGGAGATGAATATGAGGTTAACATTAGACTAACCTGGAGATGACTATGAGGTTAACATTAGACTAACCTGGAGACAAATATGAGGTTAACATTAGACTAACCTCGAGACTAATATGAGGTTAGCATTAGACTAACCTGGAGACTAATATGAGGTTAACATTAGACTAGGTTACCATTAGACTAACCTGGAGACTAATATGAGGTTAACATTAGACTAACCTGGAGACTAATATGAGGTTAACATTAGACTAACCTGGAGAGGAATATGAGGTTAACATTAGACTAACCTGGAGACGAATATGAGCTTAACATTAAGACTAACCTGGAGACAAATATGAGGTTAACATTAGATGAGGTTAACAATAGACTAACCTGTTGTTCAACTCTGACACCTCAGCATCATGGAGATGCTTCAACTCTGACAGCTCTCTCTCCTTATTCACTCTCTCTGCTTCCTCCTCCTCACATCTCTCCTCCTCCAGCTCCTGTAAATGGAAGGTACCCAGAATGGAGGAGGAGAAAGGGGGAGCGATGGCAGACGAGTGCGGGAAGATGAGAGTGGAGGTGAGTGGAGGAGAGGAGGAGGAGTGAGCTAGTGCAGAGGACAGAGGGGGAGAGAAGGAGGGCTGAGGCAGGGCTGGCCTGGTAGAGGTCAGAGGGGGTGGAGAGTTGGATCGGGGACCAAGTGCAGTAGCGCTGGGGCGTGGAGAGGATTTGGTGAAGGGGGTGAGGGGGTCACAGCTGGAGAGGAGAGAGGAGGAGAGACAAGAGAATTCTGCTCTAAGCTGCCAGAGGTCCCTGGAGATACAGAGATACACTGGTCAAGTTACACAATACAAAAAACATAGTCACATTAAGAGACACAACAGAGGCCTTTCACACAATGTTTAGTGTAGTTCTCTTTCATCCAACATGGCGCGCACACACACACACCTGTAAGTAGACACACAGAAAACAGACAGACAGAAGGGGGAGACAGACAGATAGACTGTGAGGCAGTCAGACAGACAGAAGGAAGGAGAGACAGACAGATGGACTTACCTGTCTGTGGCTGTTTTGACTGTTTTACAGAATCTTTTCAGTGAGACCACAGCTCCCCAGACAGGCAGCAACCTGGCCTTTTCCTGGCTGATATGACCTGTCAGATGCTGGAGAACAAACACACAGAAGTACATGAATACACACACACACACACATTTCTATCCAGACATCTTCATAATACTGCTGCAAGAAAAAAGAATTGATTCCTTTTTATGTGCACTGTAAAACGATAGGTTATGTAGATAACCTAGTTATATTAGTATTGGCTGAGCGTCCCGCTCTGAGCCTTATGAGATATCTCTTATCTCCTATGAAACCTATTGTATCTCCCACGAACAAAAACACATGCACCCCACCTGCCTGGGGCCCCGCCCCCATGGTGGCACCGCCCATATAGCCGTGACTCTGGTCACCAAACACCCTTCATCGCCAAAACCCGTCCCAGGAAAAGATCCCTCAAGAGGGAACTCAGGGCCGCGCAGAGCGGGACGCTCAGCCAATACTAATATAACTAGGTTATCTACATAACCTATCGTTATATATCGTATTTGCTTCGCGTCCCGCTCTGAGCCTTATGAGATAATGGGGAAGAGCGGACGCGAGGCCCGACAAATGTACCCCCTGAGGACCCGTAAGCCCAAATCAAGGGGTGCGGAGAGCCCTGTCACCCCATCCTTCCTAATGAAGGGGGGGCGCAGTCAACTCCACCTGAATGCGAACAAGAGACAACTAGAACCCCTTGAACACACCGTACAGGCGGAACCACGTGTGACCCAACACACTGTGGCCCATACCCATACACTCCTGCTACCCGACCAAAGGACGGGAAGCAGGAAAGGCCACAGACCCCAGAACCGCCTGGGAGACAGAATCCCCGGTCATGTCCATGAGGTAAAACCTTACAAAGGGGCCCGGGGAGGACCATGAAGCTGCAGCACAGATGTCCCCCACCGAGGCCCCACCCAGGAGAGCGGCAGAAGCAGCCACCCCACGAGTGGAGTGCGCCCTGACGCCCCCAGGGGAATCCTGCCCAGCCAACGTGTAGCAGAGGGTAATGCCCTCGCACAACCAATGGGACAGGCGCTGCTCCGACAGTGCCTTACCAGCACGAGCCCCACCGTAACAGACAAAGCTGGTCGGTAACCCTGAAGTCCTGAGTACGGCTGAGGTAAATCCCCAAGCACGGACTGGACATGACAGGTGAAGGCCCGCATCTAACTCACTAGTGTGAGGAGGAGGACGAAACGCCTGAACAACAATATCCCGGGAGCGGAAGGAACTCCGGATATTCTTAGGCACGAAAGCAGGATTAGGTCGCAGAGTGACACCGCAATCGGTCCGAAAAGACAGGCACTCTGGACGTACCGAGAGAGCACAGAGCTCACCTACGCGTTTAGCGGAAGTGACAGCCAGTAGGAACACGGTCTTGAAGGACAGCTGTCCCAACGGCGCCTGCTCGAGCGGCTCAAATGGGGCCAAGGACAACCGACCGAGGACCAATTGAAGATCCCAAGTCGGAGCCAAGGAGCGTTGCACCGGCTTAACGCGTTGAGCGCCAAGCAGGAAACGCTTCACAAGAGGGTGGCTGAACAAGACATCCCCTCAAACCCCTCATGATAGGAGGATATAGCTGCTGCATATACCCTCACCGTCGAAGCCGACAGTCTATCAAGGAGAGACTGGAGGTAACTAAGGACAGCATCCAGGGGGCAGGAGACTGAGTCCCGGCCCCCCGCCTTACACCACACTTGGAACATACGTCATCTGCCCACGTAAGCGCGACAGTGGAGGGAGCATGCGCATTCCAGATGGTAACACCATCAGGATCAAGAACCCGCGCCCCTCAACGTACCCGTCCCAACAACTGACCTAACAGATGTATGGGGAAGAATCCCTGGCGGCACGGCATCGGTCCCAGACCTGCCTGGCCATGTCCAGACGTAATCCTCACCCGTCAGGATGAGGACCGCCCCGCGACAGTACCTCTGCACCCACATTCTCCCTGCCGGGGATGTGGGGAGCCCTCAGGCCGCGCAGATGGAGGACGCCCATAGCCAGCCGCCCGCCGCCTGGTGCAGACAGGGGGAGTGTACTCCTCCCTGTCTGTCGATACACGACACTGACGTCGTATCGTCCGTCCTGATCAACACCATATGTGGACCAGAAGGACCGCTTTCAATACCAACACATTGAACGTAGCGCAGACCGGGCAGCATGGTTTGCCAGCTGCCCCCTACTGCGTTTGCCCGACGCGTCACCAGCGAGGGAGGCGTCGGTGAAAACGCGACGTGAGACAGCGCCGTAACCGTCCTAGGACGGAACCTCCCGAGCGTGTTGACAACACGCTCTGAGATGGATGCCCATAGCCCTCCAACCGTTGACTGGGAAGAGTACTCTACATCCAGTCTACAGCAACCCCAGGCTGGTAGAGACCTGCCTGGTACGAGACCCGACGATCCACCTTGACCGCGAAGGACCAGAACGCCATCAGGGCAGAACACTCCGTAACCCCGGACGACGCAGAGGCCCCAGTGCGGCCTCCACGCACTTGGTGAAGATGCGGGGAGCCAGAGAAAACCGAACGGCAGCCTCTGGTACTCATACGCTAACCCTGCAAAGGAAGCATAGGTAAGCCCTAGGACGGAAGATCGGGGATGCGCATACGCATCCTACAGGTCTATGGAGGAGAACCAGACCCCCACCTGACAGTGTTCAACAGGTAGGAGACGATCCAAAAAATGCTGAACCTTCCCATGGGACAGGTCCAGCCTGGGTCTTACACCCCTCCCTCCCGACTTCTCGGGCAGAGAACACCGGGAGGAGAACGCCACGACGATGGCTTGCTTCGTCCACAGAGATTGGATCTCGTTGACCAGAGCTGTCACTGCTGGAGACCCTTACAATAGGGTCTGTACCAAACCTGAAAACGGATGGGGTTGTGTAAACACAAGTCCCCGCCTCAGCGTTCTCTCCATCCACCTCGACATATGGTACTGCCGTAGTCATATGTGACGACACTCCCAACGCACCCGCCGTCACGTGGCACAGGTCCGCCAGGAACTGTAGATAGTTGGCCCGGTCCCCCGGCTGTGCGTAGCCAAACCTGGAACCGTGCGAGGAGCGCGTTCCGTGTCGGAACACCTGACCCTGACACCACCCACGAGGCAATCGCACCCAAGGGGGAACCCCGACAGAAAGGGCCGGTCTGATACGGGGGGCTTCAGATGAAAAAAAAAAACGCCCGCCCCCCCCCCCCCCCCCCCCCCCCCCCCCACTGAACACCCCTCCAGAACATGCTGAAGGAGTTGTTCTGCAGCCGGACATGCAAGGTGTAAGGCCCCCATGGGTTCCTACACACCGTAGCCCTGCAGTGATATTACTACCACCCCAAATCATGTGAGCTGCGACCACTTGCCAATATTTCAGGAGTGGGAGGCACCAACATGATACCTGGCCTGGCGAAGGCGAGGCCGGGGAAGCCCGCACTGTGTGCCTCAAAAGGTTTCGAGCCCCCCTGCTGACAACACTTAAGTTGACAGACGTAACACCAGGCTCAACCAACACAGTTCAAGGTGTGGGAGCCGCTTGACAGCACAACATTCTCACAGACAGACCCAGGCTCAGCCATAAACTGGGTGTCAGCCCCTGTCCCCATGAGAAGCGAAAAGGGGGGCCGCCCGCGCATCAACGAAGGCACGCGGCCCGCAGCCAAAGGAAACAATCAGAGCCCACTTCTTCCGCTGGTGTTGGGGAAGGGAGTGATCGGAGAGCGGGCTGCTCGCGGCAGGACGGTGACGGCTTGTTTGTTCAAGCCGAACCCATCCTACATGGCCGATCCCTCGGCCGCCAAGGCTGTCGGCCTTGTGGACACCTGTCGAATCAACGCCCAGGATACCTCTGGCGGGGGAAAAACATGGCCGCCTGTCGAGGGCCCCGTCATCGCCGCTGACGAGGCCATGCTCTCTCTTCCTCTGGCTGCGCGGTGTGAGGCGGTGTAGGGCCTAGGACAATACCGCCCGCGCTCCAGCAGAAGACCAATATCCCCTGCGGAGAGGGGAACCCCGAGCGGTTATAGCTTGCGGCTGGGTCAAAGCTAATAACGTCAACAACCTCGCGCGATGTGTCGACGTCGGCTGGCCCTCAAGGCCCCTCCACCAGACACAATTTTTTTAATAGAAAAAAACAGCAATTCGAACACAGTTCTAATCGTTGCCAATTCCATACCGTGGCGGTACAAGCCTTAACAGCCCACCAGCCACTCGCCAGGCCGACCCACCCATGGTGTCGGCCGGGCGGGGCATTGTTTCAATATGTCAAAAACAAAGGACTGATGTTAACACGGAGCACCAGTGGTGATTGCAAACAGCAACCTCCACTGTGGTGTGCACCATGAAAGGGTTAAATGAATAAAAGAGCTAAACCACAAAATACTGTAGAATGAGCAAACCCATACACACAAAGTTAAGGGGAGACGGACCAGAGCGAACTAGTCCCGCCTTCATTCAAAATATTCACAACAGGACACCAGCCCTAGTTTAGCCCATTTACCAAAAAAGGTAAACAAAGCCCCCCCCCCGCACTACTCCCCCAGTATACCGATTGACCGTCAGTATGAATGGTTGAGAGGAGAGAAAACTGTAGCAAGACAGACCTTCTCATAGCAGAGTGACAAAACGAAACAATAGCCCACTACACAGGGCCGCCTCAGGGGGTGGGGGGCCTCGCGTCTAAATACGCACAGGGCCTCACATTTCTCCCAGGCGGCCCTGCCCTTATACTACTGCAGCCTAGCGCTAGGCGATGTGGGACCCAGAACAACAATTGCCTGCACACAGACACGCAACATGTTTACCATGTCGGCTGGACCCATAGCCCCACTACCCGACGCCAACCCAGATGGGAACACCGTTCAACAAACCCCGCCGGAACACAAGGTAACATACCTGGCTAGGCAACCTAGCCACGGCCTACCCTGTTGTCAACCCATTTACCTGAAAAAAGGTAAATAGGACTCAGCAAAAAAACCCACAACAGCTACCGACTGACCTTCATTGATGAACCGGGCAAGAGGAGGGAGAGTGACAACATCTCACGGCGGAGACATTAGAACAGCGTAGCAATTAGCAGTAGTAATAGCATGCGGCATTAGCGATAGCATGTAGCATAGCATTAGATGTTTTAGTAGCACGCCCAAGACAGCTTGGAAACCGTTCCCTGCAGTGAACGTTCACCAAACCATCCTGCCCCCGGCGCCAACACACAACATGGTTGTGTAACAAAACAAACCAGCATTACTAACACTAATACCCATGCCTGAAGACACAGGGCCTACCTGAGTACAAGCTGGCCCGACAGCCAGTCTTGTACAGCTGAACCTCGATGTGCTGTCATCAAACGAGGAACATCAACATAGGCCCGTCGTGTCGCCGAAAACATGCGTCGAAGATGCCAGGGGCCAGCAACCTCCGGTAAGCTTTCAACATTATGACTCTGATCCTTTTCATCCTGCTAGTTATCGTATGGTGCACGCATCCATTACGCTGGGACGAAAATAGAGGAAGGGTGTTTGGTGACCAGAGTCACGGCTATATGGGCGGTGCCACCATGGGGGCGGGGCCCCAGGCAGGTGGGGTGCATGTGTTTTTGTTCGTGGAAGATACAATAGGTATCATAGGAGATAAGGGATATCTCATAAGGCTCAGAGCGGGACGCGAAGCAAATACGATATATAACTACCTCTTTCTCTCCCTGCCAATCAGCCTCTCTCTGTCCCGCCTCCTCTATGGCTCTGCTCCAATCAAGAGTGAGCTTCTGGAGGTCCTCCATCAGGACCTGCTTGTCCTGTCCCGATTGGCTGAGCTGGCCACGGAGGAGGGAGTTAATTTCAGCCAAACCAATAGAGCTGGGTAGGGTAGAAAACACACGTAAAAATATGAGTAAGTACTACTTCTACCACATCTTAGAAATCAGTGCAAAGTGACTTGATTTGCTGCATTTCCAGACAACCTGGCACCTCTCTGCATGCTGTGAGATTTAGTGCACACAAACAGACACACACACACAAACAGACACATGCATGCAAGCAGAGGCTAATCACAAACACACACAACACACATATACACATGCAAACAACCTCTGCTGTGTTATTCACACAAATAGACACACAAACACATAATATATATGCACCTCTGTTGTTCCTCCACCAGCCTGATGAGGGCGCTCTCCAGGGAGTCACTGTGCTCATCTCTCATTGTCCTCTACAATGACAATGTCACAGGTAAATGACCACACACATTATATTTACATTCTACTTTAGTTTCCAGAAGGCTGCTGCATGTCAAAGGCCTCCTGGCTAGCTCCAGGAGGGTCATCAAAGAGAAGTCGCCTATTCTCAGTCTTTGCCCCACAATGGTGGAATGAACTACTACCCACCCCAGTTAGGACAGCCGAAACCCGCCCAATCTTTCGCTGTCGACTAAAGACGCACTTCTTCAACCATTATCTGGAATAAAAAAAATACAAAAAAAATCTAACCCTAACTAACCTTATTGTCATGCACTTGTCCTAATAAACTAACCTACATTGTAGCACTGCAGGGGTGGACAAAGCACAGTGCTTTCAGCCTCAGTTTCTATCTATTAACATCTATCAAGAAGATCATAAGACAACACATCTGCATTCAGAAACTAGAGACAAGAAAAGCTATAAAAGAAATAAAAAAGCAATACTCCAGTTTTATTGGTAGACTTTAACCTGCTACCTAGCTGTTACCTAGCTGTTACCTAACTGGTTATTAGATATTCTCCTGCTCTATCTGAAACATGTTGTATATGAATACATATATATTAGATATTTGTCTGCTCTGTCTGAAACATTATGTATATTAAATACATCTCTATTAGACATTCACCTATCTGAAACATGACATTAATAAATATGAATAAAGCTTTATTAGATATTCTCCTCCTCTATCTGAAACATGATGTATATTAATAAATCTCTATTAGATATTCACCTCTGGGCGGCTAGGTGGTGTAGTGGGCAAGGCGCTCGCCACCAATGCAGGAGACGCTGGGTTCGAGCCCAGCTCTCCGCATTGCTATCAGCTTGGCTGGTCATTCATACTAACACAATTGGCAGTGTTAGGGGTGGGAAAGCTGATGGGTGGGGATCGGACGTTGTGGACAGCGACTCCTACAGGTCGGTTGGTGCGCCTGCGCAGCATAATCAGGAAGCAACGGGGGCGGCGTGTCCCTCCCACGCAGACCCCTGCCGCTGAGAGATTGCACTGTGCAGGTGCAAAGATGCGACGGCTACTTCCTCGAGTACCGGAGGGGACACGTGATGTAAGGCTTCGTCCACATTGCAGCCGGCTTGTGGGAGGCATGGCCTAACAGCGTTCGAGACAGGAGAGGGTAGAATTGTACAATACGAAATTGGGATGGGAGAAAAATAGAAAATGGGAGAAAAAAGTAGATAAAAAAAAAAGATATTCACCTCTCTCGTCAGCAGTTCTCTCTCCTCAGCTTGATGTCGATGTTCCAAACTCTGACAACGATCACGATATTCCAACACCTGATAATAAGTGTAAAATAATTATTATAAAGATACACTATTTTTAAGATTCTATACAAGCATATTTGAGGTCTCAATTCAATTACAATTTTGATTCTTTATGCATTACAATGTACTACAGAGCTCAAAATATAGATGACAGTATATATATATATATATATATATATATATATACACAGCTTGGTTTGGCTGAAAGTGTATTTCAAATTAATATGAGCCTTAACCCTTTCTGCGCCAACAACGAGTTAACTCGTTATGTCTTTTATTCGCTATTGCCATAATTCATCAGGGCAGCCTGTGCAGGCTGTTCTGAGTGTGTCTGAGATGGCAGACGGTCAATACCACCGCCTAACACCTTGCGGCCGCTATTGCACCCCATTGGAAACTATGTAGTTTGTTTTCTGGGCCGAGCTGAGCCGTGCGGGCGGGGTTTAACCTCTTCCACCCGACGGGACCAGTGCCGGTCCCGAAATGACATCTGGTCATAAATCAAATGGGCCATAGTATTGTATCCATAGCTATAATATTTATATAGTTATAGCCCTGCAAACAAGGTGAGCGACTCCCATCGTTTACAGCGGTGGCAGTAGCTACTACAGGATAAGGCTAATAGCTGGCAGTCAATGAGTTAAAGTATAATGGAGCTTGTTACTAGGGATGCACCGAATGGGAAATTCTTGGCCGAAACCGATACCGAAAATAGAAAACAGTTGGCCGAAAACCGAAAGCCGAAAGGCCGAAAATGATTCATAGAATAGATCATTTTTTTACCAATGGTGTGGAAAATTATGATTATGGAAAAATATATGATTATGGCAAAACTTAACTTAAATAATAAATAATCACTATTATGGGTCCATAAAACATTTATTCAGCACTTCTGAATGCATACAGTACATTAATTCCATCTTTTCTCTGGCTGCGCAGCGGACATGTGTGCTCTACTGAGCGCACCTTTCTAGTCCCCAGCTGAATGTGCTCGCTTGACTCGGCACAGTAGACGCGCGACAGACAGACAGCGTCAATGTGAGAAACACAATCCCCCCCCTCTCGCTCTGAATAATATGCATATTAGATCACTCAGTGATTAACGCGACGGGCATATAGTAAATAAGGATATAAAAGCATGTTAAAGACGCATTTATTGGACGCGTTGCGCAAAGAGTTTACATAGAAACAGCGCGACTCCCGACAGCGCGACATCATCACAACAACACGCAAATAATATGCATATTAGATCACTCAGTGATTAACCGCGACGGGCATATAGTAAATAAGGATATAAAAGCATGTTAAAGACGCATTTATTGGACGCGTTGTGCAAAGAGTTTACATAGAAACAGCGCGACTCCCGACAGCGCGTCATCATCACAACAACACGCGAATAATATGCATATTAGATCACTCAGTGATTAACCGCGACGGGCATATAGTAAATAAGGATATAAAAGCATGTTAAAGACGCATTTATTGGACGCGTTGCGCGCAGAGTTTACATAGAAACAGCGCGACTCCCAACAGCGCGACATCATCACAACAACACGCGAGGTTGTTAGGTTGTTTCTGTTTCGGTGATATATTTTCGGTGAAAAAACTCTTTCGGCCAAAAGCCGAAAGACCATTTTTTGCCATTTTCGGCCGAAAACTTTTGGTGCCGAAATTTCGGTGTATCCCTACTTGTTACGTATTACTTTCACATGGTGGAGGGATACTTACTGTCTGTGGTGTATATTCACATTGTGGTTTAAGTGCGCTGTCACTAATTGGTGGTCTGTGATTGACACTGTTTTCTTTCTGTTGTTTTTCCTTGTAACTAAAATGGCCGCCCTTATAATTTATCACAGGTGTGGTGATTGAAGCACCACGCCCTATGTAAGCAGGCCATAGTGCAGTCTGCAGCTGTCTCTTGTCAAGGTCTCTCATCACAGTCGCTGGCTGGTGCTGGCTAACTAACGTGGTTATCGTTCTGAGAGCTAATGTCGGGACCTGGCTGGTGCTGGCTAACTAACTTGGCTATCGTTCTGAGAGCTAACGTCGGGACCTGGCTGGTGCTGGCTAACTAACGTGGCTATCGTTCTGAGAGCTAACGTCGGGACCTGGCTGGTACTGGCTAACTAACATGGCTATCGTTCTGAGAGCTAACGTCGGGACCTGGCTGGTGCTGGCTAACTAACGTGGCTATCGTTCTGAGAGCTAACGTCGGGACCTGGCTGGTGCTGGCTAACTAACGTGGCTATCGTTCTGAGAGCTAACGTCGGGACCTGCCTGGTGCTGGCTAACTAACGTGGCTATCGTTCTGAGAGCTAACGTCGGGACCTGGCTGGTGCTGGCTAACTAACGTGGCTATCGTTCTGAGAGCTAACGTCGGGACCTGGCTGGTGCTGGCTAACTAACGTGGCTATCGTTCTGAGAGCTAACGTCGGGACCTGGCTGGTGCTGGCTAACTAACGTGGCTATCGTTCTGAGAGCTAACGTCGGGACCTGGCTGGTGCTGGCCAACTAACGTGGCTATCGTTCTGTGATTTGTTTACTTGGTAACACAGGTTGCTAAGGAATTTAGGTTCGAGGTTGAAGAAAGTGCACTTTTAGGTTGAAATAATGGCCCTAATGTCAACGTGTTTCAATATAAGCTTTATGTATGGTGATAACGAGTATATTGTTCGCTTTTTTTTTTTATTATAGACATGTGGTGGCCTAGCAGTCCTTGAGTGACTGCAGTTTAGAAATTAGAATCTATTTGTTAGTCGTATCAAATTGTAAGGCGCACCTGTTTGAATTTGTTTGTTTGAATGTTGCTTAAATGTAACACAGGAGGTTTTGCCTTTCTTTGTGTTATTGAAGAGCATTTGTTCCAATGTTTTGGGAGAAATGTCTATATATAATGACTCCACAAGGTTTGTCTTGTGTGTGGTTCATCTCAGCAGATGTATAGGTAGTATCAAGTAGCATTGTCTGCTGGGCCAGGTTTGGCGATATTCTAGTATATGATCTGTATGTTTTTATTTTTTTTATCTACTTTTTCTCCCATCCCCAATTTCGTATTGTCCAATTCTACCCTCCCCTGTCTTGAACGCTGTTAGGCCATGCCTCCCACTGGCCGGCTGCAATGTGGACGAAGCCTTGCATCACGTGTCCCCTCCGGTAAACGAGGAGGCAGCAGTCGCATCTTTTCACCTGCACAGCGCGATCTCTCAGCAGCGAGGGTCTGCGTAGGAGGGACACGCCGCCCCCTGATTCTGCTGCGCAGGCGCACCAACTGACCTGTAGGAGTCGCTGTCCACAACGTCCGATCCCCATCCACCAGCATCCCACCCCTAACACTGCCAATTGTGTTAGTATGAACGACCAGCCAAGCTGGTAGCAATGCCGAGAGCTGGGCTCGAACCCAGCATCTCCTGCATTAGTGGAGAGCGCCTTGCCCACTGTGCCACTTAGCCGCCCTGATCTGTATGCATTTGTAGTCCATTTAGTAGTTGATATTGAGTTAAACTTTTGGTCCAGTATATGTTATGCCGTTAAATTACTGTGTGATTTAATTGCGTGCTAACATGTGTTATGCCGTGTGTCTTTAATTACTGTGTGATTTAATTGCGTGCTAACATATGTTATGCCATGTGTCTTAAATCACTGTGTCTTTAATTACTGTGTGATTTAATTGCGTGCTGACATTGAAATTTGTGGATACAGGAAATAGGAGTTTGAACCCCAGGTCGTAGGAACGGTGGGTAAGTTGCTTATGTTCAGGATATTGGACTATATTTTGTGCTACATCATTTGAGTGGTGCACAGTTAATTATATTGTATCTCCTTGTTGTCAATTACTGTGAGTAGTAAGTATGGCGTTGGACATGGATGATTTTGTTGCGGAGCCAACCGTGGCGAAGGTAAAAAGATGTTCAAAGGATGAGTTGGCACAGATAGCTGCTCATTATATTGAAGTTTGATGCAAGCTAAGAGAAGGAGGGCTTGCAAATTCAGTTGCTTGGAGGTTTGACTATGGTCATGTATCTTGAAACATCCTCGTTGCCTATAAAGGAACGAGAGGAAATATTGCTAGCTGCAAAGGCAGAGCATGTTGAAAGATGATGAGAGCGAGATGAAGAGCTTGTGAAAGCGCGAGAGATGGCAGCTATTGCCAAGGCAGAGCGTAAGGATAAAGCAGCTATTGCCAAGGCAGAACGAGAGGCTATTGAAGCTATTGAGGTGAGAAGAGCAGCTGCTGCTGCTGCTGCCAAGGCAGAGCGTGAGGCCCAGGAGGCTATGGAAGTGGCACATGAGGTACGCGCCCAGGCAACACGTAACCGTGAGATGGCGCGGCATGGTTTGAGTAATGCAGGTGTTGTAAGTGGAGCTTTAGGAATGCACACTATGAATGTACCCCTGCATGATGTTTTGCTTGATTTTGCCCTAGTGTCAGGCCCAGTAATCGGAGTGGCGGTTGACAGTAACCCTATGGAGGGGGTAACGTTGCTCCTGGGAAACAACATGGCTGGAGGGAAAGTGAAACCGGAGGTGACATGCGTGCCAGATACTCAGGTGGCCGGAGATTATCTGGCGCAGCAGTATCTTGTGATCTTCCCAGCCTGTACGGTGGCTGAGGCCACAGACGAGTTGGAGGATGCTAATGATAATTCATGTGGCACCATTTCTGTTGGTGCTAATTCGTGTGGCACCGTTGTGATCGGTGATGCTACAGGGTCAGAGTTAGGCTGCCAGTCTTCCTGCAGTGGCTCTAATGCTCATGATGAATCACTTGTTTCCAGTACATTGCTTAATAGGTCTGGTAGTTCTGGTCTAGACTCACATGACCACACTGAGGGCCGTTTCTCACTCACCATTCTGGGTCGAATCAGCGCCGGATCACACCAGAAAAGGGTGTGTCATTCATTCATTCTACTGAGAACGCTCCCCCCCCGTCCCCCGGGATGCTGATTCGCTCCAAACCTGGACCGCTGAAATAGGTGGTCTCGGGTGCGCGCCAGTGGGAGCGGGAGGCGTGGTGTGCGAGCTTCTACCAAAACACGGGAGAGGCTTCTGTATCAACTTGCTGACACACGCTTGCTTGAATTTTGGGCAGATAAAAACATACAGCAACAACTGGACAATACCCACAAAAACGATATTTATGGACAATTTGCGAGTTCAGACCTCAACCAAACAAGCATGTGGAGCCTCACGGCTCAGTGGATGAAAACAAGGAACCACGTTACAAGCATAACACTTCCCTGGCTCGCATTTTTTTTTGCCATTGCTATGTCTATACATTGGTTTCTTGTTCGAATGCATTTATTTCCACCTAACCGCCTGCCTCCCATTTACTTTTAATATTGTGTATTGTGGTGGAGAGAATGAGATTGTACATAGTCGATATCATGCCCTTGATGGAAGACATCGGGGTTAAAAAGGAGTCGATGGGTGTTACCTCTGGAAGGTTGGGAAATATAGGGTTAATGCTACAGACATAGCTACGAATCTGTAGATACCGAAAGAAATGTCGGCTATGGATTGAATATTTCTCTGATAATTGCTGAAAGGAGGCAAAAACATTATCAATATACAGGTCACCTAGTGTGTTAATACCGAGTGAAGCCCATAAGGAGAATGCTCCATCCATCAATGAGGGGTGAAATAAAGGGTTAGCTGCTATCGGGGCCAAGTGGGATAGAGTTTTAAACCCAAAGTGGCGTCTGAATTGATTCGAAATTCTGAATGTAGTTTTAACGATTATATTTTTGAAGTAGGGGGCCAATGGAGAACTAGTGGGGGCATGTATAAGACCGGTTAGTGAAGCAGGTTTGACAGATGAGGCTTCGATGTCAACCCACATAGGGCACACCAGAGGTTTGTCTGACTGTAGCCATTGCTGTATGATTCTGAGATTGGCTGCCCAATAGTAGGCTCTGAAGTTAGGTAGAGCCATGCCACCCAGAGATCTACGCCTTTGTAATAGAGCTTTACTAATTCTGGGAACTTTGTTATTCCAAATAAATTTGGACACTAGGCTGTACATTTTTTGAAAGAATGAGTGGGGAAGAAAGATAGGCAGGCACTGGACAAGATAAGAAAACCTTGGGAGAGAGTTCATCTTAACGCAATTGATACGTGCAGCAAGAGAGAGGTAATAATGACCAACGTTCAAAATCTTCCTGAAATCGAGTCAGTAGAGAGCCAAAATTTTATTTGAATAGGTCCCCAAATGTATCCCTAATTTGGATACAGAGATATTTGAAGCCATGGGGGGAAATTTTCAATGGGAAGTTATGCAGTGGATAACTTCGAGCTTCTGCATTCAATGGAAGAAGTTCACTTATGTCTAAATTTAGTTTATACCCTGAAATACGGCCAAATCAGGTGAATATGTCAAGTGCAGCTGGAATAGATGTGGAGATGTCAGACACGTATAGAAGCAGGTAATCTGCATATAGGGAGGTCCTCTGTTCAACACCCCCTCTGATTATACCTTTTATACGAAGGTCTGATCGAAGTGCGATGGCCAACGGTTCAATGGCAACATCGAACAGGAGTGGGCTCAAATTGCAACCCTGTCTCGTGGAGCGGTGTAGATGGAACTGTGCTGAACGTGTGTTGTTAGTCCTCACTGAGGCAGTGGGAGAGGTGTAATGTAATTTCACCCAGGCTACAAAGTTATCCCCCAGTCCAAACTTTTTCAATGTGTCGAAAAGATATCCCCACTCCACACGGTCAAAAGCTTTGGCCGCATCTAGTGAGTCAAGAGTCAAGAGTTTTTAATTGTCACGGCATACAGGTATACAATGAAATGCGGGTGGTCTTGCCCGCGACGATGTGCAATACAGTGGTACAACATATAATAGAATCAAAAATGAAAAAACAACATTGTGCAGTAAACAGGTAACAGGTAACATGGAGTGACATCTCGGTATCTGTACATAGTTATTTACAGAGCATATAGGACATGCTAGTTAGCTTTGGTAGTGCAATACACTGTTCCTGTTATTCTAATTTAAAGTGTCCTTTCCTTTGGCCATAAGTGTGCGTGTGTGCGACATGAGTGTGTGCCCGCTCATGTTAAAGTGTTAAGTGGCTGCTCGTGTGTGAGCGTGCACAGCGTGCGTGTCGTGTGTGTGTTCATGTGTGCTTGTGTGTGGATAGTTCAATGTTCTGAGCACTCAATGTTCATTGTTCATGGCTCTGATGGCCTGGGGGAAGAAGCTGAGCCTCAGCTGCTCTGTCCTAGTAGCTGGGGTTCGCAGGCGTCTGCCTGACCTCAGCAGCTGAAACAGGCTGTTATTGGGGTGGTGAGGGTCTTTCATTATCCTGCAGGCTCTGGATTTGCACCTCTTGTTGTATAGAACCTGCAGGGGGGGTAGTGCAATACCCGTGGTACGCTCGGCTGAGCGCACCACTCTCTGTAGGGCCTTCTTGTCCTGTGCCATGCTGTTTCCATACCAGGCAGTGATGTTTCCGGTCAGGATGCTCTCTACAGCTCCTGAGTAGAAGGACTGGAGTATCTTCCCCGATACTCTGAACTTCCTTAACTGTCTCAGGTGGTAGAGGCGCTGTTTCGCCTTCTTTACTACTGTGTCTATGTGTGTTGACCATGTCAGGTCCTCTGAGATGTGGACCCCCAGGTACTTAAAGCTGCTCACCCTGTCCACGGTGGCCCCGTTAATCATCAGTGGTGTGTGCGTCTCCTGCTGTCCTCTCCTATAATCCACGATCAGCTCCTTGGTTTTACCAATGTTCAGGAGCAGGCTGTTGTCCTGGCACCAGCGTTCCAGTACCTCAACCTCCTCCCGGTAGGCCTTCTCGTCGTTGTCCGAGATCAGCCCCACCACCACCGTGTCGTCTGCGAACTTCACTATGGAGTTAGAGCTGAACTTGGCCACACAGTCGTGTGTGTAGAGTGAGTACAGCAGGGGGCTCAGAACACAGCCCTGGGGGGACCCGATGCTCAGGGTGATGGTGTTGGAGGTCTGACCCCCCACCCTGACCGCCTGGGGTCTTTCGCTCAGAAAGTCCAGTACCCAGGCGCTCAGGGCGGAGCTCAGACCTAGCTCGATCAGCTTGTCCACCAGTCTGGTGGGGACTATGGTGTTGAACGCTGAGCTGTAGTCAATGAACAACAGTCTCACATAGCCCCCCTTCTGACGGTCAAGGTGCGAGAGGGTGCTGTGCAGTACCTGGGAGACCGCGTCGTCGGTGGACCTGTTTGTCCTGTATGCAAATTGCATAGGGTCCATATCACTGGGGAGGGAGGCACAAATGTGGTCCTTGACCAGCCTCTCAAAACATTTCATGACCACAGAGGTGAGTGCCACCGGTCTGTAGTCATTTGGACATGTTGGGGAGGGTTTCTTCGGTACAGGGATGATGGTAGACATCTTGAAGCAGGCAGGGACCACTGACTCCGCCAGGGATTGATTAAATATGGCGGTGAACACAGGGGCCAGCTGGTTGGCACAGGACTTGAGTATGCGTCCTGTTATGCCATCTGGGCCAGCAGCCTTCCTGGTGTTCACCTGCATAAATGCTCTTCTCACACTGTGTTCCGACAACGAGAGAGCGTCCCCGCCCCCCCCGCGGTTGCCCCCCCCCCTCCACAACAGCCGGCGCGCCAGTGACGTCACTAGCCGGAGAGCCAGCAGCGCCACTGTCTACACCAAACCGAGCGTAGAAGATGTTGAGCTTGTCTGCGAGGGAGGCGTCGTCGCTCCCCATTGAGGGGGCGCTGACTTTATAGTCAGTTATTGTCTTCAGTCCCTGCCATAATCCTCTTGTGTCGTTTTGTGCCATTTGTGTCTCCAGTTTATCAGCATATGTCCTCTTAGCAAGTTTGACAGCCTTGCGTAGAGTATAGACTGAAGCCTTATACTCCTCCATGTTTCCTGACTCTCTACCCAGGTTGTAGGCGGTGGTACGAGAGTTCAGAGCTGCTCTAATAGTGCTATCCACCCACGGTTTCTGGTTTGGGAAAATCCGCACCGTTTTTCTGGGGACAATACCATCGGCTATTGTTGTAATGTAGCTCACCACTGTGTCTGCGAGCTCGCTGACGTCACTGGCGCTTCCTTTGAACATATCCCAATCCGTTTCTGTAAACACGTCCTGGAGCGTGGCCTCCGATTCGTCGGTCCACTTCTTTGTCTCACGTGACACGACGGCGTCACGTGATCTCTGTTGATATGCCGGAACTAGCCAGATGGAGTCGTGGTCGCTCGAGCTTGTGGACCCCGTTAATGGCGGAGCGGCTACTGCCTTGTAGCCGGCTCTGAACGGGGAATAACAGTGGTCGAGTGTGTTTTTCCCTCTGGTGGAGCAAGCGATGTGCTGAAAAAAGGACGGCATCACTTTCTTCAGGTTGGCCTGGTTGAATGATCCGACAATACGATCGCTTCATAAGAGCAGGAGTGTAGTGATGGGATGAGTCGATCATCAATCAGAAAAAAGTCTATACGAGAATAAGTTTGATGAACATGTGAAAAGAAAGAATATGGTCTTCCTTGTGGGTTTAAAAATCGCCAGGGGTCAGAGACGTTGAATTCATTCATAAAAGCATGAATGATTTTGGCAGATCTTGAAGGTACACTATTCCTGGGTGGTGAACGATCTAATCTAGGATTAATCCAGACATTGTGGTCTCCACCCTGAATCAGATAATGTGTTGACATATCAGGTATCCTGGCAAACAGTGTTTGAAAAAAGTTCTCATTGTCCCAATTGGGGCCGTATACATTAGCCAGAATTACTGGTACATCATACAGCCGTCCTATAACTATCACAAATCTCCCGCCAGGATCTGAGATAATATCGGAGTAAACAAAGTTGACAGATTTATGGATTAGAATGGCTACCCCTCTGGATTTCCCTTGAAATGACGAATGATAAACCTGACCCACCCATCTCCTCTTTAATTTGATATGATCCGTTCCCTTTAAGTGGGTCTCTTAAAGGAAAGCAATGTTAGCGCCAAGATGTTGAAGATGATGTATCACCTTACTACATTTGATCGGTTGATTTAGGCCTCTGCAATTCCAGCTGCAAAACCTAAGTACACCTCCCGACCGCTGTGCTGATCTAGGTTGGGTCATAATACCGGCAAGATCATGAATAGATGTGCTGGGTACACCACAAATGAGAAACACTGAAAACAATCAAATAAAACTGCAATAGGGCGACCAAGCCAAGTACACAAAAATAAAAAAGAACTGATACAGACAACATTACTCCCCCTTCCCTCCTCCCCCTTCCCTCCTCTCCCTTCCCTCCTCCCCCCTCCCGCCGAAGCATCTCCCGCTGAGATACGCGTGTGGTGTGGTGCCCGGAGCTCCTGCCCTCATTTATTTTAACCTCTCCTCCCCCCATGTCCATCATGAAAAATAGTTCTTCAATTTCATCCATGTCAAATTGTGTAGAGTTGAAAGAAACAGTCATTGCGACAGTATTATAGTCTACTAGGGGTTGGGTAAACCCCTTTCACTTGGTATGGTCCGTGTGACGTCACTCGTTGTTGCAGGAAGTATGATCGTAAACTTGACTGCAGGATAGTGTATACATAACAAATTCAAACCGATCAGAACTAAACAATCAACATACCAGCTTTTCTTAAATGGATATTTCTACTACGGGATTTTCACGAGGAGGGGATTTAACAACGTCTTACCTCCACTCTTGGTGGCAGAATGCAGAGTCAATGTGTAACTTACGACGACAGTTCCGAGTGTCTCGAGAAATTCTCTCACCGCCGTTGGATCATTGAAGAGGATGATGTTGTTCTCTTGAAGGACTCGCAGTCGATTTGGATATGCAAACCCTCGGAAGATACACTTCTGAATGAGCACTTTGATCACCTCGTCGAACTCTCTGCACTTAATCCGCACCTCCCTTGGCAGATCCTGACGAATGGTGAGTTTGATTCCCTCTTCTTGCATTGGTGTCCTCTTTGCCGTTTGTAGTATCATTTTCGCATCTCTGACCCGTAGGAGACGAATCAATGTTGGTCTTGGTGGTTTTCCTGGCTCAGGTGGGGTTCGGCCGGAGAGCATGGCTAGTTCTAGGTCGATTTGTTTGTCGGGGATCTTCAGCCAATGTGGTAACTTCTGTTCAATATAGTTAATGAGTTCTTGTCCATGTTCGGATTTTTCTGGGAGACCCAGTAGAACCAAGCTCTTCATCCTTTCTTTATTTTCTAGTATGTCCAATTTTATTTCTAACGCTTGTATCTTCTTATTTGCACTGTCTGCTGACTTCTTGTTGGTTGTCAGAGTGTCTTCAGCTGTTGAGACCCGGGTTTCTACTTCATCCAGGCGTAGCTTCTGTGTCTCCAGTGCTTTGTTGTTTTTTTTTAGCGTGACTTTGATTGCCGATACTTCGGTGGTCATATCTCCCAAGCGTGTGTCGATGCCATCCAGTCGTTCTACTACCACAGTATGTTGGTATTTTAATTCTGACATAATTGCCTGTAATGTAAGTTCAGGTTCATCCTTTTCGGTTTCTTGTGTTTGGTCCTCGCCGAATTGTTTGCCTTTGCGTGTCGTTCGACCAGTGCCACCACGACCACCACGATCTAATGACATCTTGTTGTCTGTACTTTTTACTCCAAGTTGGAGTAAAATAATGGTTAAATTATTCACTGAGTGAAGGTAAGAAATTATATTAAAGTCGAGGAAATGCAGAGCTCTCAGCTCAGGCAGCCATCTTGTTCAGCACACCGCCCAGTTGAGTGTGACTCTTGACCGGGACTCGCACTCAACACGGTACAGGCACAGCACATTCTAGTATGTGTAGTTGCTTAATTTTTTATAGGTAAGGTTGGTAAGTATCCCCTTATTTATTTATGTTAATTCTCTTGGTGATTGTTTCTTTGGGCTATAGTTGGGAGAAGAACATACATTTCGGTGTGGGGGTGTTACGTATTACTTTCACATGGTGGAGGGATACTTACTGTCTGTGGTGTATATTCACATTGTGGTTTAAGGCCATGTCCCCACGTATCTGGATCTTTTGCCAAACGGATATTCTCAGGCTCCGTTTAAAAAGAAATCCTCGTCCACACGACAGTGTTAAAAAAAAAAACCTGATCCAGACGCAAACACATAAACGCTAGGGATGCTCGATATTGGCTTTTTTACCGATACCGATATTCCGATATTGTCCAACTCTTAATTTCGATACCGATACCGATACCGATATCAACCGATACCGATATATGCAGGGTTTCCCCCCAAAAAAACTGAATAATTTCAGATAATTAATAATTTCACTGGATGCATTCAAAAGGCTTTCTAAATGTAAGCATTATCTGTGCAAAATATGATAATTAAAAAAGTAAAAATTAACATTACATATCTCTTGTTGTTGAATTAAACCAACATGCATACTTTTGACAATAAATAAAATAAGAATTGGTTCTTACTTGCTTGCCTGGGTAAATAAAGGTTAAATAAATGTAAAAAAAAAAAAAAAAAAAAAAAAAAAATTTTTTTTTTTTTTTTTTTTTACCGATACCGATATTTTCAGATATCACATTTTACTACCGATATCGGCCGATAATATCGGTCGGCCGATAATATCGGACATCCCTAATAAACGCATATAAATTGCTCCAACAAGCATGCGGGCCAGTAGGTGGCGATAAGCGATATCATTTCCATTGGCTATATTGACATACATAGATGATAAATAGATAGATATAGCGGAGGATTATGCAGTCCAGAGGAAACAACCAATCTAGATATGTCACGATTCAATGCTTTACTTCTGCGCACTGGGCGACGGAGAGATACAATGTCAATGTTGAGATCACAATCGCCTAGCCCCTTTCGTGACTGTGATGCACCGAGTGAATCCACAGTCACTTGCTCCTCAATAGGAAACCAACCTAGATTTACCATGAAGGACTGGTTCTAACCGAACCGTTCGTTATACAAGTATCACAGAGACGTTTCAAAGGTACTCACAGTTGCACAAGGGTTTCGGACAGACATACGGGATGGTTTGAAATCTCGGCGTTGCTAATAAACATTTTAAATATTCTTTATAAACTGCTCAAAACGGCATTATTTCCGGCGTTGGGTGCATGATGCGCATGCGCTGTGATCACACCAGGCAGCCAACGCCGGAAATAATGCCGTTTTGAGCAGTTTATAAAAGATATTTAAAATGTTTATTAGCAACGCCGAGCTTTCAAACCATCCCGTATCTCTGTTCGAAACCCTCGTGCAACTGTGAGTACCTTTGACATTTCTCTGTGATACTTGTATAACGAACGGTTCGGTTAGAACGAGTCCTTCAGGGTAAATCTAGGTTGGTTTCCTATTGAGGAGCAAGTGACTGTGGATTCACTCAGTGCATCACATTCACGAAAGGGGCTAACAATCTCCGGATTCTGAAACTAAATATGGCGAGTCCTTATCACAAACTATATATATACTAATTACAACAAGACATTCATTAATTGCATTGTACATGTGGTGCCGTCGTCGCATTACTCGCATATATAAGTAAGGATAGTTTGAATGACATTTCAGCACCAAGTCCACCGAAGTTATTATTACTTCAAAGCGCTAGGTGTAATAAGGATGTTTTAGGCGGTGGTAGTTTCTCTGTTAGGACATTATAGCTGAAATATATAGCCTAGCTAGCCTATAGTCAGTCTGATATATATTAGAGAAATAGTAAAGTAATATTCGCCAAACAATCTGACGGGCCAGATATTATTACGGCCGGCCACAGTCTGAGCATGCGTAGTGAGCTGTGGCGTCATCGTTTATCTAGACTATGCGTTTACAGTGGCTGCACGGATCCACTGAACGGATATTTTGGAAAATCTTCACTTTAAAATGCGTTTAAGAAAATCTCTGTTTATGTCTCTGAAAACACCCTTTACGTGTGGATGAAAGGCCCAATCGTGGAATAAAATGTGCGTTTGGCAAAAGATCCAGATATGTGGGGACATGGCCTAAGTGTGCTGTCACTAATTAGTGGTCTGTGATTGACAACACTGTTTTCTTTCTGTTGTTTTTCCTTGTAACTAAAATGGCCACCCTTATAATTTATCACAGGTGTGGTGATTGAAGCACCACGCCCTATGTAAGCAGGCCAGAGTGCAGTCTGCAGCTGTCTCTCGTCACTTGGTCTCCAGAGTCTCACCTGAAGAGCTCACTTGTGCTCTCACTGCCTTCTCACCATTTCCACCATTTTTGCTTTGTTCTATTTTTGACCATGTGCTTTACTTTATTATATCCTGAACCATGGAGACTGGAGCACCCAGCTCTCCACTCTTTTTGTTCTTTAGTTAGTTGCTTCAAATAAATATTGTTATTTTTGGTAACACTTGTCCGTTTTCCTGTGTCAACCATTTTACATTCAAGGCCTACCGTGGGGAAACGAGCCATATTTTCCTGAATGCTCTGGCCTTAGGGCAAGTCAACTAGGCTTGAATGTAACAGAGCTATATGGAGAAACTAGGGATGGTCGATATTGGCTTTTTTACCGATACCGATACTCCGATATTGTCCAACTCTTAATTTCCGATACCGATATCAACCGATATCAACCGATACCGATATATGCAGGGTTTCCCCCCCCAAAAAACTGAATAATTTCAGGTAACTAATAATTTCACTGGATATATATATAACAAATATTGTTATTGTTTTTTAGTTTTTTTAAACCGATACCGATATTTTCCGATATCACATTTTACTGCCGATATCGGCCGATAATATCGGTCGGCCGATAATATCGGACATCCCTAGGAGAAACCATGGCACGTTCCTGACTAAAAGTATAATGGAGCGCTATGGTGAAACCATGGTACTCCCCTGACTAAAAGTTTCAAATGAAAAACGGCTGGATGTAATTTTGTCAAATCAGCATGGTTGTGAGTGAGAGTCTTTGACCTTTTACATATATAGCTGTGGCCATGAATTGATTGTTTAGATTGCTAGCATGGCTAACAAATATAAATATATTATAGTCTGCCCCGTTGTTTTGACCAAGATTATGTCCCTTTTTGCCTCCTTGATGCGAGCGAGTCTGACGTGGACGAGAAACCCGTCTATACATTCAAGACATTACTAACAAGTTATTGTATCATGTTGGAGAATCTATTTGTGACAGACCTTGCTCATATCGTGGTGGGCTGCCACAAATAAATGTATGTAGGGAAGAAACACACACACCCTTACCTTGCTCTGTAGTTTGTGAACGAGTAAGGCCTGTCGGGCCTCTCTCTCCCTCCCTTCCCTGACTCTCCTCTTCCACTCTGTCTGCTCATTATCCAGACGGAGAGAGAGAGCCATGGAGGGGTCTAAAGACTGAGCCAGCTGGGGGAGGGAGAGAGAGGGAGACAGAGAGATACACACATAGAGAGAGACACAGAGAGGCACACAGAGAGAGATATGGAGGGGGAGAGAGTGAGACACACATAGATAGAGACAGACAGGGAGAGAGAGACACACACAGAGAGAGAGAGAGAGAGAGAGAGAGAGAGAGAGAGAGAGAGAGGAGAGACACACAAAGAGAAAGAGAGACAGAGGGAGAGGCAGATACACAGAGATAGAGAGGGAGAGAGACACAGAGAGATATATAGATAGAGACCCACACAGAGAGAGACACACACACACAGAGAGACAGACAGATAGATACAGAGGGGAAAAAGAGAGACACAGAGAGAGGCAGAGTGAAGAGAGAGAGGGGGGAGAGATAGGCAGATAGCGAGAGAGGGGAGACACACAAAGATAAAGAGAGACAGAGAGAGAGACAGAGAGGGGAGAGACAGAGGGAGAGAGAGCGAGAGAGAGACACAGAGAAAGTGAAGAGACAGAGAAACAGTTGAGAAAGACAAACGAGAGTGGAGAGAGAGGCAGATAGAGAGGGGAGACACACAAAGAGAAAGAGAGACAGAGATAGAGAGGGAGATATACACAGAGAGAGATACACACAGAGATACAGAAAGAGAGACAGAGAGGGGAGAGACAGAGGGAGAGAGAGCGAGAGAGAGACACAGAGAAAGTGAAGAGACAGAGAAACAGTTGAGAAAGACAAACGAGAGTGGAGAGAGAGGCAGATAGAGAGGGGAGACACAAAGAGAAAGAGAGACAGAGATAGAGAGGGAGATATACACATAGAAAGACACACACAGAGAGATAGACAGAGAAATAGACACAAAGAGAGACAGAGTGAAGAGAGAGAAAGACAGACAGAAGAGAGATAATGGTAAGTTATCTTACTTAGTGTTATAGTATCCATGTAAGGTAGAGGGAGATAGGGACTGGTTTACCCTCTCACTGAGGGCCTGAGCCCGTGACTCCAGCTCCTGTCTCTCAGCATGGCTCTCAGCCAGTTCGTCCTGTAGCTGAGACACTTCCTGTCTAAGCTCCTCCCTCTCATCCTGCCAACCAATCAGCAGCCCGGATTCCATCCTGTTGACTCAGCCCACAGCTTCAAGGTGCTTGGTATGGAGAGGAAATGGGAATATATGAATGAATAATAATGTCAATTTACACAAGGAAATTCAAATGTATATTTTCACATAAGACTCCTGAGAGGTGATAGCGCTGGGTTCTTCATTGACAGTAAGGGGTTCAGTGCATTGCTCAAGGACACTTCAACACGCTGGAGCCGGGACAAAACCGGGAACCTTCAATGTACCGATTTCAATTTAGACGATTTCAAACTAGAAATGGTAACAACAGCTGAGGTACTCAAAAAAACTGAGCGCCCTCCAACCTAACAAGGCCACTGGCCATGACAACATCCCCTCCAAATTAGGGATGTCCTGATTTTCCGAAGATCGGGATCGACAAAAAAAAGAAAGGAAAAAAGCTGCAGACCAAAGTTTTTTTTCTTTTTTTTTTATCCCAATTTCTCACATTACATTCACCCTGAATGTTGACGTTATCCAGGTGAAAAGTTAACTTCATTCAAGCGATGCATTGCAATCCTTGACATAAATCATTTGATGTATAATTAAATCAAAGTAGTCAAGTTAGACCGCGCTCACAAGTTCTCACACTGGGTGCTGCAATCCCATAAAGTTCAGTATATCAAAAAGCAGGATACTATTGGTTTCTTTTGGCAAAATTATTCTGCTCTGTGTGACAATAAATAAATGAATGATGATATGCAATTTAAAACCAAAACTAAGACGTGAACATGGTCATGTTTGTTAAAAAAAAAAAAAAAAAAAAAAAAAAAACATTTAACTTTTTTTTCTTTTTTTTTTATCGGATCGGGAAATATCGGTATCGGTAGATACTCAAAATCACATGATCGGGAGCGGATCGGGAGCAAAAAAACGTGATCGGGACATCCCTACTCCAAATTCCTCAAGAGACTCAGCAGCCGCCATCACCCCAGTCATCACACACATAATAAACCTCTCCATAAAACAGGGACACGTACCCAAAGACTTCAAAATTGCGAGAGTAGCCCCCCTGCCCAAAAAGGGCAGCAAAGGCCTTCGACACTGGCAATCACTCCATTCTGATTGACAAGCTAAAAGCAATTGGTTTTGATAGTCTATCAGTGAGCTGGATGCAATCCTACCTGGAGGGGAGAGAACAGATGGTGGAGGCAAACGGTACCCTATCCCCCCCCCCCCTCCCAGTGAACTGTGGGCGGGGGATCGTTTATAATTCCGTGGGCAGCGTTATATCATTCATCTAGTGTGGGTCATATGTTCATCATAACAGTTTATATGGAATACGTTAGAAAATAAGTAACGCTGGATCTTACCGGATCTTCCTCGCGCCGTTGGACGATCAGCGTGGTGTAGACCGTTTTCGATTATGGGATGTTTATCCTGATGAACCATTTCCAGCTTGTATAATACTATATACGTCCAAATCATGTTGTTTATCGAGTTATTGGCAATGGATCGCTATTATATTGTGACGAGCCAGAGTCCCGGGACATGCACCGAGTGCCCGGAAGTAATATGGCCGACCAGCACAACCTCCACAGCACTTCCTGTTTGGCGATTGCGCCGATCGGCCACCAGATGAGCTCAGTGGGTCCTCCTGGTGGATCTCAGGCCAGCGGAGGGGAAATATGAATCCGTTCAACAGATTTTTGAAATATTGATATTAAAGACGCTGTACAGCGTCCTTCAGCAACTTGAGCATGGCCGGGAATGACGCTGTAAAGCGTTTCCCGGCAGTCAAAGTGTTAAAGAAAGGAAAGTCTTTCCCACCCCTAATTGTTAGTAGCATTTGTTACGCCCCTATACGCTATCATACGCTATCAAAACACACTACGTGGTATTTGTGATACAATAACCAGAGAAGTAACCCCAGAAGTACAATACCAGGCGAACACAGGTCTCTTCGATCAAGTCATTGGGGGCTGAGGATCCAATCAGACTCTGCTCCCTTCCTTTGCTGAAATACCTAGCCTTTCCTTGCTCATTCTCTCCATCTCTCTCTCCTTCCTTCCCCCGCTCTGCATTCATTCTATTTTCCTTTCCTTGTGTCCATTAGTTAAACTCGTCGCGTTTTCATTGTTGCTCAGGTTATTAATTGCTCTCGTCTTTCCCTTCCCTCTCCAGGAAGTTCTGAAGAAATGGAGAGCAGGCAGACAGCAGAAAGCATTATTTCACTGTCATGGTTATTAAACTAGACTAGGTTGCAGATTAAGTAGCAGCAGTGAGTAACGTGAGTTGAAATGGCTTTATTTTTTATCCAAAGCGCTTTACAATTTGTTCCTTAGTCACATTTTACCCATTCACTCACACATTCACACACTAACGGCAGAGGCGAACCATGCAAGGTGCCAACCTACTTGATTACCAGACGACTGCTCTACCTCCTGAGCCACTGTCGCTAGATGTAGATAAAGATGTCATAATACAGCACAAGTACAGTACAACGAAAATAAGTTTGGTATCCAACCAGAGTGAAAATGTAACAGTAAAGTGCAACAGCAATATACAATGTACACAACAGGTGATAAAACTGGGTATAAAATATAAATGAGTACTACTGGGTCTGGGACTGGGTGTAGTGCTAATCAGATGTATGTGCAAAGTTGTAATACCAATATGTACAGCGATACAGCCAGGTATACTATAAAGACAGTATGGTCATAGTCAGCATAACTAGTAGAGTAGTTAAGGGATATTATGTACAGATATAGGTCTAGTATATAGTTATGTAAAATGATTATGTGCAGACCACAGACAGGTGGATATATATATGGTAAGAATATAAATATATAATGTATATGCGTTACTTATACGGCACTGTTGTATGCTATCATACAGAGTATATGGGTCAGACTACTGCTTGGCCTTACTCCCAAAACCCACCTTACCCCTGCCCATTTTGACAATCTAGGATGAGTAGACGACAGCGTACAGCTACTTGCAATGGGCCTGGTCTACAAGATACACTACACCACTAAGATACGGTACCTGTCTAAATAGTTCCTAAAGATCAGTGAAGTCCACGAACACAACAGGGAGGGAGTTCCACAAATCACGTTCAACCCAGATTCGGCTCAAACAAGGGACTAAACACGTTTAGAAATTATGCCACAATAATGTGGAACACCCTACCCACAGCTGTAAAGGAATGTGAATCCCTACCCTCCTTCACAATCGCTCTCAAAGAGCACCTATGGGTTGCTACAATTAGAAACTGGCCCCGGTAAACGTCAACGTTTTATGATCTCTTTTTCTTACACAGTAAGATATTTGTATGTCTTCTATGTCATAAATGTCTTGAAATGGAGGACCCTTATGTAAACAAGACGAAAGTATTTTTCTGGTCTTCATCCTAGCAGTTGTTAGTATTGAGCTGTACTGTATTGTACCCATTCTGCAATCCGTTAATAAAGTTTTCAATCAAACTATGAACAGTTTAAATGAACCTTAGAGTTTACTTACATTTGAATACATTAGCAAGCCAATCCTCCCATGGCCTGATCAGAATGAGTCCTATTACTCACTAGTGGCCCGATTGATTCTCACTTTGCATCGTTATGTCCCAATGTTAAACAGAAGTGTCTACATGTACGTGGCTACTTTGATTCGTAGGTCAACTCAACTACCCTTAGTTAACTCCGTGACGAAGTTAATCAGCTTGTGTTTGTAACGTTAAACCAGCAGTGTTTATAGCTTGATGACAAGTTAATCCAACTGTAGATCTGCTGGTCCAGTCAGACTGGGAGAGATAGGACACAGGGGGCTAGTGTTTCAGGACAGTGTGGTGTAAAACACACTCAGACCGATATACTTAATAAATAATAATAATAAACTTGTATTTGTATAGCACTTTTGCAGTTCAAAGTGCTTCACAACAGTCAAAAATGCAGGCATAAACTAGCATAAAAAAGATAGAGGTAGCAACTTAGCAAGGTAAGGTAAATCACAGTGTTTGACATTAGGATCTAGCATCCCATAGGCCTTTCTGTTTACAGTCTCATTCAGTATTACAATACAAATAATAAAAATAGACTAGACAGAGTAAAAACAAAGTGCGGTTGGATTCAGTTTTAAAATAGGCTAAAAAAATATTTAAAAAAATAGAACGGACATACAACAGGGTATTTAACATACAACAGAGCAGTATGTGCATCAGTAAGAAGTACAAAGTGTGATAAAATAGTTAAATTTTGAATTAAAATGTTATCAAATCATTAAATTAAATCATCAAATAATACTTCTTTAACGTTAAAGAGGTACATCACAGAACGTTTAGAATGGTTGGAAGAGACAACGGTTGCCATGACAAATATATGAAGATACAACTAATATTATTGTTGTTATTGTATCTTGTAAACAAGTCCGTGTTTCAGCGTGCGTGCGTTTGATTGATTGATTGAAAACGTTATTAACAGATTGCAGAATGGGTACAATACAGTACGGCTCAATACACACAATTGTTAAGGCGATGCAGACCAGAGAAAGACTTTCGTCTTGTTTACATCAGGGTGCCCCATTTTCAATTCATCATAACATGACATACAGATAGACAGTACTGCTACATGTATACATTTATGACATACCAGATCTACAAATACGTCACCACTGCACAGGGATTCTGCGTTTTCTTTCTAATGTGGCGACAGGCAGCGGTGTTGGAAGAAAAAACGAGTTACACAAACGTTCTGTGCAACAATAACGTTAATGACGAGCGAGGAAACGTAATGTCGTGAGCTGAGACTTGCTGGCTTCTAGTAACGTTACGGGAAGCTGATTGATTGATTGAAAACTTTATTTAACAGATTGCAGAATGGGTACAATACAGCACGGCTCAATACACACAATTGTTAAGCGGATGCAGACCAGAGAAAGACTTTCGTCTTGTTTACATCAGGGTCCCCCATTTTCAATTCATCATAATTCATAATCGCATAAAAAGCTGATGCAGTAGCGAAAGGCTTCCTACCTTTAAACATGTATATTGTGCGTGTTGGACGGAATCGTATCGTCTAAACGACGGTGTTTGACCATTCTGTGTGACTTGTGTTGTCAGTTGAAGCCTTTTCGAGACAATCCATTCTGTAACTAGTAGTTTAGCTGCTCCGAACGACACTGTCGAGGATATTCAAAATTGTAAACTTCCCCTTTCACCCCGAACAGAGGAATCATGTAACAAGACCTTGCATGTTCAGATGTATCTCCATTTAACCGTGGACAGCGCCCCCTGCTGCTCGGAGGGGAAACTTATAACAATGATGGAAGAAGAGTCGACAACGATTTTAAATATTTTATTTGTGAATAAAGATGAATTACAATATAGTTAGCAACGAACATCAAAGCAGAATCTTAAAGACTATCTACATAGTCCCAGTCCGACGTATACACTGGTTGCTTATGTAGACACCTGAATATGTCTGACAATAATTCAATGTGTCTAACGCTAATTCCTTGCATTCCCTGTGTTCGCAAGGACGTTGTGTAACCGGCTGACCGCTCTTGATCCTCCCTATCCTAACTTTGACACTTCATAGTGGGACAGGATACAGGTGCCGCCAGGGGGAGCTGGTGGCGACGTTGGGCAGGGAGACACAGGTGAAGAAGGATGGGCTCAGGGCGCGGCGCCGACAGAGGAACTTCCTTTTCATTGTTTTCCAGAGAGGGAAGAGGACGCACGGAGCTGGAGCTCCGGACATCAAGCATGTAATGTATTGGATATTACATATAGCCTATAGCTAGAGTGTCAGCACCATCTACTGGCCAGTGGCCACTATTATCATGCCCTGGATTACGTGCAGTCGAGACCCATTAGATAGATAGATAGATAGATAGATAGATAGATAGATAGATAGATAGATAGATAGATAGATAGATAGATAGATAGATAGATAGATAGATAGATAGATAGATAGATAGATAGATAGATAGATAGATAGATAGATAGACAGATAGACAGATAGACAGATAGACAGACAGACAGACAGACAGACAGACAGACAGACAGACAGACAGACAGACAGACAGACAGACAGACAGACGCCTCTTCCCAGGCCTCAAGGTGACAGCCAAGCGCTGTCGGAACACAGGCCACGCCATGGAGCTGCTCAGACAGGACACTCTAGGGAGCCCCCAGTACATGGTGGTGCACACGGGTACAAATGACCTCCACTATCTACAGCGTGGAACTGCTGAAGCAATGACCAGGGTGGCTGAGAAGGCCTCCAGGGAGTTCCCACACACCAGAGTAATCATCTCCACCCTCCTCCCCAGGATGGACACCCCTCCATACATCATTCACGAAATCAACATGGAGACCTCAAGAAACTGTGCTGCCCTCAAAAATGTCCACCTGGCCCACCACACAAACATCGGCAGATGGGACTTTAATAATGATGGGCTACACCTAAACAACGCGGGAGTGAGGACATTTGCAAAAACATTAAAGGATGCTGCCCTCGGACGCAACCCCAACAGACCTAGTCACACACCGGCCTCTCCGAGAAAGCACAGGCCCATGAGATACCCACGAGGAGTCACTCCACAAACCTATGCCCCACCTATACCCCACCTTTCCACCCCACCCAGTGAGAGGAGACATCCCCCCAGCCGACCCCTCAACCGCCCCCAGCCCACACCCCACCCTTCCAACCCACCCAGTGAGAGGAGACGTCCCCCCAGCCGACCCCCTCACCGTCCGCCGCAGGAGATGACCTATGCATCCGCCCTGACCAGGCCCCCCCCCCCCCACCCACATCAGAGCTGAACGAGATCAAACAAATGTTATACACGCTATGCAGTAAACTTCTCACTACAAGCTAGCAATCGACCAAAAGAAAAGCAGGCCAACTGCCTGCTGTCGCCTTTGTTGTTGTTGAATTTATTCTGTGATGTTCGTCCATTGACTGAATACCTTTATACCCTATAACCTTTATACCTTTGAACACCTTTATATATATTTTTCATTGACTGAATACCCTTATACCTCATAACCTTTTACACCTTTATATAATTTTTGTACAAAATGCAATCATTCGCCATTAGTTGCTGGAACATACAGGGTCTTTGCTCTTCAACATACGGCCTTAAGAGTAGAGACTCAGATTTTTTACAGGCTATAACAAACAATGACCTCTTAATCCTAACTGAGACATGGTGCAGAGAAGATGTAGACACACACTGCCCTCCTCACTATAGAGAAGTCATTTTGCCATCAAATAAAACGAAACATATTAGTCAGGGCAGAGACTCAGGGGGATTGATAATTTGGTACAAATCACAACTCCACCAGTCAATACAGATTCTAAAAACCGGGAACAATCATATTTGGTTAAAACTAAATAAAGAAGTAATCCCCTCTCAGAGAGACCTATTTATCTGTGGAATTTACGTACCACCCACTGGGTCTCCATATTACTCAGACGACATCTTCTCCAACCTTGAATCAGAAATATGTCTTTATCAAAGTCAAGGTCATGTGCTTGTTTGCGGTGACTTCAACGCCCGAACGGGAACCCACCCTGATTTCACCAGTACACATGGAGACAATTTCATATCTGACCACACCATATGCAACCATGTAAACCAGTCCCCTAGAAATAACCATGACACTTCCATAAACAAAAATGGAAAGGATTTATTACAGCTGTGTAGAGGACTGAGTCTCTACCTTGTCAATGGGCGTGTGAGAGGGGACTCACAAGGAAGGTACACTTACTGCTCACCCCTTGGCAGCAGCACAGTAGATTACATGATAACAGATCTGGATCCAGTATCCTTCAGTTCATTCACAGTCAAACCCCTGACCCCACTCTCCGACCACAGTCAGATCACGGCATACATGAAAAGAACTGAGTCTCTCAAAAATCCCCCTACACAGCCCAGTAAACTATACAACATCCCCAAATACTACAGATGGTCCCAGAACAGCATGCAGGACTACCAGAGAGCCATCGCCAGTGATGAGACACAATCACTGTTAGATACGTTCCTAGCCATGCCATACTCTAACAGTGTTGAAGGAGTAAACCTAGCTGTAGAACACATCAATTATATATTTGAAAGAACTGCAACAAAGTCCAAATTAAAACTATCAGGTAACAAACAGAGAAAAACTAAAAAGGACCAATGGTTTGACAAAGAATGTAAAGCTCTTAGAACACAGCTAAGAAAAATATCAAACCAGAAACACATAAACCCACAAAATGACACCCTACGCCTCCAATACTGTGAATCATTGAAACACTACAAAAAGACCATCAGAATTAAAAGGAACAATCACGTAAATAAACAATTGTGCAAAATAGAGGACTCTCTAAGCTCTAACTCCTTCTGGGACCACTGGAACTCATTGAATAAAGATAAGCCGGAAGAAATGGCTATCCAAGATGGGGATGTTTGGACAAACCACTTCACATCACTCTTTACAACTGTACCCCTAAATACAAAAACGGAAACCAGCCAGATATGTGAAAAATTACAAAAATGGGAAAATATCATAAAGGATAATCAAAACCCTTTAGACTTCCCAATCACAGAACAAGAGCTGAAATCAAAACTCCAGTGCCTTAAAGCTAGAAAGGCCTGTGGTACAGATGGCATATTAAATGAAATGATTAAACACAGCTCTGAAAAATTCCAATTGGCTATTTTAAAATTATTCAATTTGACACTAAATCTAGGCTATTTTCCTGATATCTGGAATGAAGGACTCATAACCCCAATTTTCAAGAGTGGAGATAAACATGACCCAAAAAACTATAGGGGTATCTGTGTGACGAGTAATTTGGGCAAACTTCTATGTAGTATCATCAACACCAGACTCATAGAATTCCTTACAGAACACAGCGTTCTAAGTAAAAGCCAAATCGGATTCTTACCAAATTATCGTACCTCTGACCATATATACACTCTTAAAACCCTAATTGACATTCACGTAAAACAGAACAAAAACAAAATATATTCCTGCTTTGTCGATTTTGAAAAAGCCTTTGACTCAATTTGGCACAAAGGTCTTTTCTTCAAAATTCTAGAAAGTGGTGTTGGAGGAAATACATATGACTTGATCAAATCCATGTACACAAAAAACAGATGTGCTGTTAGAATTGGAAATAAAAGAACAAATTTCTTCACCCAGGGTCGCGGAGTCCGCCAGGGGTGCAATTTAAGCCCAACATTGTTCAATATATATATAAATGAATTAGCAAAGTTATTAGAACTTTCTACTGCACCCGGTCTGACTCTGCACGATACCAATGTAAAATTACTGATGTACGCAGATGATCTGGTTCTGCTGTCAGCCACTAAAGAGGGTCTACAACAGAACCTAGACATCCTCCACCAGTTCTGTCAGACATGGTCTCTGAACGTAAACATGAAGAAGACTAAAGTCATGATCTTTCAAAGGAGACACGAGTCTCAGAGTTCACATAATACATTTAAATTAGGCACACACATATTAGAAAACACAAAAAGCTACCCATATTTGGGATTGAAAATAAATCATAATGGAAACTTCAATATGGCTGTGAATGAATTGAAGGAGAAGGGAAGAAGGGCTTTTTATGCCATCAAAAGGAAAATTCCAATTGACATCCCAATTAGGACCTGGCTCAAAATTCTAAATTCCGTAATAAATCCAATAATATTATATGGCAGTGAAGTGTGGGGTCCATTAACTAACCAAGATTTCCCAAAATGGGAAAAACACCCATTAGAAGTACTGCATGCAGAATTGTGCAAAAACCTACTTAAGGTCCACAGACACACTGCCAATAATGCATGCAGGGCAGAACTCGGCCAATACCCCCTAATCATTCAAATTCAAAAGCGAGCCATAAAATTTTACACACACCTCCAATCAAGTGACCCCCACTCCTACCACTACAAAGCCCTTCAGAGCCAAGAGATGAACCCAGATAAGAGTCCCCTCTGCCAGCTAGTCAGAAATCTCTGCCCACAAATGCCTCAGGACAGATACCAAAAAATCTGGCCCAACCAAATAACCTCAAAACAAAAAGAAAACTATATAGAATATTGGAACAAATCAACCAAATCTCAAAGTAAATTAGAATTCTATTTGACCCTAAACAGAGAGTACACGGTGGCAGAATACCTGACTACTGTGAATGATATAAAATTAAGAAAGACATTGACACGGTACAGACTGAGTGGACATAGTCTAGCCATAGAAACAGGCCGTCACAGGCAGAACTGGCTGCCCAGAGAGGCCAGGCTGTGTTCACTTTGTCATCAGGGGGATGTTGAGACAGAACCTCACTTCCTACTATACTGTGAAAAATACAAGGATTTAAGAGAAGTTTTCTTTTATAAAATAAATAAAATTGATCCACAGTTTATCCATCTCCCTGATAATCAAAAGCTGTTATATATATGTGGGGAGAAAAGTCAGTGTACAGTATTAGCTGCAAAATATGTAGATGGTTGTCATACAATAAGAGAACAAGCCCTGTAAATACATGTATCTGGGTGGCTACATCTGTAAAATGACTACCCGATTGAATGTTTATTTTGTAATTTAATATGTTTCTGTTGATTGTTTTACTTATTGCTAATATTATGGTATGTTTTATTGCTTAATAATATATATGTTATTGTTTGTATGTTGGACTTGCTTTGGCAATAAGTATGTTGATATTTCATGCCAATAAAGCCTATTTGAATTGAATTGAATTTGAATAGATAGATAGATAGATAGATAGATAGATAGATAGATAGATAGATAGATAGATAGATAGATAGATAGATAGATAGATAGATAGATAGATAGATAGATAGACAGACAGACGCCTCTTCCCAGGCCTCAAGGTGACAGCCAAGCGCTGTCGGAACACAGGCCACGCCATGGAGCTGCTCAGACAGGACACTCTAGGGAGCCCCCAGTACATGGTGGTGCACACGGGTACAAATGACCTCCACTATCTACAGCGTGGAACTGCTGAAGCAATGACCAGGGTGGCTGAGAAGGCCTCCAGGGAGTTCCCACACACCAGAGTAATCATCTCCACCCTCCTCCCCAGGATGGACACCCCTCCATACATCATTCACGAAATCAACATGGAGACCTCAAGAAACTGTGCTGCCCTCAAAAATGTCCACCTGGCCCACCACACAAACATCGGCAGATGGGACTTTAATAATGATGGGCTACACCTAAACAACGCGGGAGTGAGGACATTTGCAAAAACATTAAAGGATGCTGCCCTCGGACGCAACCCCAACAGACCTAGTCACACACCGGCCTCTCCGAGAAAGCACAGGCCCATGAGATACCCACGAGGAGTCACTCCACAAACCTATGCCCCACCTATACCCCACCTTTCCACCCCACCCAGTGAGAGGAGACATCCCCCCAGCCGACCCCTCAACCGCCCCCAGCCCACACCCCACCCTTCCAACCCACCCAGTGAGAGGAGACGTCCCCCCAGCCGACCCCCTCACCGTCCGCCGCAGGAGATGACCTATGCATCCGCCCTGACCAGGCCCCCCCCCCCCCACCCACATCAGAGCTGAACGAGATCAAACAAATGTTATACACGCTATGCAGTAAACTTCTCACTACAAGCTAGCAATCGACCAAAAGAAAAGCAGGCCAACTGCCTGCTGTCGCCTTTGTTGTTGTTGAATTTATTCTGTGATGTTCGTCCATTGACTGAATACCTTTATACCCTATAACCTTTATACCTTTGAACACCTTTATATATATTTTTCATTGACTGAATACCCTTATACCTCATAACCTTTTACACCTTTATATAATTTTTGTACAAAATGCAATCATTCGCCATTAGTTGCTGGAACATACAGGGTCTTTGCTCTTCAACATACGGCCTTAAGAGTAGAGACTCAGATTTTTTACAGGCTATAACAAACAATGACCTCTTAATCCTAACTGAGACATGGTGCAGAGAAGATGTAGACACACACTGCCCTCCTCACTATAGAGAAGTCATTTTGCCATCAAATAAAACGAAACATATTAGTCAGGGCAGAGACTCAGGGGGATTGATAATTTGGTACAAATCACAACTCCACCAGTCAATACAGATTCTAAAAACCGGGAACAATCATATTTGGTTAAAACTAAATAAAGAAGTAATCCCCTCTCAGAGAGACCTATTTATCTGTGGAATTTACGTACCACCCACTGGGTCTCCATATTACTCAGACGACATCTTCTCCAACCTTGAATCAGAAATATGTCTTTATCAAAGTCAAGGTCATGTGCTTGTTTGCGGTGACTTCAACGCCCGAACGGGAACCCACCCTGATTTCACCAGTACACATGGAGACAATTTCATATCTGACCACACCATATGCAACCATGTAAACCAGTCCCCTAGAAATAACCATGACACTTCCATAAACAAAAATGGAAAGGATTTATTACAGCTGTGTAGAGGACTGAGTCTCTACCTTGTCAATGGGCGTGTGAGAGGGGACTCACAAGGAAGGTACACTTACTGCTCACCCCTTGGCAGCAGCACAGTAGATTACATGATAACAGATCTGGATCCAGTATCCTTCAGTTCATTCACAGTCAAACCCCTGACCCCACTCTCCGACCACAGTCAGATCACGGCATACATGAAAAGAACTGAGTCTCTCAAAAATCCCCCTACACAGCCCAGTAAACTATACAACATCCCCAAATACTACAGATGGTCCCAGAACAGCATGCAGGACTACCAGAGAGCCATCGCCAGTGATGAGACACAATCACTGTTAGATACGTTCCTAGCCATGCCATACTCTAACAGTGTTGAAGGAGTAAACCTAGCTGTAGAACACATCAATTATATATTTGAAAGAACTGCAACAAAGTCCAAATTAAAACTATCAGGTAACAAACAGAGAAAAACTAAAAAGGACCAATGGTTTGACAAAGAATGTAAAGCTCTTAGAACACAGCTAAGAAAAATATCAAACCAGAAACACATAAACCCACAAAATGACACCCTACGCCTCCAATACTGTGAATCATTGAAACACTACAAAAAGACCATCAGAATTAAAAGGAACAATCACGTAAATAAACAATTGTGCAAAATAGAGGACTCTCTAAGCTCTAACTCCTTCTGGGACCACTGGAACTCATTGAATAAAGATAAGCCGGAAGAAATGGCTATCCAAGATGGGGATGTTTGGACAAACCACTTCACATCACTCTTTACAACTGTACCCCTAAATACAAAAACGGAAACCAGCCAGATATGTGAAAAATTACAAAAATGGGAAAATATCATAAAGGATAATCAAAACCCTTTAGACTTCCCAATCACAGAACAAGAGCTGAAATCAAAACTCCAGTGCCTTAAAGCTAGAAAGGCCTGTGGTACAGATGGCATATTAAATGAAATGATTAAACACAGCTCTGAAAAATTCCAATTGGCTATTTTAAAATTATTCAATTTGACACTAAATCTAGGCTATTTTCCTGATATCTGGAATGAAGGACTCATAACCCCAATTTTCAAGAGTGGAGATAAACATGACCCAAAAAACTATAGGGGTATCTGTGTGACGAGTAATTTGGGCAAACTTCTATGTAGTATCATCAACACCAGACTCATAGAATTCCTTACAGAACACAGCGTTCTAAGTAAAAGCCAAATCGGATTCTTACCAAATTATCGTACCTCTGACCATATATACACTCTTAAAACCCTAATTGACATTCACGTAAAACAGAACAAAAACAAAATATATTCCTGCTTTGTCGATTTTGAAAAAGCCTTTGACTCAATTTGGCACAAAGGTCTTTTCTTCAAAATTCTAGAAAGTGGTGTTGGAGGAAATACATATGACTTGATCAAATCCATGTACACAAAAAACAGATGTGCTGTTAGAATTGGAAATAAAAGAACAAATTTCTTCACCCAGGGTCGCGGAGTCCGCCAGGGGTGCAATTTAAGCCCAACATTGTTCAATATATATATAAATGAATTAGCAAAGTTATTAGAACTTTCTACTGCACCCGGTCTGACTCTGCACGATACCAATGTAAAATTACTGATGTACGCAGATTATCTGGTTCTGCTGTCAGCCACTAAAGAGGGTCTACAACAGAACCTAGACATCCTCCACCAGTTCTGTCAGACATGGTCTCTGAACGTAAACATGAAGAAGACTAAAGTCATGATCTTTCAAAGGAGACACGAGTCTCAGAGTTCACATAATACATTTAAATTAGGCACACACATATTAGAAAACACAAAAAGCTACCCATATTTGGGATTGAAAATAAATCATAATGGAAACTTCAATATGGCTGTGAATGAATTGAAGGAGAAGGGAAGAAGGGCTTTTTATGCCATCAAAAGGAAAATTCCAATTGACATCCCAATTAGGACCTGGCTCAAAATTCTAAATTCCGTAATAAATCCAATAATATTATATGGCAGTGAAGTGTGGGGTCCATTAACTAACCAAGATTTCCCAAAATGGGAAAAACACCCATTAGAAGTACTGCATGCAGAATTGTGCAAAAACCTACTTAAGGTCCACAGACACACTGCCAATAATGCATGCAGGGCAGAACTCGGCCAATACCCCCTAATCATTCAAATTCAAAAGCGAGCCATAAAATTTTACACACACCTCCAATCAAGTGACCCCCACTCCTACCACTACAAAGCCCTTCAGAGCCAAGAGATGAACCCAGATAAGAGTCCCCTCTGCCAGCTAGTCAGAAATCTCTGCCCACAAATGCCTCAGGACAGATACCAAAAAATCTGGCCCAACCAAATAACCTCAAAACAAAAAGAAAACTATATAGAATATTGGAACAAATCAACCAAATCTCAAAGTAAATTAGAATTCTATTTGACCCTAAACAGAGAGTACACGGTGGCAGAATACCTGACTACTGTGAATGATATAAAATTAAGAAAGACATTGACACGGTACAGACTGAGTGGACATAGTCTAGCCATAGAAACAGGCCGTCACAGGCAGAACTGGCTGCCCAGAGAGGCCAGGCTGTGTTCACTTTGTCATCAGGGGGATGTTGAGACAGAACCTCACTTCCTACTATACTGTGAAAAATACAAGGATTTAAGAGAAGTTTTCTTTTATAAAATAAATAAAATTGATCCACAGTTTATCCATCTCCCTGATAATCAAAAGCTGTTATATATATGTGGGGAGAAAAGTCAGTGTACAGTATTAGCTGCAAAATATGTAGATGGTTGTCATACAATAAGAGAACAAGCCCTGTAAATACATGTATCTGGGTGGCTACATCTGTAAAATGACTACCCGATTGAATGTTTATTTTGTAATTTAATATGTTTCTGTTGATTGTTTTACTTATTGCTAATATTATGGTATGTTTTATTGCTTAATAATATATATGTTATTGTTTGTATGTTGGACTTGCTTTGGCAATAAGTATGTTGATATTTCATGCCAATAAAGCCTATTTGAATTGAATTGAATTTGAATAGATAGATAGATAGATAGATAGATAGATAGATAGATAGATAGATAGATAGATAGATAGATAGATAGATAGATAGATAGATAGATAGACAGACAGACGCCTCTTCCCAGGCCTCAAGGTGACAGCCAAGCGCTGTCGGAACACAGGCCACGCCATGGAGCTGCTCAGACAGGACACTCTAGGGAGCCCCCAGTACATGGTGGTGCACACGGGTACAAATGACCTCCACTATCTACAGCGTGGAACTGCTGAAGCAATGACCAGGGTGGCTGAGAAGGCCTCCAGGGAGTTCCCACACACCAGAGTAATCATCTCCACCCTCCTCCCCAGGATGGACACCCCTCCATACATCATTCACGAAATCAACATGGAGACCTCAAGAAACTGTGCTGCCCTCAAAAATGTCCACCTGGCCCACCACACAAACATCGGCAGATGGGACTTTAATAATGATGGGCTACACCTAAACAACGCGGGAGTGAGGACATTTGCAAAAACATTAAAGGATGCTGCCCTCGGACGCAACCCCAACAGACCTAGTCACACACCGGCCTCTCCGAGAAAGCACAGGCCCATGAGATACCCACGAGGAGTCACTCCACAAACCTATGCCCCACCTATACCCCACCTTTCCACCCCACCCAGTGAGAGGAGACATCCCCCCAGCCGACCCCTCAACCGCCCCCAGCCCACACCCCACCCTTCCAACCCACCCAGTGAGAGGAGACGTCCCCCCAGCCGACCCCCTCACCGTCCGCCGCAGGAGATGACCTATGCATCCGCCCTGACCAGGCCCCCCCCCCCCCACCCACATCAGAGCTGAACGAGATCAAACAAATGTTATACACGCTATGCAGTAAACTTCTCACTACAAGCTAGCAATCGACCAAAAGAAAAGCAGGCCAACTGCCTGCTGTCGCCTTTGTTGTTGTTGAATTTATTCTGTGATGTTCGTCCATTGACTGAATACCTTTATACCCTATAACCTTTATACCTTTGAACACCTTTATATATATTTTTCATTGACTGAATACCCTTATACCTCATAACCTTTTACACCTTTATATAATTTTTGTACAAAATGCAATCATTCGCCATTAGTTGCTGGAACATACAGGGTCTTTGCTCTTCAACATACGGCCTTAAGAGTAGAGACTCAGATTTTTTACAGGCTATAACAAACAATGACCTCTTAATCCTAACTGAGACATGGTGCAGAGAAGATGTAGACACACACTGCCCTCCTCACTATAGAGAAGTCATTTTGCCATCAAATAAAACGAAACATATTAGTCAGGGCAGAGACTCAGGGGGATTGATAATTTGGTACAAATCACAACTCCACCAGTCAATACAGATTCTAAAAACCGGGAACAATCATATTTGGTTAAAACTAAATAAAGAAGTAATCCCCTCTCAGAGAGACCTATTTATCTGTGGAATTTACGTACCACCCACTGGGTCTCCATATTACTCAGACGACATCTTCTCCAACCTTGAATCAGAAATATGTCTTTATCAAAGTCAAGGTCATGTGCTTGTTTGCGGTGACTTCAACGCCCGAACGGGAACCCACCCTGATTTCACCAGTACACATGGAGACAATTTCATATCTGACCACACCATATGCAACCATGTAAACCAGTCCCCTAGAAATAACCATGACACTTCCATAAACAAAAATGGAAAGGATTTATTACAGCTGTGTAGAGGACTGAGTCTCTACCTTGTCAATGGGCGTGTGAGAGGGGACTCACAAGGAAGGTACACTTACTGCTCACCCCTTGGCAGCAGCACAGTAGATTACATGATAACAGATCTGGATCCAGTATCCTTCAGTTCATTCACAGTCAAACCCCTGACCCCACTCTCCGACCACAGTCAGATCACGGCATACATGAAAAGAACTGAGTCTCTCAAAAATCCCCCTACACAGCCCAGTAAACTATACAACATCCCCAAATACTACAGATGGTCCCAGAACAGCATGCAGGACTACCAGAGAGCCATCGCCAGTGATGAGACACAATCACTGTTAGATACGTTCCTAGCCATGCCATACTCTAACAGTGTTGAAGGAGTAAACCTAGCTGTAGAACACATCAATTATATATTTGAAAGAACTGCAACAAAGTCCAAATTAAAACTATCAGGTAACAAACAGAGAAAAACTAAAAAGGACCAATGGTTTGACAAAGAATGTAAAGCTCTTAGAACACAGCTAAGAAAAATATCAAACCAGAAACACATAAACCCACAAAATGACACCCTACGCCTCCAATACTGTGAATCATTGAAACACTACAAAAAGACCATCAGAATTAAAAGGAACAATCACGTAAATAAACAATTGTGCAAAATAGAGGACTCTCTAAGCTCTAACTCCTTCTGGGACCACTGGAACTCATTGAATAAAGATAAGCCGGAAGAAATGGCTATCCAAGATGGGGATGTTTGGACAAACCACTTCACATCACTCTTTACAACTGTACCCCTAAATACAAAAACGGAAACCAGCCAGATATGTGAAAAATTACAAAAATGGGAAAATATCATAAAGGATAATCAAAACCCTTTAGACTTCCCAATCACAGAACAAGAGCTGAAATCAAAACTCCAGTGCCTTAAAGCTAGAAAGGCCTGTGGTACAGATGGCATATTAAATGAAATGATTAAACACAGCTCTGAAAAATTCCAATTGGCTATTTTAAAATTATTCAATTTGACACTAAATCTAGGCTATTTTCCTGATATCTGGAATGAAGGACTCATAACCCCAATTTTCAAGAGTGGAGATAAACATGACCCAAAAAACTATAGGGGTATCTGTGTGACGAGTAATTTGGGCAAACTTCTATGTAGTATCATCAACACCAGACTCATAGAATTCCTTACAGAACACAGCGTTCTAAGTAAAAGCCAAATCGGATTCTTACCAAATTATCGTACCTCTGACCATATATACACTCTTAAAACCCTAATTGACATTCACGTAAAACAGAACAAAAACAAAATATATTCCTGCTTTGTCGATTTTGAAAAAGCCTTTGACTCAATTTGGCACAAAGGTCTTTTCTTCAAAATTCTAGAAAGTGGTGTTGGAGGAAATACATATGACTTGATCAAATCCATGTACACAAAAAACAGATGTGCTGTTAGAATTGGAAATAAAAGAACAAATTTCTTCACCCAGGGTCGCGGAGTCCGCCAGGGGTGCAATTTAAGCCCAACATTGTTCAATATATATATAAATGAATTAGCAAAGTTATTAGAACTTTCTACTGCACCCGGTCTGACTCTGCACGATACCAATGTAAAATTACTGATGTACGCAGATGATCTGGTTCTGCTGTCAGCCACTAAAGAGGGTCTACAACAGAACCTAGACATCCTCCACCAGTTCTGTCAGACATGGTCTCTGAACGTAAACATGAAGAAGACTAAAGTCATGATCTTTCAAAGGAGACACGAGTCTCAGAGTTCACATAATACATTTAAATTAGGCACACACATATTAGAAAACACAAAAAGCTACCCATATTTGGGATTGAAAATAAATCATAATGGAAACTTCAATATGGCTGTGAATGAATTGAAGGAGAAGGGAAGAAGGGCTTTTTATGCCATCAAAAGGAAAATTCCAATTGACATCCCAATTAGGACCTGGCTCAAAATTCTAAATTCCGTAATAAATCCAATAATATTATATGGCAGTGAAGTGTGGGGTCCATTAACTAACCAAGATTTCCCAAAATGGGAAAAACACCCATTAGAAGTACTGCATGCAGAATTGTGCAAAAACCTACTTAAGGTCCACAGACACACTGCCAATAATGCATGCAGGGCAGAACTCGGCCAATACCCCCTAATCATTCAAATTCAAAAGCGAGCCATAAAATTTTACACACACCTCCAATCAAGTGACCCCCACTCCTACCACTACAAAGCCCTTCAGAGCCAAGAGATGAACCCAGATAAGAGTCCCCTCTGCCAGCTAGTCAGAAATCTCTGCCCACAAATGCCTCAGGACAGATACCAAAAAATCTGGCCCAACCAAATAACCTCAAAACAAAAAGAAAACTATATAGAATATTGGAACAAATCAACCAAATCTCAAAGTAAATTAGAATTCTATTTGACCCTAAACAGAGAGTACACGGTGGCAGAATACCTGACTACTGTGAATGATATAAAATTAAGAAAGACATTGACACGGTACAGACTGAGTGGACATAGTCTAGCCATAGAAACAGGCCGTCACAGGCAGAACTGGCTGCCCAGAGAGGCCAGGCTGTGTTCACTTTGTCATCAGGGGGATGTTGAGACAGAACCTCACTTCCTACTATACTGTGAAAAATACAAGGATTTAAGAGAAGTTTTCTTTTATAAAATAAATAAAATTGATCCACAGTTTATCCATCTCCCTGATAATCAAAAGCTGTTATATATATGTGGGGAGAAAAGTCAGTGTACAGTATTAGCTGCAAAATATGTAGATGGTTGTCATACAATAAGAGAACAAGCCCTGTAAATACATGTATCTGGGTGGCTACATCTGTAAAATGACTACCCGATTGAATGTTTATTTTGTAATTTAATATGTTTCTGTTGATTGTTTTACTTATTGCTAATATTATGGTATGTTTTATTGCTTAATAATATATATGTTATTGTTTGTATGTTGGACTTGCTTTGGCAATAAGTATGTTGATATTTCATGCCAATAAAGCCTATTTGAATTGAATTGAATTTGAATAGATAGATAGATAGATAGATAGATAGATAGATAGATAGATAGATAGATAGATAGATAGATAGATAGATAGATAGATAGATAGACAGACAGACGCCTCTTCCCAGGCCTCAAGGTGACAGCCAAGCGCTGTCGGAACACAGGCCACGCCATGGAGCTGCTCAGACAGGACACTCTAGGGAGCCCCCAGTACATGGTGGTGCACACGGGTACAAATGACCTCCACTATCTACAGCGTGGAACTGCTGAAGCAATGACCAGGGTGGCTGAGAAGGCCTCCAGGGAGTTCCCACACACCAGAGTAATCATCTCCACCCTCCTCCCCAGGATGGACACCCCTCCATACATCATTCACGAAATCAACATGGAGACCTCAAGAAACTGTGCTGCCCTCAAAAATGTCCACCTGGCCCACCACACAAACATCGGCAGATGGGACTTTAATAATGATGGGCTACACCTAAACAACGCGGGAGTGAGGACATTTGCAAAAACATTAAAGGATGCTGCCCTCGGACGCAACCCCAACAGACCTAGTCACACACCGGCCTCTCCGAGAAAGCACAGGCCCATGAGATACCCACGAGGAGTCACTCCACAAACCTATGCCCCACCTATACCCCACCTTTCCACCCCACCCAGTGAGAGGAGACATCCCCCCAGCCGACCCCTCAACCGCCCCCAGCCCACACCCCACCCTTCCAACCCACCCAGTGAGAGGAGACGTCCCCCCAGCCGACCCCCTCACCGTCCGCCGCAGGAGATGACCTATGCATCCGCCCTGACCAGGCCCCCCCCCCCCCACCCACATCAGAGCTGAACGAGATCAAACAAATGTTATACACGCTATGCAGTAAACTTCTCACTACAAGCTAGCAATCGACCAAAAGAAAAGCAGGCCAACTGCCTGCTGTCGCCTTTGTTGTTGTTGAATTTATTCTGTGATGTTCGTCCATTGACTGAATACCTTTATACCCTATAACCTTTATACCTTTGAACACCTTTATATATATTTTTCATTGACTGAATACCCTTATACCTCATAACCTTTTACACCTTTATATAATTTTTGTACAAAATGCAATCATTCGCCATTAGTTGCTGGAACATACAGGGTCTTTGCTCTTCAACATACGGCCTTAAGAGTAGAGACTCAGATTTTTTACAGGCTATAACAAACAATGACCTCTTAATCCTAACTGAGACATGGTGCAGAGAAGATGTAGACACACACTGCCCTCCTCACTATAGAGAAGTCATTTTGCCATCAAATAAAACGAAACATATTAGTCAGGGCAGAGACTCAGGGGGATTGATAATTTGGTACAAATCACAACTCCACCAGTCAATACAGATTCTAAAAACCGGGAACAATCATATTTGGTTAAAACTAAATAAAGAAGTAATCCCCTCTCAGAGAGACCTATTTATCTGTGGAATTTACGTACCACCCACTGGGTCTCCATATTACTCAGACGACATCTTCTCCAACCTTGAATCAGAAATATGTCTTTATCAAAGTCAAGGTCATGTGCTTGTTTGCGGTGACTTCAACGCCCGAACGGGAACCCACCCTGATTTCACCAGTACACATGGAGACAATTTCATATCTGACCACACCATATGCAACCATGTAAACCAGTCCCCTAGAAATAACCATGACACTTCCATAAACAAAAATGGAAAGGATTTATTACAGCTGTGTAGAGGACTGAGTCTCTACCTTGTCAATGGGCGTGTGAGAGGGGACTCACAAGGAAGGTACACTTACTGCTCACCCCTTGGCAGCAGCACAGTAGATTACATGATAACAGATCTGGATCCAGTATCCTTCAGTTCATTCACAGTCAAACCCCTGACCCCACTCTCCGACCACAGTCAGATCACGGCATACATGAAAAGAACTGAGTCTCTCAAAAATCCCCCTACACAGCCCAGTAAACTATACAACATCCCCAAATACTACAGATGGTCCCAGAACAGCATGCAGGACTACCAGAGAGCCATCGCCAGTGATGAGACACAATCACTGTTAGATACGTTCCTAGCCATGCCATACTCTAACAGTGTTGAAGGAGTAAACCTAGCTGTAGAACACATCAATTATATATTTGAAAGAACTGCAACAAAGTCCAAATTAAAACTATCAGGTAACAAACAGAGAAAAACTAAAAAGGACCAATGGTTTGACAAAGAATGTAAAGCTCTTAGAACACAGCTAAGAAAAATATCAAACCAGAAACACATAAACCCACAAAATGACACCCTACGCCTCCAATACTGTGAATCATTGAAACACTACAAAAAGACCATCAGAATTAAAAGGAACAATCACGTAAATAAACAATTGTGCAAAATAGAGGACTCTCTAAGCTCTAACTCCTTCTGGGACCACTGGAACTCATTGAATAAAGATAAGCCGGAAGAAATGGCTATCCAAGATGGGGATGTTTGGACAAACCACTTCACATCACTCTTTACAACTGTACCCCTAAATACAAAAACGGAAACCAGCCAGATATGTGAAAAATTACAAAAATGGGAAAATATCATAAAGGATAATCAAAACCCTTTAGACTTCCCAATCACAGAACAAGAGCTGAAATCAAAACTCCAGTGCCTTAAAGCTAGAAAGGCCTGTGGTACAGATGGCATATTAAATGAAATGATTAAACACAGCTCTGAAAAATTCCAATTGGCTATTTTAAAATTATTCAATTTGACACTAAATCTAGGCTATTTTCCTGATATCTGGAATGAAGGACTCATAACCCCAATTTTCAAGAGTGGAGATAAACATGACCCAAAAAACTATAGGGGTATCTGTGTGACGAGTAATTTGGGCAAACTTCTATGTAGTATCATCAACACCAGACTCATAGAATTCCTTACAGAACACAGCGTTCTAAGTAAAAGCCAAATCGGATTCTTACCAAATTATCGTACCTCTGACCATATATACACTCTTAAAACCCTAATTGACATTCACGTAAAACAGAACAAAAACAAAATATATTCCTGCTTTGTCGATTTTGAAAAAGCCTTTGACTCAATTTGGCACAAAGGTCTTTTCTTCAAAATTCTAGAAAGTGGTGTTGGAGGAAATACATATGACTTGATCAAATCCATGTACACAAAAAACAGATGTGCTGTTAGAATTGGAAATAAAAGAACAAATTTCTTCACCCAGGGTCGCGGAGTCCGCCAGGGGTGCAATTTAAGCCCAACATTGTTCAATATATATATAAATGAATTAGCAAAGTTATTAGAACTTTCTACTGCACCCGGTCTGACTCTGCACGATACCAATGTAAAATTACTGATGTACGCAGATGATCTGGTTCTGCTGTCAGCCACTAAAGAGGGTCTACAACAGAACCTAGACATCCTCCACCAGTTCTGTCAGACATGGTCTCTGAACGTAAACATGAAGAAGACTAAAGTCATGATCTTTCAAAGGAGACACGAGTCTCAGAGTTCACATAATACATTTAAATTAGGCACACACATATTAGAAAACACAAAAAGCTACCCATATTTGGGATTGAAAATAAATCATAATGGAAACTTCAATATGGCTGTGAATGAATTGAAGGAGAAGGGAAGAAGGGCTTTTTATGCCATCAAAAGGAAAATTCCAATTGACATCCCAATTAGGACCTGGCTCAAAATTCTAAATTCCGTAATAAATCCAATAATATTATATGGCAGTGAAGTGTGGGGTCCATTAACTAACCAAGATTTCCCAAAATGGGAAAAACACCCATTAGAAGTACTGCATGCAGAATTGTGCAAAAACCTACTTAAGGTCCACAGACACACTGCCAATAATGCATGCAGGGCAGAACTCGGCCAATACCCCCTAATCATTCAAATTCAAAAGCGAGCCATAAAATTTTACACACACCTCCAATCAAGTGACCCCCACTCCTACCACTACAAAGCCCTTCAGAGCCAAGAGATGAACCCAGATAAGAGTCCCCTCTGCCAGCTAGTCAGAAATCTCTGCCCACAAATGCCTCAGGACAGATACCAAAAAATCTGGCCCAACCAAATAACCTCAAAACAAAAAGAAAACTATATAGAATATTGGAACAAATCAACCAAATCTCAAAGTAAATTAGAATTCTATTTGACCCTAAACAGAGAGTACACGGTGGCAGAATACCTGACTACTGTGAATGATATAAAATTAAGAAAGACATTGACACGGTACAGACTGAGTGGACATAGTCTAGCCATAGAAACAGGCCGTCACAGGCAGAACTGGCTGCCCAGAGAGGCCAGGCTGTGTTCACTTTGTCATCAGGGGGATGTTGAGACAGAACCTCACTTCCTACTATACTGTGAAAAATACAAGGATTTAAGAGAAGTTTTCTTTTATAAAATAAATAAAATTGATCCACAGTTTATCCATCTCCCTGATAATCAAAAGCTGTTATATATATGTGGGGAGAAAAGTCAGTGTACAGTATTAGCTGCAAAATATGTAGATGGTTGTCATACAATAAGAGAACAAGCCCTGTAAATACATGTATCTGGGTGGCTACATCTGTAAAATGACTACCCGATTGAATGTTTATTTTGTAATTTAATATGTTTCTGTTGATTGTTTTACTTATTGCTAATATTATGGTATGTTTTATTGCTTAATAATATATATGTTATTGTTTGTATGTTGGACTTGCTTTGGCAATAAGTATGTTGATATTTCATGCCAATAAAGCCTATTTGAATTGAATTGAATTTGAATAGATAGATAGATAGATAGATAGATAGATAGATAGATAGATAGATAGATAGATAGATAGATAGATAGATAGATAGATAGATAGATAGATAGATAGATAGATAGATAGACAGACAGACGCCTCTTCCCAGGCCTCAAGGTGACAGCCAAGCGCTGTCGGAACACAGGCCACGCCATGGAGCTGCTCAGACAGGACACTCTAGGGAGCCCCCAGTACATGGTGGTGCACACGGGTACAAATGACCTCCACTATCTACAGCGTGGAACTGCTGAAGCAATGACCAGGGTGGCTGAGAAGGCCTCCAGGGAGTTCCCACACACCAGAGTAATCATCTCCACCCTCCTCCCCAGGATGGACACCCCTCCATACATCATTCACGAAATCAACATGGAGACCTCAAGAAACTGTGCTGCCCTCAAAAATGTCCACCTGGCCCACCACACAAACATCGGCAGATGGGACTTTAATAATGATGGGCTACACCTAAACAACGCGGGAGTGAGGACATTTGCAAAAACATTAAAGGATGCTGCCCTCGGACGCAACCCCAACAGACCTAGTCACACACCGGCCTCTCCGAGAAAGCACAGGCCCATGAGATACCCACGAGGAGTCACTCCACAAACCTATGCCCCACCTATACCCCACCTTTCCACCCCACCCAGTGAGAGGAGACATCCCCCCAGCCGACCCCTCAACCGCCCCCAGCCCACACCCCACCCTTCCAACCCACCCAGTGAGAGGAGACGTCCCCCCAGCCGACCCCCTCACCGTCCGCCGCAGGAGATGACCTATGCATCCGCCCTGACCAGGCCCCCCCCCCCCCACCCACATCAGAGCTGAACGAGATCAAACAAATGTTATACACGCTATGCAGTAAACTTCTCACTACAAGCTAGCAATCGACCAAAAGAAAAGCAGGCCAACTGCCTGCTGTCGCCTTTGTTGTTGTTGAATTTATTCTGTGATGTTCGTCCATTGACTGAATACCTTTATACCCTATAACCTTTATACCTTTGAACACCTTTATATATATTTTTCATTGACTGAATACCCTTATACCTCATAACCTTTTACACCTTTATATAATTTTTGTACAAAATGCAATCATTCGCCATTAGTTGCTGGAACATACAGGGTCTTTGCTCTTCAACATACGGCCTTAAGAGTAGAGACTCAGATTTTTTACAGGCTATAACAAACAATGACCTCTTAATCCTAACTGAGACATGGTGCAGAGAAGATGTAGACACACACTGCCCTCCTCACTATAGAGAAGTCATTTTGCCATCAAATAAAACGAAACATATTAGTCAGGGCAGAGACTCAGGGGGATTGATAATTTGGTACAAATCACAACTCCACCAGTCAATACAGATTCTAAAAACCGGGAACAATCATATTTGGTTAAAACTAAATAAAGAAGTAATCCCCTCTCAGAGAGACCTATTTATCTGTGGAATTTACGTACCACCCACTGGGTCTCCATATTACTCAGACGACATCTTCTCCAACCTTGAATCAGAAATATGTCTTTATCAAAGTCAAGGTCATGTGCTTGTTTGCGGTGACTTCAACGCCCGAACGGGAACCCACCCTGATTTCACCAGTACACATGGAGACAATTTCATATCTGACCACACCATATGCAACCATGTAAACCAGTCCCCTAGAAATAACCATGACACTTCCATAAACAAAAATGGAAAGGATTTATTACAGCTGTGTAGAGGACTGAGTCTCTACCTTGTCAATGGGCGTGTGAGAGGGGACTCACAAGGAAGGTACACTTACTGCTCACCCCTTGGCAGCAGCACAGTAGATTACATGATAACAGATCTGGATCCAGTATCCTTCAGTTCATTCACAGTCAAACCCCTGACCCCACTCTCCGACCACAGTCAGATCACGGCATACATGAAAAGAACTGAGTCTCTCAAAAATCCCCCTACACAGCCCAGTAAACTATACAACATCCCCAAATACTACAGATGGTCCCAGAACAGCATGCAGGACTACCAGAGAGCCATCGCCAGTGATGAGACACAATCACTGTTAGATACGTTCCTAGCCATGCCATACTCTAACAGTGTTGAAGGAGTAAACCTAGCTGTAGAACACATCAATTATATATTTGAAAGAACTGCAACAAAGTCCAAATTAAAACTATCAGGTAACAAACAGAGAAAAACTAAAAAGGACCAATGGTTTGACAAAGAATGTAAAGCTCTTAGAACACAGCTAAGAAAAATATCAAACCAGAAACACATAAACCCACAAAATGACACCCTACGCCTCCAATACTGTGAATCATTGAAACACTACAAAAAGACCATCAGAATTAAAAGGAACAATCACGTAAATAAACAATTGTGCAAAATAGAGGACTCTCTAAGCTCTAACTCCTTCTGGGACCACTGGAACTCATTGAATAAAGATAAGCCGGAAGAAATGGCTATCCAAGATGGGGATGTTTGGACAAACCACTTCACATCACTCTTTACAACTGTACCCCTAAATACAAAAACGGAAACCAGCCAGATATGTGAAAAATTACAAAAATGGGAAAATATCATAAAGGATAATCAAAACCCTTTAGACTTCCCAATCACAGAACAAGAGCTGAAATCAAAACTCCAGTGCCTTAAAGCTAGAAAGGCCTGTGGTACAGATGGCATATTAAATGAAATGATTAAACACAGCTCTGAAAAATTCCAATTGGCTATTTTAAAATTATTCAATTTGACACTAAATCTAGGCTATTTTCCTGATATCTGGAATGAAGGACTCATAACCCCAATTTTCAAGAGTGGAGATAAACATGACCCAAAAAACTATAGGGGTATCTGTGTGACGAGTAATTTGGGCAAACTTCTATGTAGTATCATCAACACCAGACTCATAGAATTCCTTACAGAACACAGCGTTCTAAGTAAAAGCCAAATCGGATTCTTACCAAATTATCGTACCTCTGACCATATATACACTCTTAAAACCCTAATTGACATTCACGTAAAACAGAACAAAAACAAAATATATTCCTGCTTTGTCGATTTTGAAAAAGCCTTTGACTCAATTTGGCACAAAGGTCTTTTCTTCAAAATTCTAGAAAGTGGTGTTGGAGGAAATACATATGACTTGATCAAATCCATGTACACAAAAAACAGATGTGCTGTTAGAATTGGAAATAAAAGAACAAATTTCTTCACCCAGGGTCGCGGAGTCCGCCAGGGGTGCAATTTAAGCCCAACATTGTTCAATATATATATAAATGAATTAGCAAAGTTATTAGAACTTTCTACTGCACCCGGTCTGACTCTGCACGATACCAATGTAAAATTACTGATGTACGCAGATGATCTGGTTCTGCTGTCAGCCACTAAAGAGGGTCTACAACAGAACCTAGACATCCTCCACCAGTTCTGTCAGACATGGTCTCTGAACGTAAACATGAAGAAGACTAAAGTCATGATCTTTCAAAGGAGACACGAGTCTCAGAGTTCACATAATACATTTAAATTAGGCACACACATATTAGAAAACACAAAAAGCTACCCATATTTGGGATTGAAAATAAATCATAATGGAAACTTCAATATGGCTGTGAATGAATTGAAGGAGAAGGGAAGAAGGGCTTTTTATGCCATCAAAAGGAAAATTCCAATTGACATCCCAATTAGGACCTGGCTCAAAATTCTAAATTCCGTAATAAATCCAATAATATTATATGGCAGTGAAGTGTGGGGTCCATTAACTAACCAAGATTTCCCAAAATGGGAAAAACACCCATTAGAAGTACTGCATGCAGAATTGTGCAAAAACCTACTTAAGGTCCACAGACACACTGCCAATAATGCATGCAGGGCAGAACTCGGCCAATACCCCCTAATCATTCAAATTCAAAAGCGAGCCATAAAATTTTACACACACCTCCAATCAAGTGACCCCCACTCCTACCACTACAAAGCCCTTCAGAGCCAAGAGATGAACCCAGATAAGAGTCCCCTCTGCCAGCTAGTCAGAAATCTCTGCCCACAAATGCCTCAGGACAGATACCAAAAAATCTGGCCCAACCAAATAACCTCAAAACAAAAAGAAAACTATATAGAATATTGGAACAAATCAACCAAATCTCAAAGTAAATTAGAATTCTATTTGACCCTAAACAGAGAGTACACGGTGGCAGAATACCTGACTACTGTGAATGATATAAAATTAAGAAAGACATTGACACGGTACAGACTGAGTGGACATAGTCTAGCCATAGAAACAGGCCGTCACAGGCAGAACTGGCTGCCCAGAGAGGCCAGGCTGTGTTCACTTTGTCATCAGGGGGATGTTGAGACAGAACCTCACTTCCTACTATACTGTGAAAAATACAAGGATTTAAGAGAAGTTTTCTTTTATAAAATAAATAAAATTGATCCACAGTTTATCCATCTCCCTGATAATCAAAAGCTGTTATATATATGTGGGGAGAAAAGTCAGTGTACAGTATTAGCTGCAAAATATGTAGATGGTTGTCATACAATAAGAGAACAAGCCCTGTAAATACATGTATCTGGGTGGCTACATCTGTAAAATGACTACCCGATTGAATGTTTATTTTGTAATTTAATATGTTTCTGTTGATTGTTTTACTTATTGCTAATATTATGGTATGTTTTATTGCTTAATAATATATATGTTATTGTTTGTATGTTGGACTTGCTTTGGCAATAAGTATGTTGATATTTCATGCCAATAAAGCCTATTTGAATTGAATTGAATTTGAATAGATAGATAGATAGATAGATAGATAGATAGATAGATAGATAGATAGATAGATAGATAGATAGATAGATAGATAGATAGATAGATAGATAGATAGATAGATAGATAGATAGACGCCTCTTCCCAGGCCTCAAGGTGACAGCCAAGCGCTGTCGGAACACAGGCCACGCCATGGAGCTGCTCAGACAGGACACTCTAGGGAGCCCCCAGTACATGGTGGTGCACACGGGTACAAATGACCTCCACTATCTACAGCGTGGAACTGCTGAAGCAATGACCAGGGTGGCTGAGAAGGCCTCCAGGGAGTTCCCACACACCAGAGTAATCATCTCCACCCTCCTCCCCAGGATGGACACCCCTCCATACATCATTCACGAAATCAACATGGAGACCTCAAGAAACTGTGCTGCCCTCAAAAATGTCCACCTGGCCCACCACACAAACATCGGCAGATGGGACTTTAATAATGATGGGCTACACCTAAACAACGCGGGAGTGAGGACATTTGCAAAAACATTAAAGGATGCTGCCCTCGGACGCAACCCCAACAGACCTAGTCACACACCGGCCTCTCCGAGAAAGCACAGGCCCATGAGATACCCACGAGGAGTCACTCCACAAACCTATGCCCCACCTATACCCCACCTTTCCACCCCACCCAGTGAGAGGAGACATCCCCCCAGCCGACCCCTCAACCGCCCCCAGCCCACACCCCACCCTTCCAACCCACCCAGTGAGAGGAGACGTCCCCCCAGCCGACCCCCTCACCGTCCGCCGCAGGAGATGACCTATGCATCCGCCCTGACCAGGCCCCCCCCCCCCCACCCACATCAGAGCTGAACGAGATCAAACAAATGTTATACACGCTATGCAGTAAACTTCTCACTACAAGCTAGCAATCGACCAAAAGAAAAGCAGGCCAACTGCCTGCTGTCGCCTTTGTTGTTGTTGAATTTATTCTGTGATGTTCGTCCATTGACTGAATACCTTTATACCCTATAACCTTTATACCTTTGAACACCTTTATATATATTTTTCATTGACTGAATACCCTTATACCTCATAACCTTTTATACCTTTATATAATTTTTGTACAAAATGCAATCATTCGCCATTAGTTGCTGGAACATACAGGGTCTTTGCTCTTCAACATACGGCCTTAAGAGTAGAGACTCAGATTTTTTACAGGCTATAACAAACAATGACCTCTTAATCCTAACTGAGACATGGTGCAGAGAAGATGTAGACACACACTGCCCTCCTCACTATAGAGAAGTCATTTTGCCATCAAATAAAACGAAACATATTAGTCAGGGCAGAGACTCAGGGGGATTGATAATTTGGTACAAATCACAACTCCACCAGTCAATACAGATTCTAAAAACCGGGAACAATCATATTTGGTTAAAACTAAATAAAGAAGTAATCCCCTCTCAGAGAGACCTATTTATCTGTGGAATTTACGTACCACCCACTGGGTCTCCATATTACTCAGACGACATCTTCTCCAACCTTGAATCAGAAATATGTCTTTATCAAAGTCAAGGTCATGTGCTTGTTTGCGGTGACTTCAACGCCCGAACGGGAACCCACCCTGATTTCACCAGTACACATGGAGACAATTTCATATCTGACCACACCATATGCAACCATGTAAACCAGTCCCCTAGAAATAACCATGACACTTCCATAAACAAAAATGGAAAGGATTTATTACAGCTGTGTAGAGGACTGAGTCTCTACCTTGTCAATGGGCGTGTGAGAGGGGACTCACAAGGAAGGTACACTTACTGCTCACCCCTTGGCAGCAGCACAGTAGATTACATGATAACAGATCTGGATCCAGTATCCTTCAGTTCATTCACAGTCAAACCCCTGACCCCACTCTCCGACCACAGTCAGATCACGGCATACATGAAAAGAACTGAGTCTCTCAAAAATCCCCCTACACAGCCCAGTAAACTATACAACATCCCCAAATACTACAGATGGTCCCAGAACAGCATGCAGGACTACCAGAGAGCCATCGCCAGTGATGAGACACAATCACTGTTAGATACGTTCCTAGCCATGCCATACTCTAACAGTGTTGAAGGAGTAAACCTAGCTGTAGAACACATCAATTATATATTTGAAAGAACTGCAACAAAGTCCAAATTAAAACTATCAGGTAACAAACAGAGAAAAACTAAAAAGGACCAATGGTTTGACAAAGAATGTAAAGCTCTTAGAACACAGCTAAGAAAAATATCAAACCAGAAACACATAAACCCACAAAATGACACCCTACGCCTCCAATACTGTGAATCATTGAAACACTACAAAAAGACCATCAGAATTAAAAGGAACAATCACGTAAATAAACAATTGTGCAAAATAGAGGACTCTCTAAGCTCTAACTCCTTCTGGGACCACTGGAACTCATTGAATAAAGATAAGCCGGAAGAAATGGCTATCCAAGATGGGGATGTTTGGACAAACCACTTCACATCACTCTTTACAACTGTACCCCTAAATACAAAAACGGAAACCAGCCAGATATGTGAAAAATTACAAAAATGGGAAAATATCATAAAGGATAATCAAAACCCTTTAGACTTCCCAATCACAGAACAAGAGCTGAAATCAAAACTCCAGTGCCTTAAAGCTAGAAAGGCCTGTGGTACAGATGGCATATTAAATGAAATGATTAAACACAGCTCTGAAAAATTCCAATTGGCTATTTTAAAATTATTCAATTTGACACTAAATCTAGGCTATTTTCCTGATATCTGGAATGAAGGACTCATAACCCCAATTTTCAAGAGTGGAGATAAACATGACCCAAAAAACTATAGGGGTATCTGTGTGACGAGTAATTTGGGCAAACTTCTATGTAGTATCATCAACACCAGACTCATAGAATTCCTTACAGAACACAGCGTTCTAAGTAAAAGCCAAATCGGATTCTTACCAAATTATCGTACCTCTGACCATATATACACTCTTAAAACCCTAATTGACATTCACGTAAAACAGAACAAAAACAAAATATATTCCTGCTTTGTCGATTTTGAAAAAGCCTTTGACTCAATTTGGCACAAAGGTCTTTTCTTCAAAATTCTAGAAAGTGGTGTTGGAGGAAATACATATGACTTGATCAAATCCATGTACACAAAAAACAGATGTGCTGTTAGAATTGGAAATAAAAGAACAAATTTCTTCACCCAGGGTCGCGGAGTCCGCCAGGGGTGCAATTTAAGCCCAACATTGTTCAATATATATATAAATGAATTAGCAAAGTTATTAGAACTTTCTACTGCACCCGGTCTGACTCTGCACGATACCAATGTAAAATTACTGATGTACGCAGATGATCTGGTTCTGCTGTCAGCCACTAAAGAGGGTCTACAACAGAACCTAGACATCCTCCACCAGTTCTGTCAGACATGGTCTCTGAACGTAAACATGAAGAAGACTAAAGTCATGATCTTTCAAAGGAGACACGAGTCTCAGAGTTCACATAATACATTTAAATTAGGCACACACATATTAGAAAACACAAAAAGCTACCCATATTTGGGATTGAAAATAAATCATAATGGAAACTTCAATATGGCTGTGAATGAATTGAAGGAGAAGGGAAGAAGGGCTTTTTATGCCATCAAAAGGAAAATTCCAATTGACATCCCAATTAGGACCTGGCTCAAAATTCTAAATTCCGTAATAAATCCAATAATATTATATGGCAGTGAAGTGTGGGGTCCATTAACTAACCAAGATTTCCCAAAATGGGAAAAACACCCATTAGAAGTACTGCATGCAGAATTGTGCAAAAACCTACTTAAGGTCCACAGACACACTGCCAATAATGCATGCAGGGCAGAACTCGGCCAATACCCCCTAATCATTCAAATTCAAAAGCGAGCCATAAAATTTTACACACACCTCCAATCAAGTGACCCCCACTCCTACCACTACAAAGCCCTTCAGAGCCAAGAGATGAACCCAGATAAGAGTCCCCTCTGCCAGCTAGTCAGAAATCTCTGCCCACAAATGCCTCAGGACAGATACCAAAAAATCTGGCCCAACCAAATAACCTCAAAACAAAAAGAAAACTATATAGAATATTGGAACAAATCAACCAAATCTCAAAGTAAATTAGAATTCTATTTGACCCTAAACAGAGAGTACACGGTGGCAGAATACCTGACTACTGTGAATGATATAAAATTAAGAAAGACATTGACACGGTACAGACTGAGTGGACATAGTCTAGCCATAGAAACAGGCCGTCACAGGCAGAACTGGCTGCCCAGAGAGGCCAGGCTGTGTTCACTTTGTCATCAGGGGGATGTTGAGACAGAACCTCACTTCCTACTATACTGTGAAAAATACAAGGATTTAAGAGAAGTTTTCTTTTATAAAATAAATAAAATTGATCCACAGTTTATCCATCTCCCTGATAATCAAAAGCTGTTATATATATGTGGGGAGAAAAGTCAGTGTACAGTATTAGCTGCAAAATATGTAGATGGTTGTCATACAATAAGAGAACAAGCCCTGTAAATACATGTATCTGGGTGGCTACATCTGTAAAATGACTACCCGATTGAATGTTTATTTTGTAATTTAATATGTTTCTGTTGATTGTTTTACTTATTGCTAATATTATGGTATGTTTTATTGCTTAATAATATATATGTTATTGTTTGTATGTTGGACTTGCTTTGGCAATAAGTATGTTGATATTTCATGCCAATAAAGCCTATTTGAATTGAATTGAATAGATAGATGAATAGATAGATAGATAGATAGATAGATAGATAGATAGATAGATAGATAGATAGATAGATAGATAGATAGATAGATAGATAGATAGATAGATAGATAGACGCCTCTTCCCAGGCCTCAAGGTGACAGCCAAGCGCTGTCGGAACACAGGCCACGCCATGGAGCTGCTCAGACAGGACACTCTAGGGAGCCCCCAGTACATGGTGGTGCACACGGGTACAAATGACCTCCACTATCTACAGCGTGGAACTGCTGAAGCAATGACCAGGGTGGCTGAGAAGGCCTCCAGGGAGTTCCCACACACCAGAGTAATCATCTCCACCCTCCTCCCCAGGATGGACACCCCTCCATACATCATTCACGAAATCAACATGGAGACCTCAAGAAACTGTGCTGCCCTCAAAAATGTCCACCTGGCCCACCACACAAACATCGGCAGATGGGACTTTAATAATGATGGGCTACACCTAAACAACGCGGGAGTGAGGACATTTGCAAAAACATTAAAGGATGCTGCCCTCGGACGCAACCCCAACAGACCTAGTCACACACCGGCCTCTCCGAGAAAGCACAGGCCCATGAGATACCCACGAGGAGTCACTCCACAAACCTATGCCCCACCTATACCCCACCTTTCCACCCCACCCAGTGAGAGGAGACATCCCCCCAGCCGACCCCTCAACCGCCCCCAGCCCACACCCCACCCTTCCAACCCACCCAGTGAGAGGAGACGTCCCCCCAGCCGACCCCCTCACCGTCCGCCGCAGGAGATGACCTATGCATCCGCCCTGACCAGGCCCCCCCCCCCCCACCCACATCAGAGCTGAACGAGATCAAACAAATGTTATACACGCTATGCAGTAAACTTCTCACTACAAGCTAGCAATCGACCAAAAGAAAAGCAGGCCAACTGCCTGCTGTCGCCTTTGTTGTTGTTGAATTTATTCTGTGATGTTCGTCCATTGACTGAATACCTTTATACCCTATAACCTTTATACCTTTGAACACCTTTATATATATTTTTCATTGACTGAATACCCTTATACCTCATAACCTTTTATACCTTTATATAATTTTTGTACAAAATGCAATCATTCGCCATTAGTTGCTGGAACATACAGGGTCTTTGCTCTTCAACATACGGCCTTAAGAGTAGAGACTCAGATTTTTTACAGGCTATAACAAACAATGACCTCTTAATCCTAACTGAGACATGGTGCAGAGAAGATGTAGACACACACTGCCCTCCTCACTATAGAGAAGTCATTTTGCCATCAAATAAAACGAAACATATTAGTCAGGGCAGAGACTCAGGGGGATTGATAATTTGGTACAAATCACAACTCCACCAGTCAATACAGATTCTAAAAACCGGGAACAATCATATTTGGTTAAAACTAAATAAAGAAGTAATCCCCTCTCAGAGAGACCTATTTATCTGTGGAATTTACGTACCACCCACTGGGTCTCCATATTACTCAGACGACATCTTCTCCAACCTTGAATCAGAAATATGTCTTTATCAAAGTCAAGGTCATGTGCTTGTTTGCGGTGACTTCAACGCCCGAACGGGAACCCACCCTGATTTCACCAGTACACATGGAGACAATTTCATATCTGACCACACCATATGCAACCATGTAAACCAGTCCCCTAGAAATAACCATGACACTTCCATAAACAAAAATGGAAAGGATTTATTACAGCTGTGTAGAGGACTGAGTCTCTACCTTGTCAATGGGCGTGTGAGAGGGGACTCACAAGGAAGGTACACTTACTGCTCACCCCTTGGCAGCAGCACAGTAGATTACATGATAACAGATCTGGATCCAGTATCCTTCAGTTCATTCACAGTCAAACCCCTGACCCCACTCTCCGACCACAGTCAGATCACGGCATACATGAAAAGAACTGAGTCTCTCAAAAATCCCCCTACACAGCCCAGTAAACTATACAACATCCCCAAATACTACAGATGGTCCCAGAACAGCATGCAGGACTACCAGAGAGCCATCGCCAGTGATGAGACACAATCACTGTTAGATACGTTCCTAGCCATGCCATACTCTAACAGTGTTGAAGGAGTAAACCTAGCTGTAGAACACATCAATTATATATTTGAAAGAACTGCAACAAAGTCCAAATTAAAACTATCAGGTAACAAACAGAGAAAAACTAAAAAGGACCAATGGTTTGACAAAGAATGTAAAGCTCTTAGAACACAGCTAAGAAAAATATCAAACCAGAAACACATAAACCCACAAAATGACACCCTACGCCTCCAATACTGTGAATCATTGAAACACTACAAAAAGACCATCAGAATTAAAAGGAACAATCACGTAAATAAACAATTGTGCAAAATAGAGGACTCTCTAAGCTCTAACTCCTTCTGGGACCACTGGAACTCATTGAATAAAGATAAGCCGGAAGAAATGGCTATCCAAGATGGGGATGTTTGGACAAACCACTTCACATCACTCTTTACAACTGTACCCCTAAATACAAAAACGGAAACCAGCCAGATATGTGAAAAATTACAAAAATGGGAAAATATCATAAAGGATAATCAAAACCCTTTAGACTTCCCAATCACAGAACAAGAGCTGAAATCAAAACTCCAGTGCCTTAAAGCTAGAAAGGCCTGTGGTACAGATGGCATATTAAATGAAATGATTAAACACAGCTCTGAAAAATTCCAATTGGCTATTTTAAAATTATTCAATTTGACACTAAATCTAGGCTATTTTCCTGATATCTGGAATGAAGGACTCATAACCCCAATTTTCAAGAGTGGAGATAAACATGACCCAAAAAACTATAGGGGTATCTGTGTGACGAGTAATTTGGGCAAACTTCTATGTAGTATCATCAACACCAGACTCATAGAATTCCTTACAGAACACAGCGTTCTAAGTAAAAGCCAAATCGGATTCTTACCAAATTATCGTACCTCTGACCATATATACACTCTTAAAACCCTAATTGACATTCACGTAAAACAGAACAAAAACAAAATATATTCCTGCTTTGTCGATTTTGAAAAAGCCTTTGACTCAATTTGGCACAAAGGTCTTTTCTTCAAAATTCTAGAAAGTGGTGTTGGAGGAAATACATATGACTTGATCAAATCCATGTACACAAAAAACAGATGTGCTGTTAGAATTGGAAATAAAAGAACAAATTTCTTCACCCAGGGTCGCGGAGTCCGCCAGGGGTGCAATTTAAGCCCAACATTGTTCAATATATATATAAATGAATTAGCAAAGTTATTAGAACTTTCTACTGCACCCGGTCTGACTCTGCACGATACCAATGTAAAATTACTGATGTACGCAGATGATCTGGTTCTGCTGTCAGCCACTAAAGAGGGTCTACAACAGAACCTAGACATCCTCCACCAGTTCTGTCAGACATGGTCTCTGAACGTAAACATGAAGAAGACTAAAGTCATGATCTTTCAAAGGAGACACGAGTCTCAGAGTTCACATAATACATTTAAATTAGGCACACACATATTAGAAAACACAAAAAGCTACCCATATTTGGGATTGAAAATAAATCATAATGGAAACTTCAATATGGCTGTGAATGAATTGAAGGAGAAGGGAAGAAGGGCTTTTTATGCCATCAAAAGGAAAATTCCAATTGACATCCCAATTAGGACCTGGCTCAAAATTCTAAATTCCGTAATAAATCCAATAATATTATATGGCAGTGAAGTGTGGGGTCCATTAACTAACCAAGATTTCCCAAAATGGGAAAAACACCCATTAGAAGTACTGCATGCAGAATTGTGCAAAAACCTACTTAAGGTCCACAGACACACTGCCAATAATGCATGCAGGGCAGAACTCGGCCAATACCCCCTAATCATTCAAATTCAAAAGCGAGCCATAAAATTTTACACACACCTCCAATCAAGTGACCCCCACTCCTACCACTACAAAGCCCTTCAGAGCCAAGAGATGAACCCAGATAAGAGTCCCCTCTGCCAGCTAGTCAGAAATCTCTGCCCACAAATGCCTCAGGACAGATACCAAAAAATCTGGCCCAACCAAATAACCTCAAAACAAAAAGAAAACTATATAGAATATTGGAACAAATCAACCAAATCTCAAAGTAAATTAGAATTCTATTTGACCCTAAACAGAGAGTACACGGTGGCAGAATACCTGACTACTGTGAATGATATAAAATTAAGAAAGACATTGACACGGTACAGACTGAGTGGACATAGTCTAGCCATAGAAACAGGCCGTCACAGGCAGAACTGGCTGCCCAGAGAGGCCAGGCTGTGTTCACTTTGTCATCAGGGGGATGTTGAGACAGAACCTCACTTCCTACTATACTGTGAAAAATACAAGGATTTAAGAGAAGTTTTCTTTTATAAAATAAATAAAATTGATCCACAGTTTATCCATCTCCCTGATAATCAAAAGCTGTTATATATATGTGGGGAGAAAAGTCAGTGTACAGTATTAGCTGCAAAATATGTAGATGGTTGTCATACAATAAGAGAACAAGCCCTGTAAATACATGTATCTGGGTGGCTACATCTGTAAAATGACTACCCGATTGAATGTTTATTTTGTAATTTAATATGTTTCTGTTGATTGTTTTACTTATTGCTAATATTATGGTATGTTTTATTGCTTAATAATATATATGTTATTGTTTGTATGTTGGACTTGCTTTGGCAATAAGTATGTTGATATTTCATGCCAATAAAGCCTATTTGAATTGAATTGAATTTGAATAGATAGATAGATAGATAGATAGATAGATAGATAGATAGATAGATAGATAGATAGATAGATAGATAGATAGATAGATAGATAGATAGATAGATAGATAGACAGACAGACGCCTCTTCCCAGGCCTCAAGGTGACAGCCAAGCGCTGTCGGAACACAGGCCACGCCATGGAGCTGCTCAGACAGGACACTCTAGGGAGCCCCCAGTACATGGTGGTGCACACGGGTACAAATGACCTCCACTATCTACAGCGTGGAACTGCTGAAGCAATGACCAGGGTGGCTGAGAAGGCCTCCAGGGAGTTCCCACACACCAGAGTAATCATCTCCACCCTCCTCCCCAGGATGGACACCCCTCCATACATCATTCACGAAATCAACATGGAGACCTCAAGAAACTGTGCTGCCCTCAAAAATGTCCACCTGGCCCACCACACAAACATCGGCAGATGGGACTTTAATAATGATGGGCTACACCTAAACAACGCGGGAGTGAGGACATTTGCAAAAACATTAAAGGATGCTGCCCTCGGACGCAACCCCAACAGACCTAGTCACACACCGGCCTCTCCGAGAAAGCACAGGCCCATGAGATACCCACGAGGAGTCACTCCACAAACCTATGCCCCACCTATACCCCACCTTTCCACCCCACCCAGTGAGAGGAGACATCCCCCCAGCCGACCCCTCAACCGCCCCCAGCCCACACCCCACCCTTCCAACCCACCCAGTGAGAGGAGACGTCCCCCCAGCCGACCCCCTCACCGTCCGCCGCAGGAGATGACCTATGCATCCGCCCTGACCAGGCCCCCCCCCCCCCACCCACATCAGAGCTGAACGAGATCAAACAAATGTTATACACGCTATGCAGTAAACTTCTCACTACAAGCTAGCAATCGACCAAAAGAAAAGCAGGCCAACTGCCTGCTGTCGCCTTTGTTGTTGTTGAATTTATTCTGTGATGTTCGTCCATTGACTGAATACCTTTATACCCTATAACCTTTATACCTTTGAACACCTTTATATATATTTTTCATTGACTGAATACCCTTATACCTCATAACCTTTTACACCTTTATATAATTTTTGTACAAAATGCAATCATTCGCCATTAGTTGCTGGAACATACAGGGTCTTTGCTCTTCAACATACGGCCTTAAGAGTAGAGACTCAGATTTTTTACAGGCTATAACAAACAATGACCTCTTAATCCTAACTGAGACATGGTGCAGAGAAGATGTAGACACACACTGCCCTCCTCACTATAGAGAAGTCATTTTGCCATCAAATAAAACGAAACATATTAGTCAGGGCAGAGACTCAGGGGGATTGATAATTTGGTACAAATCACAACTCCACCAGTCAATACAGATTCTAAAAACCGGGAACAATCATATTTGGTTAAAACTAAATAAAGAAGTAATCCCCTCTCAGAGAGACCTATTTATCTGTGGAATTTACGTACCACCCACTGGGTCTCCATATTACTCAGACGACATCTTCTCCAACCTTGAATCAGAAATATGTCTTTATCAAAGTCAAGGTCATGTGCTTGTTTGCGGTGACTTCAACGCCCGAACGGGAACCCACCCTGATTTCACCAGTACACATGGAGACAATTTCATATCTGACCACACCATATGCAACCATGTAAACCAGTCCCCTAGAAATAACCATGACACTTCCATAAACAAAAATGGAAAGGATTTATTACAGCTGTGTAGAGGACTGAGTCTCTACCTTGTCAATGGGCGTGTGAGAGGGGACTCACAAGGAAGGTACACTTACTGCTCACCCCTTGGCAGCAGCACAGTAGATTACATGATAACAGATCTGGATCCAGTATCCTTCAGTTCATTCACAGTCAAACCCCTGACCCCACTCTCCGACCACAGTCAGATCACGGCATACATGAAAAGAACTGAGTCTCTCAAAAATCCCCCTACACAGCCCAGTAAACTATACAACATCCCCAAATACTACAGATGGTCCCAGAACAGCATGCAGGACTACCAGAGAGCCATCGCCAGTGATGAGACACAATCACTGTTAGATACGTTCCTAGCCATGCCATACTCTAACAGTGTTGAAGGAGTAAACCTAGCTGTAGAACACATCAATTATATATTTGAAAGAACTGCAACAAAGTCCAAATTAAAACTATCAGGTAACAAACAGAGAAAAACTAAAAAGGACCAATGGTTTGACAAAGAATGTAAAGCTCTTAGAACACAGCTAAGAAAAATATCAAACCAGAAACACATAAACCCACAAAATGACACCCTACGCCTCCAATACTGTGAATCATTGAAACACTACAAAAAGACCATCAGAATTAAAAGGAACAATCACGTAAATAAACAATTGTGCAAAATAGAGGACTCTCTAAGCTCTAACTCCTTCTGGGACCACTGGAACTCATTGAATAAAGATAAGCCGGAAGAAATGGCTATCCAAGATGGGGATGTTTGGACAAACCACTTCACATCACTCTTTACAACTGTACCCCTAAATACAAAAACGGAAACCAGCCAGATATGTGAAAAATTACAAAAATGGGAAAATATCATAAAGGATAATCAAAACCCTTTAGACTTCCCAATCACAGAACAAGAGCTGAAATCAAAACTCCAGTGCCTTAAAGCTAGAAAGGCCTGTGGTACAGATGGCATATTAAATGAAATGATTAAACACAGCTCTGAAAAATTCCAATTGGCTATTTTAAAATTATTCAATTTGACACTAAATCTAGGCTATTTTCCTGATATCTGGAATGAAGGACTCATAACCCCAATTTTCAAGAGTGGAGATAAACATGACCCAAAAAACTATAGGGGTATCTGTGTGACGAGTAATTTGGGCAAACTTCTATGTAGTATCATCAACACCAGACTCATAGAATTCCTTACAGAACACAGCGTTCTAAGTAAAAGCCAAATCGGATTCTTACCAAATTATCGTACCTCTGACCATATATACACTCTTAAAACCCTAATTGACATTCACGTAAAACAGAACAAAAACAAAATATATTCCTGCTTTGTCGATTTTGAAAAAGCCTTTGACTCAATTTGGCACAAAGGTCTTTTCTTCAAAATTCTAGAAAGTGGTGTTGGAGGAAATACATATGACTTGATCAAATCCATGTACACAAAAAACAGATGTGCTGTTAGAATTGGAAATAAAAGAACAAATTTCTTCACCCAGGGTCGCGGAGTCCGCCAGGGGTGCAATTTAAGCCCAACATTGTTCAATATATATATAAATGAATTAGCAAAGTTATTAGAACTTTCTACTGCACCCGGTCTGACTCTGCACGATACCAATGTAAAATTACTGATGTACGCAGATGATCTGGTTCTGCTGTCAGCCACTAAAGAGGGTCTACAACAGAACCTAGACATCCTCCACCAGTTCTGTCAGACATGGTCTCTGAACGTAAACATGAAGAAGACTAAAGTCATGATCTTTCAAAGGAGACACGAGTCTCAGAGTTCACATAATACATTTAAATTAGGCACACACATATTAGAAAACACAAAAAGCTACCCATATTTGGGATTGAAAATAAATCATAATGGAAACTTCAATATGGCTGTGAATGAATTGAAGGAGAAGGGAAGAAGGGCTTTTTATGCCATCAAAAGGAAAATTCCAATTGACATCCCAATTAGGACCTGGCTCAAAATTCTAAATTCCGTAATAAATCCAATAATATTATATGGCAGTGAAGTGTGGGGTCCATTAACTAACCAAGATTTCCCAAAATGGGAAAAACACCCATTAGAAGTACTGCATGCAGAATTGTGCAAAAACCTACTTAAGGTCCACAGACACACTGCCAATAATGCATGCAGGGCAGAACTCGGCCAATACCCCCTAATCATTCAAATTCAAAAGCGAGCCATAAAATTTTACACACACCTCCAATCAAGTGACCCCCACTCCTACCACTACAAAGCCCTTCAGAGCCAAGAGATGAACCCAGATAAGAGTCCCCTCTGCCAGCTAGTCAGAAATCTCTGCCCACAAATGCCTCAGGACAGATACCAAAAAATCTGGCCCAACCAAATAACCTCAAAACAAAAAGAAAACTATATAGAATATTGGAACAAATCAACCAAATCTCAAAGTAAATTAGAATTCTATTTGACCCTAAACAGAGAGTACACGGTGGCAGAATACCTGACTACTGTGAATGATATAAAATTAAGAAAGACATTGACACGGTACAGACTGAGTGGACATAGTCTAGCCATAGAAACAGGCCGTCACAGGCAGAACTGGCTGCCCAGAGAGGCCAGGCTGTGTTCACTTTGTCATCAGGGGGATGTTGAGACAGAACCTCACTTCCTACTATACTGTGAAAAATACAAGGATTTAAGAGAAGTTTTCTTTTATAAAATAAATAAAATTGATCCACAGTTTATCCATCTCCCTGATAATCAAAAGCTGTTATATATATGTGGGGAGAAAAGTCAGTGTACAGTATTAGCTGCAAAATATGTAGATGGTTGTCATACAATAAGAGAACAAGCCCTGTAAATACATGTATCTGGGTGGCTACATCTGTAAAATGACTACCCGATTGAATGTTTATTTTGTAATTTAATATGTTTCTGTTGATTGTTTTACTTATTGCTAATATTATGGTATGTTTTATTGCTTAATAATATATATGTTATTGTTTGTATGTTGGACTTGCTTTGGCAATAAGTATGTTGATATTTCATGCCAATAAAGCCTATTTGAATTGAATTGAATTTGAATAGATAGATAGATAGATAGATAGATAGATAGATAGATAGATAGATAGATAGATAGATAGATAGATAGATAGATAGATAGATAGATAGATAGATAGATAGATAGACAGACAGACGCCTCTTCCCAGGCCTCAAGGTGACAGCCAAGCGCTGTCGGAACACAGGCCACGCCATGGAGCTGCTCAGACAGGACACTCTAGGGAGCCCCCAGTACATGGTGGTGCACACGGGTACAAATGACCTCCACTATCTACAGCGTGGAACTGCTGAAGCAATGACCAGGGTGGCTGAGAAGGCCTCCAGGGAGTTCCCACACACCAGAGTAATCATCTCCACCCTCCTCCCCAGGATGGACACCCCTCCATACATCATTCACGAAATCAACATGGAGACCTCAAGAAACTGTGCTGCCCTCAAAAATGTCCACCTGGCCCACCACACAAACATCGGCAGATGGGACTTTAATAATGATGGGCTACACCTAAACAACGCGGGAGTGAGGACATTTGCAAAAACATTAAAGGATGCTGCCCTCGGACGCAACCCCAACAGACCTAGTCACACACCGGCCTCTCCGAGAAAGCACAGGCCCATGAGATACCCACGAGGAGTCACTCCACAAACCTATGCCCCACCTATACCCCACCTTTCCACCCCACCCAGTGAGAGGAGACATCCCCCCAGCCGACCCCTCAACCGCCCCCAGCCCACACCCCACCCTTCCAACCCACCCAGTGAGAGGAGACGTCCCCCCAGCCGACCCCCTCACCGTCCGCCGCAGGAGATGACCTATGCATCCGCCCTGACCAGGCCCCCCCCCCCCCACCCACATCAGAGCTGAACGAGATCAAACAAATGTTATACACGCTATGCAGTAAACTTCTCACTACAAGCTAGCAATCGACCAAAAGAAAAGCAGGCCAACTGCCTGCTGTCGCCTTTGTTGTTGTTGAATTTATTCTGTGATGTTCGTCCATTGACTGAATACCTTTATACCCTATAACCTTTATACCTTTGAACACCTTTATATATATTTTTCATTGACTGAATACCCTTATACCTCATAACCTTTTACACCTTTATATAATTTTTGTACAAAATGCAATCATTCGCCATTAGTTGCTGGAACATACAGGGTCTTTGCTCTTCAACATACGGCCTTAAGAGTAGAGACTCAGATTTTTTACAGGCTATAACAAACAATGACCTCTTAATCCTAACTGAGACATGGTGCAGAGAAGATGTAGACACACACTGCCCTCCTCACTATAGAGAAGTCATTTTGCCATCAAATAAAACGAAACATATTAGTCAGGGCAGAGACTCAGGGGGATTGATAATTTGGTACAAATCACAACTCCACCAGTCAATACAGATTCTAAAAACCGGGAACAATCATATTTGGTTAAAACTAAATAAAGAAGTAATCCCCTCTCAGAGAGACCTATTTATCTGTGGAATTTACGTACCACCCACTGGGTCTCCATATTACTCAGACGACATCTTCTCCAACCTTGAATCAGAAATATGTCTTTATCAAAGTCAAGGTCATGTGCTTGTTTGCGGTGACTTCAACGCCCGAACGGGAACCCACCCTGATTTCACCAGTACACATGGAGACAATTTCATATCTGACCACACCATATGCAACCATGTAAACCAGTCCCCTAGAAATAACCATGACACTTCCATAAACAAAAATGGAAAGGATTTATTACAGCTGTGTAGAGGACTGAGTCTCTACCTTGTCAATGGGCGTGTGAGAGGGGACTCACAAGGAAGGTACACTTACTGCTCACCCCTTGGCAGCAGCACAGTAGATTACATGATAACAGATCTGGATCCAGTATCCTTCAGTTCATTCACAGTCAAACCCCTGACCCCACTCTCCGACCACAGTCAGATCACGGCATACATGAAAAGAACTGAGTCTCTCAAAAATCCCCCTACACAGCCCAGTAAACTATACAACATCCCCAAATACTACAGATGGTCCCAGAACAGCATGCAGGACTACCAGAGAGCCATCGCCAGTGATGAGACACAATCACTGTTAGATACGTTCCTAGCCATGCCATACTCTAACAGTGTTGAAGGAGTAAACCTAGCTGTAGAACACATCAATTATATATTTGAAAGAACTGCAACAAAGTCCAAATTAAAACTATCAGGTAACAAACAGAGAAAAACTAAAAAGGACCAATGGTTTGACAAAGAATGTAAAGCTCTTAGAACACAGCTAAGAAAAATATCAAACCAGAAACACATAAACCCACAAAATGACACCCTACGCCTCCAATACTGTGAATCATTGAAACACTACAAAAAGACCATCAGAATTAAAAGGAACAATCACGTAAATAAACAATTGTGCAAAATAGAGGACTCTCTAAGCTCTAACTCCTTCTGGGACCACTGGAACTCATTGAATAAAGATAAGCCGGAAGAAATGGCTATCCAAGATGGGGATGTTTGGACAAACCACTTCACATCACTCTTTACAACTGTACCCCTAAATACAAAAACGGAAACCAGCCAGATATGTGAAAAATTACAAAAATGGGAAAATATCATAAAGGATAATCAAAACCCTTTAGACTTCCCAATCACAGAACAAGAGCTGAAATCAAAACTCCAGTGCCTTAAAGCTAGAAAGGCCTGTGGTACAGATGGCATATTAAATGAAATGATTAAACACAGCTCTGAAAAATTCCAATTGGCTATTTTAAAATTATTCAATTTGACACTAAATCTAGGCTATTTTCCTGATATCTGGAATGAAGGACTCATAACCCCAATTTTCAAGAGTGGAGATAAACATGACCCAAAAAACTATAGGGGTATCTGTGTGACGAGTAATTTGGGCAAACTTCTATGTAGTATCATCAACACCAGACTCATAGAATTCCTTACAGAACACAGCGTTCTAAGTAAAAGCCAAATCGGATTCTTACCAAATTATCGTACCTCTGACCATATATACACTCTTAAAACCCTAATTGACATTCACGTAAAACAGAACAAAAACAAAATATATTCCTGCTTTGTCGATTTTGAAAAAGCCTTTGACTCAATTTGGCACAAAGGTCTTTTCTTCAAAATTCTAGAAAGTGGTGTTGGAGGAAATACATATGACTTGATCAAATCCATGTACACAAAAAACAGATGTGCTGTTAGAATTGGAAATAAAAGAACAAATTTCTTCACCCAGGGTCGCGGAGTCCGCCAGGGGTGCAATTTAAGCCCAACATTGTTCAATATATATATAAATGAATTAGCAAAGTTATTAGAACTTTCTACTGCACCCGGTCTGACTCTGCACGATACCAATGTAAAATTACTGATGTACGCAGATGATCTGGTTCTGCTGTCAGCCACTAAAGAGGGTCTACAACAGAACCTAGACATCCTCCACCAGTTCTGTCAGACATGGTCTCTGAACGTAAACATGAAGAAGACTAAAGTCATGATCTTTCAAAGGAGACACGAGTCTCAGAGTTCACATAATACATTTAAATTAGGCACACACATATTAGAAAACACAAAAAGCTACCCATATTTGGGATTGAAAATAAATCATAATGGAAACTTCAATATGGCTGTGAATGAATTGAAGGAGAAGGGAAGAAGGGCTTTTTATGCCATCAAAAGGAAAATTCCAATTGACATCCCAATTAGGACCTGGCTCAAAATTCTAAATTCCGTAATAAATCCAATAATATTATATGGCAGTGAAGTGTGGGGTCCATTAACTAACCAAGATTTCCCAAAATGGGAAAAACACCCATTAGAAGTACTGCATGCAGAATTGTGCAAAAACCTACTTAAGGTCCACAGACACACTGCCAATAATGCATGCAGGGCAGAACTCGGCCAATACCCCCTAATCATTCAAATTCAAAAGCGAGCCATAAAATTTTACACACACCTCCAATCAAGTGACCCCCACTCCTACCACTACAAAGCCCTTCAGAGCCAAGAGATGAACCCAGATAAGAGTCCCCTCTGCCAGCTAGTCAGAAATCTCTGCCCACAAATGCCTCAGGACAGATACCAAAAAATCTGGCCCAACCAAATAACCTCAAAACAAAAAGAAAACTATATAGAATATTGGAACAAATCAACCAAATCTCAAAGTAAATTAGAATTCTATTTGACCCTAAACAGAGAGTACACGGTGGCAGAATACCTGACTACTGTGAATGATATAAAATTAAGAAAGACATTGACACGGTACAGACTGAGTGGACATAGTCTAGCCATAGAAACAGGCCGTCACAGGCAGAACTGGCTGCCCAGAGAGGCCAGGCTGTGTTCACTTTGTCATCAGGGGGATGTTGAGACAGAACCTCACTTCCTACTATACTGTGAAAAATACAAGGATTTAAGAGAAGTTTTCTTTTATAAAATAAATAAAATTGATCCACAGTTTATCCATCTCCCTGATAATCAAAAGCTGTTATATATATGTGGGGAGAAAAGTCAGTGTACAGTATTAGCTGCAAAATATGTAGATGGTTGTCATACAATAAGAGAACAAGCCCTGTAAATACATGTATCTGGGTGGCTACATCTGTAAAATGACTACCCGATTGAATGTTTATTTTGTAATTTAATATGTTTCTGTTGATTGTTTTACTTATTGCTAATATTATGGTATGTTTTATTGCTTAATAATATATATGTTATTGTTTGTATGTTGGACTTGCTTTGGCAATAAGTATGTTGATATTTCATGCCAATAAAGCCTATTTGAATTGAATTGAATTTGAATAGATAGATAGATAGATAGATAGATAGATAGATAGATAGATAGATAGATAGATAGATAGATAGATAGATAGATAGATAGATAGATAGATAGATAGATAGATAGATAGATAGACGCCTCTTCCCAGGCCTCAAGGTGACAGCCAAGCGCTGTCGGAACACAGGCCACGCCATGGAGCTGCTCAGACAGGACACTCTAGGGAGCCCCCAGTACATGGTGGTGCACACGGGTACAAATGACCTCCACTATCTACAGCGTGGAACTGCTGAAGCAATGACCAGGGTGGCTGAGAAGGCCTCCAGGGAGTTCCCACACACCAGAGTAATCATCTCCACCCTCCTCCCCAGGATGGACACCCCTCCATACATCATTCACGAAATCAACATGGAGACCTCAAGAAACTGTGCTGCCCTCAAAAATGTCCACCTGGCCCACCACACAAACATCGGCAGATGGGACTTTAATAATGATGGGCTACACCTAAACAACGCGGGAGTGAGGACATTTGCAAAAACATTAAAGGATGCTGCCCTCGGACGCAACCCCAACAGACCTAGTCACACACCGGCCTCTCCGAGAAAGCACAGGCCCATGAGATACCCACGAGGAGTCACTCCACAAACCTATGCCCCACCTATACCCCACCTTTCCACCCCACCCAGTGAGAGGAGACATCCCCCCAGCCGACCCCTCAACCGCCCCCAGCCCACACCCCACCCTTCCAACCCACCCAGTGAGAGGAGACGTCCCCCCAGCCGACCCCCTCACCGTCCGCCGCAGGAGATGACCTATGCATCCGCCCTGACCAGGCCCCCCCCCCCCACCCACATCAGAGCTGAACGAGATCAAACAAATGTTATACACGCTATGCAGTAAACTTCTCACTACAAGCTAGCAATCGACCAAAAGAAAAGCAGGCCAACTGCCTGCTGTCGCCTTTGTTGTTGTTGAATTTATTCTGTGATGTTCGTCCATTGACTGAATACCTTTATACCCTATAACCTTTATACCTTTGAACACCTTTATATATATTTTTCATTGACTGAATACCCTTATACCTCATAACCTTTTACACCTTTATATAATTTTTGTACAAAATGCAATCATTCGCCATTAGTTGCTGGAACATACAGGGTCTTTGCTCTTCAACATACGGCCTTAAGAGTAGAGACTCAGATTTTTTACAGGCTATAACAAACAATGACCTCTTAATCCTAACTGAGACATGGTGCAGAGAAGATGTAGACACACACTGCCCTCCTCACTATAGAGAAGTCATTTTGCCATCAAATAAAACGAAACATATTAGTCAGGGCAGAGACTCAGGGGGATTGATAATTTGGTACAAATCACAACTCCACCAGTCAATACAGATTCTAAAAACCGGGAACAATCATATTTGGTTAAAACTAAATAAAGAAGTAATCCCCTCTCAGAGAGACCTATTTATCTGTGGAATTTACGTACCACCCACTGGGTCTCCATATTACTCAGACGACATCTTCTCCAACCTTGAATCAGAAATATGTCTTTATCAAAGTCAAGGTCATGTGCTTGTTTGCGGTGACTTCAACGCCCGAACGGGAACCCACCCTGATTTCACCAGTACACATGGAGACAATTTCATATCTGACCACACCATATGCAACCATGTAAACCAGTCCCCTAGAAATAACCATGACACTTCCATAAACAAAAATGGAAAGGATTTATTACAGCTGTGTAGAGGACTGAGTCTCTACCTTGTCAATGGGCGTGTGAGAGGGGACTCACAAGGAAGGTACACTTACTGCTCACCCCTTGGCAGCAGCACAGTAGATTACATGATAACAGATCTGGATCCAGTATCCTTCAGTTCATTCACAGTCAAACCCCTGACCCCACTCTCCGACCACAGTCAGATCACGGCATACATGAAAAGAACTGAGTCTCTCAAAAATCCCCCTACACAGCCCAGTAAACTATACAACATCCCCAAATACTACAGATGGTCCCAGAACAGCATGCAGGACTACCAGAGAGCCATCGCCAGTGATGAGACACAATCACTGTTAGATACGTTCCTAGCCATGCCATACTCTAACAGTGTTGAAGGAGTAAACCTAGCTGTAGAACACATCAATTATATATTTGAAAGAACTGCAACAAAGTCCAAATTAAAACTATCAGGTAACAAACAGAGAAAAACTAAAAAGGACCAATGGTTTGACAAAGAATGTAAAGCTCTTAGAACACAGCTAAGAAAAATATCAAACCAGAAACACATAAACCCACAAAATGACACCCTACGCCTCCAATACTGTGAATCATTGAAACACTACAAAAAGACCATCAGAATTAAAAGGAACAATCACGTAAATAAACAATTGTGCAAAATAGAGGACTCTCTAAGCTCTAACTCCTTCTGGGACCACTGGAACTCATTGAATAAAGATAAGCCGGAAGAAATGGCTATCCAAGATGGGGATGTTTGGACAAACCACTTCACATCACTCTTTACAACTGTACCCCTAAATACAAAAACGGAAACCAGCCAGATATGTGAAAAATTACAAAAATGGGAAAATATCATAAAGGATAATCAAAACCCTTTAGACTTCCCAATCACAGAACAAGAGCTGAAATCAAAACTCCAGTGCCTTAAAGCTAGAAAGGCCTGTGGTACAGATGGCATATTAAATGAAATGATTAAACACAGCTCTGAAAAATTCCAATTGGCTATTTTAAAATTATTCAATTTGACACTAAATCTAGGCTATTTTCCTGATATCTGGAATGAAGGACTCATAACCCCAATTTTCAAGAGTGGAGATAAACATGACCCAAAAAACTATAGGGGTATCTGTGTGACGAGTAATTTGGGCAAACTTCTATGTAGTATCATCAACACCAGACTCATAGAATTCCTTACAGAACACAGCGTTCTAAGTAAAAGCCAAATCGGATTCTTACCAAATTATCGTACCTCTGACCATATATACACTCTTAAAACCCTAATTGACATTCACGTAAAACAGAACAAAAACAAAATATATTCCTGCTTTGTCGATTTTGAAAAAGCCTTTGACTCAATTTGGCACAAAGGTCTTTTCTTCAAAATTCTAGAAAGTGGTGTTGGAGGAAATACATATGACTTGATCAAATCCATGTACACAAAAAACAGATGTGCTGTTAGAATTGGAAATAAAAGAACAAATTTCTTCACCCAGGGTCGCGGAGTCCGCCAGGGGTGCAATTTAAGCCCAACATTGTTCAATATATATATAAATGAATTAGCAAAGTTATTAGAACTTTCTACTGCACCCGGTCTGACTCTGCACGATACCAATGTAAAATTACTGATGTACGCAGATGATCTGGTTCTGCTGTCAGCCACTAAAGAGGGTCTACAACAGAACCTAGACATCCTCCACCAGTTCTGTCAGACATGGTCTCTGAACGTAAACATGAAGAAGACTAAAGTCATGATCTTTCAAAGGAGACACGAGTCTCAGAGTTCACATAATACATTTAAATTAGGCACACACATATTAGAAAACACAAAAAGCTACCCATATTTGGGATTGAAAATAAATCATAATGGAAACTTCAATATGGCTGTGAATGAATTGAAGGAGAAGGGAAGAAGGGCTTTTTATGCCATCAAAAGGAAAATTCCAATTGACATCCCAATTAGGACCTGGCTCAAAATTCTAAATTCCGTAATAAATCCAATAATATTATATGGCAGTGAAGTGTGGGGTCCATTAACTAACCAAGATTTCCCAAAATGGGAAAAACACCCATTAGAAGTACTGCATGCAGAATTGTGCAAAAACCTACTTAAGGTCCACAGACACACTGCCAATAATGCATGCAGGGCAGAACTCGGCCAATACCCCCTAATCATTCAAATTCAAAAGCGAGCCATAAAATTTTACACACACCTCCAATCAAGTGACCCCCACTCCTACCACTACAAAGCCCTTCAGAGCCAAGAGATGAACCCAGATAAGAGTCCCCTCTGCCAGCTAGTCAGAAATCTCTGCCCACAAATGCCTCAGGACAGATACCAAAAAATCTGGCCCAACCAAATAACCTCAAAACAAAAAGAAAACTATATAGAATATTGGAACAAATCAACCAAATCTCAAAGTAAATTAGAATTCTATTTGACCCTAAACAGAGAGTACACGGTGGCAGAATACCTGACTACTGTGAATGATATAAAATTAAGAAAGACATTGACACGGTACAGACTGAGTGGACATAGTCTAGCCATAGAAACAGGCCGTCACAGGCAGAACTGGCTGCCCAGAGAGGCCAGGCTGTGTTCACTTTGTCATCAGGGGGATGTTGAGACAGAACCTCACTTCCTACTATACTGTGAAAAATACAAGGATTTAAGAGAAGTTTTCTTTTATAAAATAAATAAAATTGATCCACAGTTTATCCATCTCCCTGATAATCAAAAGCTGTTATATATATGTGGGGAGAAAAGTCAGTGTACAGTATTAGCTGCAAAATATGTAGATGGTTGTCATACAATAAGAGAACAAGCCCTGTAAATACATGTATCTGGGTGGCTACATCTGTAAAATGACTACCCGATTGAATGTTTATTTTGTAATTTAATATGTTTCTGTTGATTGTTTTACTTATTGCTAATATTATGGTATGTTTTATTGCTTAATAATATATATGTTATTGTTTGTATGTTGGACTTGCTTTGGCAATAAGTATGTTGATATTTCATGCCAATAAAGCCTATTTGAATTGAATTGAATTTGAATAGATAGATAGATAGATAGATAGATAGATAGATAGATAGATAGATAGATAGATAGATAGATAGATAGATAGATAGATAGATAGATAGATAGATAGATAGATAGATAGATAGATAGATAGATAGATAGATAGATAGATAGATAGACGCCTCTTCCCAGGCCTCAAGGTGACAGCCAAGCGCTGTCGGAACACAGGCCACGCCATGGAGCTGCTCAGACAGGACACTCTAGGGAGCCCCCAGTACATGGTGGTGCACACGGGTACAAATGACCTCCACTATCTACAGCGTGGAACTGCTGAAGCAATGACCAGGGTGGCTGAGAAGGCCTCCAGGGAGTTCCCACACACCAGAGTAATCATCTCCACCCTCCTCCCCAGGATGGACACCCCTCCATACATCATTCACGAAATCAACATGGAGACCTCAAGAAACTGTGCTGCCCTCAAAAATGTCCACCTGGCCCACCACACAAACATCGGCAGATGGGACTTTAATAATGATGGGCTACACCTAAACAACGCGGGAGTGAGGACATTTGCAAAAACATTAAAGGATGCTGCCCTCGGACGCAACCCCAACAGACCTAGTCACACACCGGCCTCTCCGAGAAAGCACAGGCCCATGAGATACCCACGAGGAGTCACTCCACAAACCTATGCCCCACCTATACCCCACCTTTCCACCCCACCCAGTGAGAGGAGACATCCCCCCAGCCGACCCCTCAACCGCCCCCAGCCCACACCCCACCCTTCCAACCCACCCAGTGAGAGGAGACGTCCCCCCAGCCGACCCCCTCACCGTCCGCCGCAGGAGATGACCTATGCATCCGCCCTGACCAGGCCCCCCCCCCCCCACCCACATCAGAGCTGAACGAGATCAAACAAATGTTATACACGCTATGCAGTAAACTTCTCACTACAAGCTAGCAATCGACCAAAAGAAAAGCAGGCCAACTGCCTGCTGTCGCCTTTGTTGTTGTTGAATTTATTCTGTGATGTTCGTCCATTGACTGAATACCTTTATACCCTATAACCTTTATACCTTTGAACACCTTTATATATATTTTTCATTGACTGAATACCCTTATACCTCATAACCTTTTATACCTTTATATAATTTTTGTACAAAATGCAATCATTCGCCATTAGTTGCTGGAACATACAGGGTCTTTGCTCTTCAACATACGGCCTTAAGAGTAGAGACTCAGATTTTTTACAGGCTATAACAAACAATGACCTCTTAATCCTAACTGAGACATGGTGCAGAGAAGATGTAGACACACACTGCCCTCCTCACTATAGAGAAGTCATTTTGCCATCAAATAAAACGAAACATATTAGTCAGGGCAGAGACTCAGGGGGATTGATAATTTGGTACAAATCACAACTCCACCAGTCAATACAGATTCTAAAAACCGGGAACAATCATATTTGGTTAAAACTAAATAAAGAAGTAATCCCCTCTCAGAGAGACCTATTTATCTGTGGAATTTACGTACCACCCACTGGGTCTCCATATTACTCAGACGACATCTTCTCCAACCTTGAATCAGAAATATGTCTTTATCAAAGTCAAGGTCATGTGCTTGTTTGCGGTGACTTCAACGCCCGAACGGGAACCCACCCTGATTTCACCAGTACACATGGAGACAATTTCATATCTGACCACACCATATGCAACCATGTAAACCAGTCCCCTAGAAATAACCATGACACTTCCATAAACAAAAATGGAAAGGATTTATTACAGCTGTGTAGAGGACTGAGTCTCTACCTTGTCAATGGGCGTGTGAGAGGGGACTCACAAGGAAGGTACACTTACTGCTCACCCCTTGGCAGCAGCACAGTAGATTACATGATAACAGATCTGGATCCAGTATCCTTCAGTTCATTCACAGTCAAACCCCTGACCCCACTCTCCGACCACAGTCAGATCACGGCATACATGAAAAGAACTGAGTCTCTCAAAAATCCCCCTACACAGCCCAGTAAACTATACAACATCCCCAAATACTACAGATGGTCCCAGAACAGCATGCAGGACTACCAGAGAGCCATCGCCAGTGATGAGACACAATCACTGTTAGATACGTTCCTAGCCATGCCATACTCTAACAGTGTTGAAGGAGTAAACCTAGCTGTAGAACACATCAATTATATATTTGAAAGAACTGCAACAAAGTCCAAATTAAAACTATCAGGTAACAAACAGAGAAAAACTAAAAAGGACCAATGGTTTGACAAAGAATGTAAAGCTCTTAGAACACAGCTAAGAAAAATATCAAACCAGAAACACATAAACCCACAAAATGACACCCTACGCCTCCAATACTGTGAATCATTGAAACACTACAAAAAGACCATCAGAATTAAAAGGAACAATCACGTAAATAAACAATTGTGCAAAATAGAGGACTCTCTAAGCTCTAACTCCTTCTGGGACCACTGGAACTCATTGAATAAAGATAAGCCGGAAGAAATGGCTATCCAAGATGGGGATGTTTGGACAAACCACTTCACATCACTCTTTACAACTGTACCCCTAAATACAAAAACGGAAACCAGCCAGATATGTGAAAAATTACAAAAATGGGAAAATATCATAAAGGATAATCAAAACCCTTTAGACTTCCCAATCACAGAACAAGAGCTGAAATCAAAACTCCAGTGCCTTAAAGCTAGAAAGGCCTGTGGTACAGATGGCATATTAAATGAAATGATTAAACACAGCTCTGAAAAATTCCAATTGGCTATTTTAAAATTATTCAATTTGACACTAAATCTAGGCTATTTTCCTGATATCTGGAATGAAGGACTCATAACCCCAATTTTCAAGAGTGGAGATAAACATGACCCAAAAAACTATAGGGGTATCTGTGTGACGAGTAATTTGGGCAAACTTCTATGTAGTATCATCAACACCAGACTCATAGAATTCCTTACAGAACACAGCGTTCTAAGTAAAAGCCAAATCGGATTCTTACCAAATTATCGTACCTCTGACCATATATACACTCTTAAAACCCTAATTGACATTCACGTAAAACAGAACAAAAACAAAATATATTCCTGCTTTGTCGATTTTGAAAAAGCCTTTGACTCAATTTGGCACAAAGGTCTTTTCTTCAAAATTCTAGAAAGTGGTGTTGGAGGAAATACATATGACTTGATCAAATCCATGTACACAAAAAACAGATGTGCTGTTAGAATTGGAAATAAAAGAACAAATTTCTTCACCCAGGGTCGCGGAGTCCGCCAGGGGTGCAATTTAAGCCCAACATTGTTCAATATATATATAAATGAATTAGCAAAGTTATTAGAACTTTCTACTGCACCCGGTCTGACTCTGCACGATACCAATGTAAAATTACTGATGTACGCAGATGATCTGGTTCTGCTGTCAGCCACTAAAGAGGGTCTACAACAGAACCTAGACATCCTCCACCAGTTCTGTCAGACATGGTCTCTGAACGTAAACATGAAGAAGACTAAAGTCATGATCTTTCAAAGGAGACACGAGTCTCAGAGTTCACATAATACATTTAAATTAGGCACACACATATTAGAAAACACAAAAAGCTACCCATATTTGGGATTGAAAATAAATCATAATGGAAACTTCAATATGGCTGTGAATGAATTGAAGGAGAAGGGAAGAAGGGCTTTTTATGCCATCAAAAGGAAAATTCCAATTGACATCCCAATTAGGACCTGGCTCAAAATTCTAAATTCCGTAATAAATCCAATAATATTATATGGCAGTGAAGTGTGGGGTCCATTAACTAACCAAGATTTCCCAAAATGGGAAAAACACCCATTAGAAGTACTGCATGCAGAATTGTGCAAAAACCTACTTAAGGTCCACAGACACACTGCCAATAATGCATGCAGGGCAGAACTCGGCCAATACCCCCTAATCATTCAAATTCAAAAGCGAGCCATAAAATTTTACACACACCTCCAATCAAGTGACCCCCACTCCTACCACTACAAAGCCCTTCAGAGCCAAGAGATGAACCCAGATAAGAGTCCCCTCTGCCAGCTAGTCAGAAATCTCTGCCCACAAATGCCTCAGGACAGATACCAAAAAATCTGGCCCAACCAAATAACCTCAAAACAAAAAGAAAACTATATAGAATATTGGAACAAATCAACCAAATCTCAAAGTAAATTAGAATTCTATTTGACCCTAAACAGAGAGTACACGGTGGCAGAATACCTGACTACTGTGAATGATATAAAATTAAGAAAGACATTGACACGGTACAGACTGAGTGGACATAGTCTAGCCATAGAAACAGGCCGTCACAGGCAGAACTGGCTGCCCAGAGAGGCCAGGCTGTGTTCACTTTGTCATCAGGGGGATGTTGAGACAGAACCTCACTTCCTACTATACTGTGAAAAATACAAGGATTTAAGAGAAGTTTTCTTTTATAAAATAAATAAAATTGATCCACAGTTTATCCATCTCCCTGATAATCAAAAGCTGTTATATATATGTGGGGAGAAAAGTCAGTGTACAGTATTAGCTGCAAAATATGTAGATGGTTGTCATACAATAAGAGAACAAGCCCTGTAAATACATGTATCTGGGTGGCTACATCTGTAAAATGACTACCCGATTGAATGTTTATTTTGTAATTTAATATGTTTCTGTTGATTGTTTTACTTATTGCTAATATTATGGTATGTTTTATTGCTTAATAATATATATGTTATTGTTTGTATGTTGGACTTGCTTTGGCAATAAGTATGTTGATATTTCATGCCAATAAAGCCTATTTGAATTGAATTGAATTTGAATAGATAGATAGATAGATAGATAGATAGATAGATAGATAGATAGATAGATAGATAGATAGATAGATAGATAGATAGATAGATAGATAGATAGATACTTTATTAATCCCCTTGGGGAAATTCAGGGTATCTCGCAGCTCACACAGTATACAGACATTGACCATTCCCATACAGTAGTTACACGTTATGTCTGCATCATGAATTAAAATAAGTACATGATAAAATTCAATTAAATCATACCCATCAATATTAAAATTAAAATAGGAGCGTGATTAGATAAAAGCAGGTGTATAAAAACAGGTGTAAAAACAGATGTAAAAACAGGTGTAAAAACAGGTGTAACTATAATACGCTGTTGTACAGTCTGATGGCTGTGGGGACAAAGGACCTCCTGTGCCGCTCAGTCTGTGAGTGCAGGGAGATGAGCCGTCCGCTGCGACTGCTGCTCTGCCCCACCAGGGTGTGGTGGAGAGGGTGGTTGGTATTGCCCATGATGGCCAGCAGCTTGCTCTGAGTGCGGCTCTCCACCACGGTCCCCAGTGGGTCCAGTCTCCTCCCTACCACTGAGCCAGCCTTCTTGACCAGCTTATCCAGCCATCTGGTATCCCTGGCCGTGGTATTACCACCCCAACAGACAGCGGCGTAGAGGAGCACACTTGACACCACTGCCTGATAAAACATAAACAACATTTCCCCACACACATTAAAAGACCTGAGCCTCCTAAGGAAGAACAGCCTGCTCTGTCCTTTCTTGTAAAGTGCTTCCGCATTAGCAGCCCAGGCCAGCTTATCATCTAGGTGCACTCCTAAATATTTGTATGATTGCACCGTCGCAATGTTGTTTCCCCGTATGCTGACTGGTTGCAGAGGTGGTTTCGACCTGCGGAAATCCAGTACCATCTCCTTGGTCTTTTTTGCGTTCAGAAGAAGGCCGTTCCGTTCGCTCCAGTCGCTGAAGGCTCCCACCTGGTCCCTGTACTCTCCCTCCTGTCCCTTCCTCACACACGCCACAATCGCTGTGTCGTCCGAATATTTTTGGACGTGGCAAGACTCAGAGTTGTAGTTGAAGTCTGCCGTGTAGAGGGTGAACAGGAACGGAGCGAGAACAGTCCCCTGTGGGGCCCCAGTGCTGCTGACCACTGTCTCCGAGACACAGTTGCCCATTCTGACAAACTGTGGTCGATCTGTCAGGTAATCTGTGATCCAGGAAGTGAAGGAGGGATCCACCCCCATCTTCCTGAGCTTGTCTTTAAGTATGGGAGGTTGAATAGTATTAAAAGCGCTCGAAAAATCAAAAAACATAATCCTCACATAACTCCCCGGCTCATCCAGGTAGGAGTAGGCCCGATGTAGCATGTAGAGGACCGCGTCGTCCACCCCGATGCTCTCCCGATACCCAAACTGCAGGGGGTCAAGGGCGTGTTCAGTCTGTGGCCTCAGATGGTGTAGAAGCAGCCTCTCCAGTGTCTTCATGATGTGTGACGTGAGGGCCACCGGTCTGTAGTCGTTGAGCTCGGCCGGGCGCCCAGCTTTGGGTACCGGCACAAGACATGATGTTTTCCACAGGACCGGCACCCTCATGTCCCGCAGGCTCATATTGAAGAGCTTCTGGAGCGGCTCAGCCAGTTGGTCTGCACAGAGCTTCAGCAGCCTCGAACACACGCCATCCGGGCCAGCTGCCTTTCCTGGATGCAGTTTCCTAAGTTTTAAACCAGCTATACAGCACGTATCTGTCTCCGGAGTATTCTTATAGATCATAAGAACCCTAATATGTTACAGTGGCGACGAGGACGGTGAATTCTAAGAAGAATATACCTGGGAGGAGACACAACATGCAAACTAGCAACTAAGTTAGTTAATTCCGTGGACTTTGTAGCTCTGAAGAAGAGGCTAACGGAGTAAGCTAAAGCTAGCTGACGGAGCTAACAAGCTAACAAGATGGCTATGTTTAGGATCGGTAACTTATCGGAATATAAGGAGGGACAAGAGGATTTCGAATCTTACTTGGAAAGACTGGACATGTGGATGTTGGCAAATGAAGTGGATGAGGGAAAGAAGGTCAGTGTGTTCCTAACAGCCATTGGAGCAGAAGCATACAGACTTTTGAAAAATCTACTCAGTCCTGACAAGCCCAGTGCAAAGACGTACAAGGAGCTATGTGATACGCTCAGTGAGCATTACAAGCCAAAGCCAATCGTGATTATGGAAAGATTCCGTTTTCAAAAGAGAAATCAGCAGGATGGTGAGTCAATTGCGGAGTATGTAGTAGCATTAAAGCAACTGTCAACTCACTGTGATTTTGGTGCACATTTGAACGATGCACTTCGCGACCGTTTTGTGAGTGGATTAAAAGCCGAAGACGTGCAAAGGAGACTGTTATCGCGGCAAGCGCTGACGTTCAAGGATGCATGTGAAACTGCATTAGCAATGGAGATGGCATCACTCAATGCACAAGAATTTTCAAGCAAGCTGAAGGAGACGGGGAATGTAAACAGTGTGAGGGAAAATGAAAAAAGGCAGTGGAAAAAGAAATCTGAGCCACACCGTACACAAAAGAGCTGGCTACCAAAACAAGATGGTGACCAGAAGGAGTTTAAGCCTTGCTACAGATGTGGGGGTAAGCAGCATTCACACGAGGCATGTAAATTCAAGGATGAAAAGTGCCACAATTGTTCGAAAGTGGGACATATTGCACGGATGTGTAGGAACAGGAAGACGCATTATGTACAACAGGAGGCTGGGGAAAGCGATACAGATGAAGAGCTTTCTGTGTACACAGTGTACACTGCTGCTAACAAAACACATGGCATTCACATCCCTGTTACAGTTGAAGGCAGGGTGGTGGATATGTTACTGGACACAGGAGCTCAAGCAACTCTAGTGTCAGAGACTGTTTACAGAAAGTCGTTAGCTCATCTAACCCTGAGGAAATGCAACACAAAACTGTTCACTTTTACGGGAGAGAGAATCCCCACGCTGGGAGAAGTGACAGTAAATGTAGAATATGAGTGGCAGACAGACAAGTTGCCCCTGGTGATTGTGAAGGGAGACAGACCAGCGCTGCTAGGTTGTGACTGGCTGAAGATACTCAGGCTGAACTGGAGAGAAATATTCACAGTGAGAGCCAGCAGTGACAGTGATGGAGACATGGAGGCTGTGTTACAGAAACACAAGGCTGTGTTTGAGGAAGGCCCCAGCACAATCTGTGAGTTCAAAGCCTCTATCAGAGTAAAGCCAGGAGCCCAGCCCATCATCAGGAAGGCTAGACCGATGCCATATGCCCTCAAAGAACCAGTTGAGAAGGAGCTGGATCGACTGGAAGGACTAGGCATCATATCCAAGGTTGACAGAAGTGAGTGGGCGTCGCCCATAGTCATAGTCCCAAAGCCGGATAAGTCAATCAGGATCTGTGGTGACTACAAGGTAACCATAAACCAGAGTGTGGAGGAAGAAACATACCCACTACCGAACACAGAGGATCTGTTCGCAACATTGGCTGGAGGAAAGTTGTTCACCAAATTGGACTTGTCACATGCATATCAGCAGTTAGAACTGGATAAAGACTCTGAAAAATATCTCACGGTGAACACACACCGGGGACTGTATGTGTATCACCGTCTCTCATATGGAGTCTCCAGCGCGCCATCCATCTTCCAGGGAGTGATGGATCAAATCCTGCAAGGGCTAGACCACGTGACATGTTTTCTGGATGACATTCTCATCACAGCGGAGTCTAAAGAGGACCACTTGAAAATGCTGGACGAGGTCCTGAGTCTTCTGGGGAGATATGGCGTCAGAGTGAAACGTGCCAAGTGCAAATTCATGGAGAGCAGAGTGGAGTATTTATGGCACATGGTGGACAGCGAAGGACTCCACCCCACCAAAGAGAAGGTGGAAGCGATAATGAATGCTCCAAGCCCCACAAATGAATCGGAACTCCGTTCATTCATTGGATTATTGAACTACTATGGGAGGTTCATAAAGAACCTGTCTTCTCTGTTACAACCACTGTATGCGCTACTGAAGAAGGACAGACCTTGGAAGTGGACAGCGGAATGTGACCAAGTGTTCAAAAAGGCGACAAACCAGCTGTTAGAGAGCACAGCGGTTGTACATTATGACACCAAGAAGCCAATGAGGCTAGCATGCGATGCATCACCCTACGGGGTAGGTGCGGTGATATCGCACATCATGGACTCGTTGACAGTCACTCAAAATGGCTCGAAGTTGTTCCCATGACAACCACTACAGCAGTGAAGACCATTGACGTGCTCCGGAACATATTTGCTTCTCAGGGCCTACCAGAAGAAGTGGTTTCAGATAATGGACCACAATTTACATCCTGTGAGTTCAAGCAGTTTCTGAGGAGCAACAGTATCAAACAGACACTGGTGCCAGCATACCACCCCGCCTCGAACGGGGCAGCGGAGAGGTCCGTACGAACCGTTAAAGCAGCACTCATGAAACAGGTTATTGGAGAAGAGGTTCTGCAGACCAAACTGTCACTACAACACAGACTGGCAAACGTCCTGTTGATGTACAGGAGCACACCGCACTCGGTGACAGGAGTCACACCAGCGGAGCTGTTCTTAAAACGTCAACTGAGAACCAGATTCAGTCTACTCAAACCAAGCCTGGCGAGAACAGTTGAAGAGAAACAACTAAAGCAAAAGACCTACCATGACAAAACAACAACAAAGCTGAGAGACCTACAGCCAGGTGACCAAGTGCGTGTAAAAAACGTCTGTGAGGGAAAGGAAAAGTGGTTAAGAGCAACAGTGGTAAAGCGCCTCGGACCAGTCAGGTACCTGATCGACGATGGAGGGAGACAGCGCTCAGTCCATATTGACCACTTACTGTTCTCCAGAGAAGAAACACCATACCAACACACCAGTGAAAATGTGACACAGACTCTGGATTGCACAGAGCCGTCTGTCAGACCAACCACTAAAGAGACTCAGATCACCAGGGAGTCCACACCAGGACCAGCTCACACTCCGAGGAGGCCTGCAAATGACAGCCCTGAACCGCCACCACCACCGCAGCTGCAGCAAAGCCCAACACAGCATAAACCATCGCAGAGTACAGCTCAACCCAGAGACACTCTGCCGACACCTGTTAAAGCAAGCAGTCCTACCCTGAGCCGGTACCCGCAAAGAGCGCACAGGACACCAGCAAGGTTCAAGAATGATTAGATGAGACTCAAGCTGTTAAAGAGAAACGAATGTTCTTTCGTATTAGTGATGTTATGTTCTGGGAATGTTTTAATAGAACAAAAGGCACTTTAAAGATACGGGTGTTGTTATAACGTATTAAGTTATGCCAGTAATTGTTGAAGTGATTTTGGTTATGGGGATAACAAAGGAAAAGAAAAACGAAACAGTACGAGTTTGTATTTACAGGGAAGGAGTGTAATGTATTGGATATTACATATAGCCTATAGCTAGAGTGTCACCACCATCTACTGGCCACTATTATCATGCCCTGGATTACGTGCAGTCGAGACCCATTAAACCAGCTATACAGCACGTATCTGTCTCCGGAGTATTCTTATAGATCATAAGAACCCTAATATGTTACAAAGCATGTGAGATATAAACCCAGTTACGAAGCGGGTTAGTAATGAGTATGCGATAGCTTAGCTTTTAGTTAATGCGGAAGAGACCTTGTGAACGTAGAAGCAGACGAGCGACTGCGGAAGTGTGGTAGATATTGCCCACATTGCGTTTTAGCTGAAGTATATGCGTCATGACAGGGGGTTCACCACGACCCACATCTTAGCTTCAGTTAGGCTAGCACAACAGTTTAGCCCGCGTGTCGCCCCACCCCTTCAGCCCAGCAGTGGACGTCACTACACTGCACGCTCCTCCAGCCCCTCCGAGCCGTTACCCCAGCAGTCACCTGCCCAACGTCTACCCAGCCCCGCTGCCTGCGATCACGGGACCTCTCGACGGCCATCTCACCACACGGACGGTTGGTGGTGGGAGCGGGCCCGCCATTTGGATAAGTACAGCGAGCGCTCCGAGTGCTGAAACTTTATCGGTAGACATTCTCTCTGTGCGGCACGGGCTCCTTAAGGGCGAAAAGCAGTGCTTTGAACTGACGCTGGTAACGGTGTTTAGGGGCGCCCCAACCTTTTATTATTTTTTTTTGTTACGCATATAGACTGCCCTTCCAACTGAAAAATGTCAGGATAGAATCAAAATATTAGGTAAAGAGAGAGAGATGCCCCATATTCCATTGCAGTTTGCACGGCCTCCTCAGCGTGCCTCTCCGCGGACCTATATATTTTATGCATAGCGTGGGTGGTGATGATGATGATGATAGAAACCGCTGTGGCGCATACAGTTGAATGCTGGTATTACACTCATTGAGGGACACAAAGAAGTCAAGTCCGATGGGTTTTGGAATCTCAAATACAAATCGGGATTGGAATAAAAAATGCATTTATATTAAATACAGAATATACAGCACTTCTTGGGGTCTGTAGGGTAAGCACTTATTCCCTCCCCCCTGAACATTTATGGAGATGTATGGGCCTTTTAAGTCAGTGATAAAAGTGTCTTTCAAGGATAAGTGAGCTCCTGCACTGATTATTATAGTTCAATATTCAATATTTGATCACCAAAACCCCCCAAAAAGCATAAAAAGGGGGCCCCCCGCCCAAAAAGGGCCCTTCAAAATTGTGCTTGCGCGCTATGCGCGCTCGGTTAATATATACACACAAGTGTAGTGCCATTTTCAGCCTTTGAGCACCTGCCCCTCTAAAGTCCTGTGCACGTCCCTGGTGCCCAGGGCGGAAATATCTTTAATCATTGTGTAATTATTTGTAACTTGCATCAGACTTCCAGTAGAGGACAGTTTAATGGGACCACTGTGTGCGTGTCTGTTAATGTGCATTGGCCACCCCTGGTATAGTATATAGTATATTGTATTGTAACTCAGTTACTATTCTACTCTGCATTGTACATTGTATGTCTATTGAACACTTTTTGTCTACGTACTTGACTTCTATTTTATACTTACCATACTTTTTATACTTATCTATTTTTATCTAGCACAATCTCTGGAGCAAAACAGAAAGAAGCATTTTATATAAAAGTATCCTGTACTTCTGTATGACAACTGCACAAAAGCTCCACCATTTTTCATCGTATTGCAACACCGTTTTTTGCAAGACGTTCACAGAAAGGTAGAGAAACTAACTGTGTTCTGTTTTATGGCAATAAGGTTCAGGTTTCTGGGAGATAATCCCAAAAAATAAGAGAAATAAAAAAGTTAATCCAGAAGTCAGATGATTGACAGGGGCTGGTGTGAGCTGGGTAGGGTAGTTTATCGAAATTCGAAAGCCCTGAGTCTCTTCCTTCAAAAGACTACACTTTTGGCTGTGCCACTTCCTCCTGTCAATATGCGCCGGTTTCCGACTCAATGCCCTGAGATTTCTATAATCTTATATTTCACTAATAACAGTTAAAATAATTGGTAAACAAACTTAATGCTGAAAATACACTTTTACTGTATATCTCGGGCTTAAGAGGTTAACCATGTGAGGCCCAAATTAAAAAGACATTAGCAACTTCAGAGGCCAGAGGGTGGGACATATAAACGCATTTACTATCAAATAGCATTGTGAGGCTGAACAACAGGACCAATTGACTATACATGTGCTTAAATTTGTTTAAATAAACATTATTTTTTTAAATGGCTAAAAGTGATTTTGTAATTTTGCAACCGTGGGTCTCACAGGGTACTTTTAACCCTGTGAGGCCCAAATAAAAAATACATTAAGGCCAGAGGGTGAGACCTATAAACACATGAAGGGTGCCTTGACTGAAAAAAAAGGTTGAGAAACGCTGGTATAGTGTGGCTCTTTGTGGTACCACAGTAATTTTTGTGGATCTTAGTCTCTGACTTGTTCATTGAGCAATCATTGTTCATTGAGCATCCTGATGGCCTGGGGATAGAAGCTCCTTCTGAGTCTCTCTGTGCTTGCCATGAGACTCCGGTATTGCTTGCCTGACCGCAGCAGTTCAAAGAGGCAGTTGTTTGGGTGGCTGGAGTATTTGATTATTCTCTTCGCCTTGCCCATGCACACTTGTTGTAAATGCCTTGGAGAGTGGGAAGCCCCCCTCCAATTGTTCGTTCGGCTGAACGGGCCACTCTCTGTAGTCTGCTGCGGTCTTGTGCAGTGCTATTCCCAAACCAGGAGGTGATATTGCCAGTCAGGATGCTCTCTATTGTGCATGAGTAGAAGTTCTTGAGGATCTTCTGACTCACGTTGAACTTCCTTAAGCACCTAAGGAAGTAGAGGTGTTGTCGTGCCTTCTTGATAACACTGTCAATGTGTGTGGTCCATGTCAAGTCCTCTGATATGTTGACTCTGAGGTACTTAAAACTGTTCACTCTCTCAACCGGTGCCCCATCGATGCTGAGGGGGCTGTAGTCCCTGACCCCCGACCTCCTAAAGTCCACAATCATCTCCTTTGTTTTGCTGATGTTCAGGGAGAGGCAGTTCTCTTGACACCATCCCGCTAGAACCTTAACCTCCTCCTCCTTGTCTCGTCTCAGTCTGTCGTTCTCTCTCTTCATCTCCTACACCTGGCTCTGCTGAGAGGCCAACTCCTCCCTCTCCCTGGACATGCACGCACACACACACACACACAGACACACACACACACACACACACACACACACACACACACACACACACACGTCACACACAGAAATGCATTGACATTTAATTTAGCATAGGGTCTATGAGGTATTGTGGTGTTGTGCAGGGTGTGTGTGTGTGTGTGCACCCACCTTGTCAACATGTCTTGTGTGTGTGTGTGAGGTATTTTCTTGTAGTCTGTGTGTGTTCCTGGAGCTCCTGGGTATTTTCTTCTAGCTGAGTCATTCTCTTCCTTATCAAGAGGAGCTGCAAAAAAAAATTCATCAATGATGAAGCTGAAGAAAACAAAAACAAACCCAGTGAACTTTGGAAATTACTCAACAATCAACTAGGCTGCAGTAAAAAACTAAAAACTAGATTTTCAAAAATCAACATAAAGACAGAAAACACTATCATTACAGACAAGCTGGATGTGGCCAATTACTTAAACATTTTCTTTACAAACATAGCCACAACACTGGTTAATAAACTACCATCTCACTCTGGGCATTTTGGGGTAGAACACGTCCTAGCCTTCTACAAAAACCTAGGGGTCCGCAAAGACGACTTCAAACTGGAAATGGTAACAACAGATGAGGTGCTCAAAAAACTGAGCGCCCTCCAACCTAACAAGGCCACTGGCCATGACAATATCCCCTCCAAATTCCCCAGAGACTCAGCAGCCACCATCACCCCAGTCATCACCCACATAATAAACCTCTCCATAAAACAGGGATACGTCCCCAAAGACAAAATTGGCTACGAAATGGCTACGAACAGGTCGAAAAGTACCTTGCGGAAAAAAAGCAAATCTACAAATTCCAATCTGGCTTCAGAACATCCCATTCCACTGACACATGCCTTCTCTATTTGAACGACCACATCAAACAAGAGGTGGACGCGGGCAAATACTGCGGCATGGTCATGCTGGACCTACAAAAGGCCTTCGACACTGTCAATCACTCCATTCTGATTGACAAGCTAAAAGCAATTGGTTTTGATAATTCATCAGTGAGCAATCCTACCTGGAGGGGAGAGAACATAATGGTGGAGGTGAACGGTACACTGTACCCCCCCCCCCCTCCCAGTGAACTGTGGTGTTCCACAAGGAAGCATACTAGGACCGTTACTGTTCCTAATTTATGCAAATGAGATGTCATCAGCTTGTGACTGCAACTTGTTCCTGTTCGCCAGGGACGTGCACAGGACTTTAGAGGGGCAGGTGCTCAAAGGCTGAAAAGGGCACTACACTTGTGTGTATATATTATCCGAGCGATTTTTAAAGGCCCTTTTCGGGCGGGGGGGGGGCCCCTTTTTTTTTTTTTTTTGTCTTTTTCCCCCTCCATTTTCCTCCGATTTTTCGTATGCCAATTCCCAGTCCCTTCCTGGTCGCTGCGCACTTACCCCCCACAGTCAGATCATCTGGGAGAGTGGAGGCTACCACGTGCTTCCTCCGACACACAATCACCGCTTCTTTTCACCTGGCAGCGCGGATTCTCATCGAGAGGGCGTAGCGTGTGGGAGGACCACACTATCCCCCTCAAGTCCTATCCGCGCTTAGCAGGCGCCCCGACCGAACTGTAGGAGTCGCTGTTTACAACGACCCAGACCCACCCCCATGGCCGCCTAGTTATAGTTGAAAGTGGGGGTGCAATTTTTTTTTTAATTTTTAATTTTTTTTTAATTTAAAAAATCTGCCATGGAGGGCACGACCCCCTCCATGGCAGATTTTTTTTTTTATTTAATGAACCTGTACGTGCAATTTCCTGCAATATAGAGCCTTCAATCTTGACCAATAAAGCTGCTCTTTTCACTATAAAACTCAGTTTATATTGCAGTATGATAGCCAATTACTATAATAATAATAATATATTAATATATATATATACTGTATATACACTGTATATTGATTTTTCGCTCATTCATTTTTATTAAATCAATCTCCTTTCAAATAGGCCAAGTTTTTAATAAGAAAGAGAAAAAAGATATATTTCCATTACCTGTAAATCTTGTGTCTTTCTCTCCTTCTCTGCCTCCTCCCTGAGTCTGCAGTGCACAATCATGACATCGATCTCAAAAAAAAAAAAAAAGAAAAAAAATGGAGGCCCCTCGTCACTATAGGCCCACGGGCCGCGGCCGTCGTTAATACGGCCCTGCTCGTCTGCCATATAGATAGCGTTAACGTTTGCAAATGAAGTCAACGTCATCCAGCTCACAGTGCCTCACACCACATTATCTAGATAACGTTAGCTAGCGGCTAGCACTAAAGCTAACGCCAACCAGAGAGGCAAACGTTATTATTATTTATTCGAGGAAACCGTATGACCAGATCGCAATTCGGGACCGTGAAACACTTTTATTGTATTGCGTGGTAGAACCGTAGTCCGTAGAAGTTCTACTACCACTCAATAGTAACTTATGTCTAACATAATCCTTTTATTTGAACAACTTACTGGAAAAGCCTGCCTGCCTGCCACCAATATTATGACACACTCTGTGGGCTTTGATTTACACTCAGCCTACCCGCTGCAGCCGTGCAGCCAGACTGCAGCGCTGTGTGCTGAAGGTCTACGCGCTGGAGATGGGAGGTACTGGATCAAACCATAATGGGGCAGGGGGGGGGGTTCGCAATCTTTGGAAACTTAAAAACTTGTTATTAAGTGTCATTGCGTATTATTAATTTGATTGAAATTACGTAGTTATGGTTAGATTTATATATTGGGGGGGGGGGTATATCATATTTTTCATATGATCAAAAAGTGGTGGAGCAAGATCATAACCTTGCTCCCCCAAGTTCAATAGTGGGAGAGCAGCCGCTCCCAGTGCTCTTAGGGCCAGGCGGCTATGCCCACCCCGCCAGCTTCTCCCACCCTCTAATACAGCCAATTGTATTAGTGCAGACGGCCAGCCAAGCTGGTGACAACCCCGGAGCTACAGCTCCGGGGTTGGTGACGAACGCAATCTCCGCTCGGCCACCTAACCGCCTAGGGGGGGGGGGGGGGGGGCTTTTTATGCTTTTTGGGGGGTTTTGGTGATCAAATATTGAATATTGAACTATAATAATCAGTGCAGGAGCTCACTTATCCTTGAAAGACACTTTTATCACTGACTTAAAAGGCCCATACATCTCCATAAATGTTCAGGGGGGAGGGAATAAGTGCTTACCCTACAGACCCCAAGAAGTGCTGTATATTCTGTATTGTTTAATATAAATGCATTTTTTTATTCCAATCTCGATTTGTATTTGAGATTCCCAAATCCCATCGGACTTGACTTCTTCGTGTCCCTCAATGAGTGTAATACCAGCATTCAACTGTATGCGCCACAGCGGTTTCTATCATCATCATCATCATCATCATCATCATCATCACCACCACGCTATGCATAAAATATATAGGTCCGCGGAGAGGCGCGCTGAGGAGGCCGTGCAAACTGCAATGGAATATGGGGCATCTCTCTCTCTTTACCTAATATTTTGATTCTATCCTGACATTTTTCAGTTGGAAGGGCAGTCTATATGCGTAACGGTAAAAAAAATAAAAATAATTTATTTTAATTTTTTTCAAAAAGGGCACTTTTTTGATGAGGCTCAAAAAGGCAGGTGCTCGAGCACCCCTTGGCCTCTATGTGTGCACGTGCCTGCTGTTCGCAGACAACTCAGCTTTGCTGGTTTCTGACAGGGACAAGTTGCAGGTTGAAAAAGCCCTCAGCACTGAACTCGGCAGAATCTGCACCTGGCTCGCTGATAACAAACTATCATTACACCTGGGTAAAACAGAGTCCATTATCTTTGGATCAAATAACAAACTCAGCAAGGCCAACGGCTTCTCTGTTACAGTGGGTGACAATATTGTAACAAGGAAAAATGAAATTACCTACCTGGGTTCCATCCTACAGGCAAATCTTTCCTGTGACAAAATGGCAACCAAAGTAATCAAAAAAAGTCAACCAATGAACAAGATTCTTGTACCGGATCTCCTCTCAAGAATACCTTAAGACTCTAACTGCAGCACTCATTCAAGGGTACTACGACTATTGACATTATATCTTCAATAACTATGGTTGCACCTCATGGTACCTTAAAGGCCCTAAAAACAAGACTACAAACATCACAAAACAAACTGGTCAGACTACTGCTTGACCTTTTTGCCAATTTTGACAACCTAGGATGGCTTAGAGTAGACGACAGCAACTTGCAATGGGACTGGTCTACAAGATACACTGCACCACAAAGATACCCATGATGTACATGTCGAAATACTTCCCAGAGGTCAGTGAATTCCATGACCACAACACCAGAGGAAGTTCCACAAATCACGGTCAACCCAGATTCGGCTCAAACAAGGGAGTAAACACGGTTCGCAATTATGCCACAACAATGTGGAACACCCTACCCACAGCCGTAAAATAATGTGAATCCCTACCCTCCTTCAAAACCGCTCTCAAAGAGCACCTACGGGTGGCTGCAATTAGAAACTGGCCCCGGTAAATGTCACCCCCCCCACCCCCCTCTAATGTACAGTTTCTTCCCCTTTGGATGTATACATTTAGTTATGATCTCTTTTTCTTGACAGTACTGTATATTTGTATGTCTTGTATGTCATAAATTAATTGAAAATAGAGGACCCTTATGTAAAACGAGACAAAAGTATTTTTCTGGTCTTCATCCTCTTAGCAGTTGTTAGTATTTTTTTGTATCCACTTTTTTCTCCCATTTTCAATTTTTCTCCCATCCCAATTTCGTATCATCCAATTCAACCCTCCCCTATCTCGAACGTTGTTTCATGCCTCCCACAAGCCGGCTGTAATGTGGACGAAGCCATACATTGCACGAGTCCCCTCCGGTACTCGAGGTAGCAGCCGTCGCATCTTTTCACCTGCGCAGCGCGATCTTTCAGCGTCAGTGGTCTGCGCTTTGGAGGGACGCCGCCCCCATCGCTTCTTGATTCTACTGTGCAGGCGCACAAACCGACCTGTAGGAGTCGCTGTCCACAACGTCCGATCCCCACCCATCAGTTTCCCACCCCCTAATACTGACAATGTGTATTAGTACGGACGACCAGCTAAACTGAAAGCAATGTGGAGCGCTGGGATCGAACCCAGCGTCTCCAGCATTGGAGGTGAGCGCATTGCCCACTGCACCACCTAGCCGCCCGTAGCAGTTGTTAGTATTGAGCTGTACTGTATTGTATCCATTCTGCAATCTGTTAATAAAGTTAGGTAATTTCATCTTTCCTTGTGACAATATTGTCACCCACTGTAAGAGAGTGGCCTTGCTGAGTTTACTATTTGATCCAAAGAGAATGGATTCCGTTTTACCCAGGTGTAATAATAGTTTGTTATCAGCGAGCCAGGTGAGTTCAGAGCTGAGGGCTTTTTCAACCTGCAACTTGTCCCTGTCAGAGACCAGCAGGGCGGAGTCGTCCGTGAATAGGAACAAGTTGCAGTCACAAGCAGATGACATGTCATTTGCATAAATTTGGTACAGTAACGGTCCTAGTATGCTTCCTTGTGGAACACCACAGCTCACTGGGAGGGGGGGGGGGCAGTGTAATGTTCACCTCCACCATCTGTTCTCTCCCCTCCAGGTAGGATTGCATCCAGCTCACTGATGAACTATCAAAACCAATTGCTTTTAGCTTATCAATCAGAATGGAGTGATTGACGGTGTTGAAAGCCTTTTGGAGGTCCAACATGACCATGCCGCAGTATTTGCCCGCGTCCACCTTGTGTTTGATGTGGTCGTTCAAATAGAGAAGGCATGTGTCAGTGGAATTGGATGTTCTTAAACCAGATTGGAATTAGTAGATTCGCTTTTTTTCGGCAAGGTACTTTTCTACCTGTTCATAGACAAGTTTTTCCATAACCTTCGAGATGGAGGTAAGAATAGAAACAGGGCGGTAGTTGCCTGGGTCTAATTGTCTGCCTTTTTTGTGCAGGTGGGTCACTCTCCCAATTTTTTTATCTTTGGGGACATGCCCTTTTTTATGGAGAGGTTTATTATGTGGGTGATGATTGGGGTGATGGTGGCTGCTGAGTCTCTGAGGAATTTGGAGGGGATATTGTCATGGCCAGTGCCCATGCCCATGCACACAAGTCACGGCACTTTGCGAGCGTCTAGCGGCTGCATTTTTCGCAGAACATATAATATGCCGTTCGAAAGATCTATTTATTGCTGTTTGAACGCCACCTCACTCGACCAAATCCGTGCCTCGGTTCTCGAGTTACATGACGATATGTCAGGCGACCGTCTTTTTACGTGCCGCGTGTCAGATGACCACCCCGGACTCCAGACGCTCCAGAACTGCCAATCATCTGCTGATGGCGAAAATGATTGGTCAGCGTTGTAGCCAATGAGTGTACCTTTCCAACGATACCCCACGTGGGGGAGTGCAAATAAGGGAACTAGGTGAAAGTTGAACAGCGAAAACGATAGGTTATGTATATAACTAGGTTGAGTACTGGCTGAGCGTCTCGCTCTTCGCCATCGAGATGTACCTCATCTCCAGTACCTACTGTACTTCATTAACGAAAAACAAATGCGCCCAGCATCTGACCAGGCCCCGCCCCAGTGCCGTACTATAAGGCAGCAGGCGTGGTCACCACTCGCCCTTCCTCGGAAAAAGTTTCCATCAGAAAAAACCCTCCCAAGGGACCTCAGGGCGCGCTAAGAGCAAGACACTCAGCCAGTACTCATATAACTAGGTTATATACATAACCTATCGTTATATAGTCGTACTGGCGAATCGCGTCTTGCTCTTCGCCATTGAGATATGGGGACAGAGCAGACGCAAGGACCGACAAATGCACCCCCTGAGGACCCGTAAGCCCACATCACGGGCGAGGGAAGTCCCGTCACCCCTCCTTCCTAGTGAAGAGGGGGCGACAGTCAACTCCACCCAAGTGCGAAAAAGAGGGAATTAGAAACCTCTAAGTCTAAACGCACAGCACAGGCGGGACCACGTGTGACACAACACCTTGTGGTCCACACCCACACATCCCTGCTAACCCACCGAAAGGTGGGAAGCAGGGGAGGTTCCAGACCTCAGAACCGCCTGGGAGACAGAACCCCCGGTCATGTCCAAGAGGTAAAACCTTACGAAGGGACCCGGGGAGGACCATGAGGCCGCAACACAGATGTCCTCCACCGAGGCCCCTCCTAACAGGGCGGCAGAGGCCGCCACCCCACGAGTGGAGTGCGCCCTGACACCCCCAGGGGGGCCAGCCCAGCCAACGTGTAGCAAAGGGCAATGCCCTCGCACAACCAATGGGACAGGCGCTGTTTCGACAGTGCCTTACCAGCGCGAGAGCCACCGTAACAGACAAAAAGTTGATCGGTAGCCCTGAGGCCCTGAGTACGGCTGAGGTAAATCCCCAAGCCCGGACCGGACATGACAGGTGAAGGCTCGCCTCTAATTCACTAGCGTGAGGAGGCGGATGAAAACGCCTGAACCACAATATCCCCGGAGCAAAAGAGCTTCGGATATTTTTTGGCATGAAGACTGGGTTAGGCCTCAGAGTGGCACCGCTATCGAAACGAATAGACACACTCAGGCCGCACCGAGAGAGCACAGAGCTCACCCACGCGCTTAGTGGAGGTGATGGCCAGCAGGAACGCAGTCTTGAACGACAGCTGTTCCAAAGGCGCTTGCTCAAGAGGCTCAAACAGGGCCTCGGACAACCGACCAAGGACCAATTGAAGATCCCAACTCGGAGCCAGAGAACGTTTCACCGGCTTAAGGCGCCGAGGCGCCAAGCAGGAAAACGCTTCACAAGAGGGTGGCCTTACACCACTCTTGGAAAATACGCCACCTACCCGTGTAACCCGCGATAGTGGAGGGAGCATGCGCGTTCCGGATGGTACCAACCACAGAAGGATCCATCCCCTCCAGACTCACCCTCTCACCAGCCAAACCATCAGCGGCTGGCCCAAGACAGGGAACTAACACAGAGACCCGTGCGCTTGAGAGAGGGCCCGCGATGACCAAGGAACAGGCCACGACGGGGCTACCAAGAGCTGGATCAGGACCGGGAACCACACAGCTGCGCCCCGGTCCGGCACAATCAGGATCAAGGACCTGCGCTCCTCAACGTACCCGCCCCAACAACTGACCTAACAGATGTATGGGGGGAAAGAATCCCAGGCGGCACGGCATCGGTCCCAGACCTGCCTGACTATGTCCGGACGTAATCCCCACCCGTCAGGGTGAGGACCACCCCGCGACATCACACCTGTACCCACATTCACCCTGCCGGGGATGTGGAGAGCCCTCAGGCTGTGCAGATGGAGAACGCCCATAGCCAGCCGCCCGCCGCCCGGTACAGACGGGGGGAGCGTACTCCTCCCTGTCTGTCGATATACGACGCTGACGTCGTATTGTCCGTCCTGATCAAACACCGTTTGAGGACCAGAAGGACCGCCTTCAATACCAACACATTGAACGTAGCGCAGACCGGGCAGCATGGCTTGCCAGCTGCCCCCTACTGCGTTGGCCCGACGCGTCACCAGCGAGGGAGGCATCGGTGAAAAACGTGACGTGTGACAGCCTACTGCCCATGGGGACCCCCCTGGTGAGGACCCCAGGCCCTCCCCAGGGGGCGAGGTCCCCCAGTACTGACACGGGAACCTTAGCCGCTTCCACTTGCCTCTCACCGGGTCTATTTCCATACTGGAAAAAAACCACCTCCGTAACCTCCTCCTGGGTGAAGAGGAGGCCAAGAGGGACCACGGAATGAGCAGATGCCATCATACCGAGCAGGCGTATCACAGACAGCGCCGTAACCGTCCTAGGACGGAACCTCCCGAGCGTGTCGACAACACACTCTGAGAGGGATGCCCATAGCACTCCCCCCGTTGACTGGGAAGAGGAGTACTCTACTTCCAGTCTACAGCAAACCCCAGGCTGGTAGGAATTCCACCACCTGCCTGGTATGAGACCTGACGATCCACCTTGACCGCCAAGGACCAGAACGTCGTCAGGGCAGAATACACTCCGTAACCCCTGACGACGCAGAGGCCCCAGTGCGGCCTCCACGCACTTGGTGAAGAGCGGGGAGCCAGAGAAAAGCCGAACGGCAGCCTCTGGTACTCATATGCTAAACCCTGCAAAGGAAGCGTAGGTAAGCCCTAGGATGGAAGATCGGGGATGCGAATCCGCATCCTACAGGTCTATGGAGGAGAACCAGGCCCCCACCTGACAGTGTTCAACAGGTAGGAGATGATCCAAAAAATGCTGAACCTTCCCATGGGACAGGTCCAGCATGGGTCTGACACCCCCCCCTCCCGATTTCTCGGGCACCAGAGAATACCGGGAGGAAAACGCCACGACGATGGCTTGCTTCATCCACAGAGATTGGATCTCGTTGACCAGAGCTGTCACTGCTGTTGACCCTGACAATAGGGTCGTACCAAACCCGAAAACGGGTGGGGTTGTGTAAATACAAGTCCCCGCCACAGCGTTCTCTCTATCCACCTCGACATATGGTACTGCTGTAGCCATATGTGATGATACTCCCAACGCACCCGCCACCATTTGCCGCAGGTCCGCTAGGAACTGTAGATAGGCGGCCCAGTCCCACCCGCTGTGCGTAGCCAACCCTGGACCCGTGCGAGCAGAGCGTTCCGTGGAGTCGGGTCGGACCCTGACACTACCCACGAGGCAATCGCTCCCAAGGGGGGGACCCCGACAGAAAGGGCCGGTTTGATACGGGGGAAGCTGACATCAGTCTAGGTGACAAAAGCTCCCCCACTGAACACCCCTCCAGAACATGCTGAGGAGTTGTTCTGCAGCTAGACATGCAAGGTGTGAGGCCCCCATGGGTTCCTACACACCGTAGCCCTGCAGTGATATTACTACCACCCAAATCACGTGCGCCTGCGAGACCACTGCCAATCTTTCAGGAGTGGGAGGCACCAACATGATACCCGGCCTGGCGAAGGCGAGGTCGGGGAAGCCCGCACTGTGTGCCTCAAAAAGGTCTCGAGCCCCCCTGCTGACAACACTTGTAGTTGACAGACGTAACACCAGGCTCAACCAAACACAGCTTATGGTGTGGGAGCCGCTTGACAGCACAACATTCTCACGGACAGACCCAGGCTCAGCCATCAACTGGGTGTCAGCCTCTGTCCCCATGAGAAGCGAAACATGGGGCCGCATGCGCTTCAACGAAGGCTTGCGGCCCGCGGCCAAAGGAAACAAATCAGAGCCCCTTTTCCGCTGGTGTTGGGGGAGGGAGTGATCGGAGAGCGGGCTGCTCGCGGCAGGACCGCGACGGTTTCTCAGGCCGTGCTCATCCAACATGGCCGATCCCTCGGCCGCCAAGGCTGTCGGCCTTGTGGACACCTGTTGACTCAACGCCCAGGATACCTCTTGCGGGGGAAACATGGCCGCCTGTCGAGGGCCCCGCCATAGTCGCTGACGAGGCCGTGCTCTCACCTCTGGCTGCACGGCGTGAGGCGGTGTGGGGCCTAGGACAAATACCGCCCGCGCTCCAGCGGAAGACCAAGATCCTCTGCGGAGAGGGGAGCCCTGAGGAGGGAACCTCCCTGCGGTTATAGCTTGCGGCTAGGTCAAAGCTAATAACGTCAACAACCTCGCGCAATGTTCCGACGTCGGCTGGCCCTCAAGGCCCCGCCACCAGACACCATTTTTGACAGAAAAAACAGCTATTCGAACACAGTTACCAATCGCTGCCAATTCCATACCGTGGCGGTACAGGCTTTAACAGCCCACCAGCCACTCGCCGGGCCGACCCACCTCATGGCGTCGGCCGGGCGGGGCACTGTTTCAACATGTCAAAAGCAAAGGACTGATGCTAAACACGGAGCACCAGTAGTGGTTGCAACCAGCAACCTCCACTGTGGTGTGCACCATCAAGGGGTTAATGAATAAATGAACTAAACACCACCAATATACTGTAGAATGGGCTAGCCCATACATACAACGTTAAGGGGATGCGGACCAAATAACCAGTCCCGCATTCATTCATAATATTCACAAACAGCACACCAGCCCTAGACCTCAGCCCATTTACCCATGAAAAGGTAAACAAAGCCCCCCCGCAATACTCCCCAGTAGACACCGATTGACCATCAGCATGAATGGTTAAGAGGAGGGAAGACTGTAGACAGAAATCCTGCAGCGGGGAGACAAAACAGAAACAGTAGCCCAGCATAGCATAGCGTTAGCCGCGCGCTCCAGGGTAACGGGGAAAACAACAGCGTTTACCCAGACATCCTGCCCCTGGCGCCGATACACAACTCGGTTGTCTCCCGGGACAACCCGAGCAACATCACCAACGGCAGCATTGTTATGCCTAGTGACATCCCACAGCGGGGAACATTAGAACAGTGACCCAGCATTATAGCATTTAGTATTAGCAGCGCGCTCCAGGGCAGCCTGGAAAACGTCCAACTCAGAGGGACGTTTACCCAGACATCCCGCCCCTTGCGCCGATACACAACTCGGTTGTCCAACAGAACAACAAGCAGCATTACTAACACCAGCGTTAATGCCTGATGGCACAGAGCCTACCTGGTGCGAGTTAGCTCGATAGCTAAACATTGCACGCTGTCCCTCGAACCGCTGCCAAAAGACGAGGAACACCAGGACAGACCCGACGTGCCGTTGGAACATGCCGAGAAGATTCCAGGGGCTGGCAAATCTTCGGCGAATACCCAACATTGCGCAATTTCTCTTATACTTTTCATAACGCTAGTTCACAGGGTGCAAGCATCCGCCATGATGAAAACGAAATAGAGGAAGGGCGAGTGGTGACCACACCTGCTGCCTTATAGTACGGCACTGGGGCGGGGCCTGGTCAGATGCTGGGTGCATTTGTTTTTCGTTAATGAAGTACAGTAGGTACTGGAGATGAGGTACATCTCGATGGCGAAGAGCAAGACGCGATTCGCCAGTACGACTATATAACTGGAACAGAACACAGAACCGTGGTGGATGAGTAAAAGGATTTTGGAAAGCTTTTTCTTTTGCTTCAGTTTTACTCGGACGTCTCTCAAAGACCCATTTGGACCTGAACTACATAAGACTTCAGGCTATGGGACTGCAGGGTTTTCCAGCTTATACCTCTATGCTGGAATATTGGAATATGGAATCTTGCAACCACTACAGAAAGATTTTAGTACACAAGTTCAAGTTCAACTCAAGTTCAGACCTCTGTTACTCTATTTATTTAGCACTAAAAGTGATTTACCTTTTTTGCATTAGTATTTAGTAACTTCAGAATGTTATCTTTCAAAAGAGACCAGGATCATGCATGTGCTATAAGTATAAAGCTAAGCTTTGTAAAAGAAAAAAATAATGTATGCAGTCCACTGGCTTCCTCACCACTTTAGAAATAACAGATATAATGTCTGTACAGCATTAGAGTAGGTAAAACAGTAGGAATGGTATGATATTACTGTTCCACTCTGACTTGTTTACAAGATCCAGTAATAACACTGTTCACCCGATTCTCACAAAATCTGCTGTTTGGAATATTTCATTTAGATAATCGATAGGCCAAACCACACGAGCGCCAGATCCAATCAAATCTGTGAAAACGGAAGGTAAACAGGAAGTGACTCGTTATAATATTACATTTATGTTGATATATTTCTCATACATCAACACATAGCAACTACCGTTTAATGGAACATGGATGACAAATGGTCTCCATGAATGAGCCTGGTGTAGGTGAGTAAAACAGAGTGAAATCTACCTCTCCCTCTTTCCGCTCCAGCAGCGCTGAAATCTTTTTCTTCTCCTTCATCAATCCCTCCATCATCTCCTTCAAGGCCACCACCTCTCCATTTCTTATCCGCAGCTCCGAACTCAGCTGCTGTCTCTCTCTCTGCCACCCTTCTCTCTGCTGCTTCCTCTCCTCCTCCTCCTCCAGCTTCCTGCTCCTCAGCTCCTCCAACTCGTCCCGGAGCCTGTCTGTCTCCGCCGTCTGTCTCTCTAACACCATTAGAATAAAGTAAATCCCAGTAAAATGAAGTAAACCTGAGTAGAATGAAGTAAACGCCATTAGAATGAAGTAAACACCATTAGAATGAAGTAAATCCCAGTAGAATGAAGTAAACGCGATTAGATTAGAATGAAGTAAACCTCAGTAGAATGAAGTAAACCCCAGTAGAATGAAGTAAACGCCATTAGAATGAAGTAAACCCCAGTAGAATTAACCTCATAGCGTGCACTGGCACGTATATGTGCCATTTTGCCCTTGCGCCCAAGTCACGGCACATTTAGCGGCTGCATTTTTCGCCAAACATATAATATACTGTTCGAAATATCTATTTGTTGCCGTTCGAACGCCACCTCACTCGACCAAATCTGTGCCTCGGTTCTCGAGTTACATGACGATATGTCAGGCGTGCGGCTTTTTGCGCGGCGCATGTTAGATGACCATCCCGGACTCCGGATGCTCCAGAACTGCCAATCATCCGCTGATGGCGAAAATGATTGGTCAGCGTTGTAGCCAACGAGTGTAGGTTTCCAACGATACCCCACATGGGATATGCAAATACAGGAAGTAGGGGAAAGTTGAAGAGCGAAAACTAGAATTGAATCACACTTCAGAACTCACGTCAGTGGATGAGGAAATGGATTTTGGAAAGCTAGATACCAAGAAGCTTTTTTTTTTGGTGCCGGTTTTACTCGGACGTCTCTCAAAGACCCATTTCTGAACGGATTTTTATGAAATGTGGGCCTGTACTACAGAAGACTTCAGGCTATGGAACCGCAGTGTTCTCCTGCTCATACTCTTATGCTGGAATATTGGAATATGGAATCTTGCAACCACGAGAGAAAAATGTGAGAACACAAGTTCAATTTGTTATAACTTATTATGTATTGTTTTTACTTCTGTTTAACTGTGTTAAACAAACAAACAAGTTCAACTCAAGTTCAGACCTCTGTTACTCTATTTCATTAGCACTAAAAGTAATTTACCTTTTTTGCATTAGTAACTTCAGAATGTTATCTTTCAAATGAGACCAGGATGTGCTATAAGTATAAAGCTAAGCTTAGCAAAAGAAGTATGCAGTCTTCAAGTTCAAGTAAAAAAAATTCCACTTTTCTGGGTGCCTGAATGTATATTATCATCAATACGTTAGTTTACCAATAGGTTAAAGTGTTATTAGATAGATTTTAGTTTCCGTTTTTCTGTTGTTTAGTTCACGAAAGTCTGCCATTTAGAAAAATGTACCGTCAGGAATTGTAGTCTTTTGAAGAGGACATCGAGAGCTTTCAATGAGTGTTGGAACTTTTCAGAAACACCCTACCCAGAGGCCTCTAGGTCAAACAAAGCAAATGGCATTTTTTTTTGATAAAATCTTTTTTATTTTAATTTTTTCAAACCAGAAACAACATAACACAATAATGATAATAATACATAACAGACATCCAAGAACATAAACTAACACAACAATGATTAGAAAATAAATTAGACAGATTATATATTTGATACACAACCAGTCAAAACAAGTTGTCACAAAGTAAAAGGACAATAAAACAAAATCTTTACTATAAAAAAAGGGGCTCACCTAGCCCCATCCACCTCTAGGCCCGACAACCGCAAGCCACAACCCCGGAGGACCCACAGCCCGGCCCCCCGCGAGCCAAGGCATCACGCCTCTTTAGTGCCTCGACCCGCAGAGACCCCAAACCGCGGCCCCCCCCAGTCCGAGCCCACGATCACCAGACCCAGATCAGAGGGGGGTCAGAAAATATACATAGGATCAATATTTAATGAAAAATAATAAACAAAACAAAAATACAAAAAACACCATAACTATTAACATACATGAATATTCGCTCGTTCTATTTAGATGGATCTGTTGGTGATCTGGGTTGCGTGATGATAGCCTAATATTTTCCCATACCGCATCCCAATCAAAATCTATATCCAACTCAGGGATATCCTTTCTCCAAATCGTATCTAAGGGTAGGTCTTTATATGAGGCCGTAAGTAAGTGCCGATAAAAGTCAGAGACGAAGCCTCTCGATGTCTCTCTGTCATAAAAGAATTTGTGAAACCGGTGTCGTTCTACTGGAGCATCCCATGGGACTCCGTGAGCCTTTAGAGCTGCCCTCATTTGTAAATAAAAGAAAAAGGAACTACCGGGGAGATCAAATTCGTTGGATAGGTCCTGAAAAGACCGGATACCAGAGTCGTTGAAAATATCCCTCAATACATGAATACCCTTCCCCTCCCATCTGGGGAATCTAATGGGTCGTTGTCCAATAAGGAGCAAATTGTTATTGAACAGTGGGGAGTGCGTGTGCCATTTATGGCGGTTAGTGCGAGTTCTCTGGGTATCACGCCAAATCTGGATCACATGTGTGATCAGAGGGCCAAATCGTAATTTGCATTGTTTAATTGAGATGTTGGTATACACGATATCTTGAAGTCTGTGTGGGGACACCATCTCCTCCTCCAATGGACGCCAGAAAACAGCCGCTTGAGCGTCAAACCACGTGATAAGAGGTCTTAGAGAGTATGCTTGGAAATAATATTTGAAGTCCGGAAATGCCAAACCCGTCTATTTGTTGCCGTTCGAACGCCACCTCACTCGACCAAATCCGTGTCTCGGTTTTCGAGATACATGACGATATGTCAGGCGCGCATCTTTTTTACGCGGCGCCCGTCAGATGACCACCCCGGACTCAGGACGCTCCAGAACTGCCAATCATCAGCTGATGGCGAAAATGATTGGTCAGCGTTGTAGCCAACGAGTGTAGGTTTCCAACGATACCCCACATGGGGGATGCAAATACAAGAAGTAGGTGAAGGTTGACGAGCGAAAACTAGAAGTGAATCACACTTCAGAACTCGCGGCGGTGGATGAGAAAATGGATTTTGGAAAGCTAGATACCAAGAAGCTTTTCTTTTGGTGCCGGTTTTACTCGGACGTCTCTCAAAGACCCATTTCTGAACGGATTTTTATGAAAGGTGGGCCTGTACTACAGAAGACTTCAGGCTATGGAACCGCAGTGTTCTCCAGCTCATACTCTTATGCTGGAATATGGAATCTTGCAACCACGAGAGAAAAATGTGAGAACACAAATTCAAGTTCAACTCAAGTTCAGACCTCTGTTATTCTATTTCATTAGCACTAAAAGTGATTTACCTTTTTTGCATTAGTAACTTCAGAATGTTATCTTTCAAAAGAGACCAGGCTCATGGATGTGCTATAAGTATAAAGCTAAGCTTAGCAAAAGAAGTATGCAGTCTTCAAGTTCAAGTAAAAATAAAAATTCACTTTTCTGGGTGCCTGAATGTATATTATCATCAATACGTTAATTTACCAATAGATTAAAGTGTTATTTTGATAGATTTTAGTTTCCGTTTTTCTGTTGTTTAGTTTACGAAAGTCGGCCATTTAGAAAAATTTACTGTCGGGAATTGTAGTTTTTCTTTACGCCGTTTTGAAGAGGACATCGAGAGCTTTCAATGAGCGTTGGAATTTTTTCAGAAACACCCTACCCAGAGGCCTCTAGGTCAAACAAAGAAAATTGCTTCTGTATGACATTTTTTAATATCTCTTATTACTCGGGATAATAAACCACAAAACGTAACGTTATTGGCATATATTGGAGCGCAGTTAGTTTGTCTCCACTATTTTTAGCATGTAGCAACAATCAGATTTGAAATTAGTTTCAAAATGGCGGCACTCTGGCCAGAATAATAAACCTACTGTACATACAGTAGATTTCATTATCTGTTCTTATGCACGCCTGGTGATACTAAATCCAAATTGAACTTGAACTTGAAAGATAAGATTTGGCACAATCCATAAATGCGTCAATTGGCTATAATAAGGTCATTTATAAGCCTGCTATTCTATATTCTATAATAATATTTCAAATTGCATTGGTCCGGATGGGAGAACTCAGTACTGTATCTACAAAACCTTCTGTTTAATCATCTTCCCTTTAGTCATTTCCTTAGATTATTTGTACACGTGATCTCAAGACGTTACTGAACGAGATCAGTGGCAGTTTTTCATGTCTGGTCATTTTTAGCATGGTGTTATTCACTGTCAAATATGCAAAGAAAAATCATAATTCATATTCTCCTTTGTTTCATCACAATTTAAGCAAGCCTAGTAATAGACACAATATTTCGGACACTGGGAATATATTCACTGAGGTCCATAGATGTCCCTATACCAAGAACATGCAAATGGACCTTGTAGAAGTTGAGCAATATTCGATTTACTTAGGTATGTATTTTAGGCAGATTTTCAGAAAATAGGGCTCCGGGCTTAAGAGGTTAATTAAACCCAGAGAGAAAGATGTGAGAACACAAGTTAAAGTTCAACTCAAGTGCAGACCTCTGTTACTCAATTGCATTAGCACTAAAAGTGATTTATCTTTTTTGCATTAGTAACTTCAGAATGTTATCTTTCAAAGGAGACCAGGGTCATGGATGTGCTATAAGTATAAAGTATAAAGCTAAGCTTAGCAAAAGAAGTATGCAGTCCTCAAGTTCAAGTAAAAAAAGTTCCACTTTTCTGGGTGCCTGTTAAGAGGTTAATTAAACCCCAGTAGAATTGTGAAAGTGAATGATAGATCAGTTTCCATTGTATTTAGAAATACAAACAGACTCGATAGAGAATCTAACATTAGCTAACAAGCTAACCGCATTAGCTAGATAACGTTAGTCATCTTGTATAGCTAGCCATGTGCAATGCTAACGTAACATCATATCAAGCTGACAAACTGAAATGATATGCAGTGGAAAAGGTTATATCAGGGTGTGTATCTGTGTTATAACACTCACCCTGCAGGGTCTCTTTAGCCTGTATCAGCGTGTGCATCTGAGTCTGTATACATCTCTGGACCTCCAGGTCTGAAGACTGCTGCTGACTGAGACTCAACTGCTGCTGGAGAGACACTGATACAGACCTATAGAGAGAGAGAGAGAGAGAGAGAGAGAGAGAGAGAGAGAGAGAGAGAAATTGAGATCTCATCACTGAGTTGCTCTACATCTTATCTCCTCGACATCTTATCCCTGAGCTGCTCTACATCTGATCTCTTCGACATCTTATATCTGAGCTGCTCTACATATGATCTCGACATCGTATCACCTCTACATTGTATCTCTGAGCTGCTCTACATCTTATTCCCGCTACATTGTATCCCTGCTCGCCTCTACATCTGATCTCTGAGCTGCTCTACATCTTATCTCTGCAACATCTTATATCCAATACATCTTATCTCTGAGCTGCTTTATATCTGATATCCTCAACATTGTATATTTGAGCTGCTCTACATCTGATCTCAACATCGTATCTGAGTGCTCTACATCTGCTATCCTCAACATCTTATCTCTGAGCTGCTCTAAATCTGATCTCCTCAACATCTTATCTCTGAGCTGCTCTACATCTGATCTCCTCAACATTTATCTTTGAGCGCTCTACATCTGATATCCTCAACATCGTATCTGAGCGCTCTACATCTGATATCCTCAACATCTTATCTCTGAGCTGCTCTACATCTGATCTCCTCAACATCTTATCTCTGAACTGCTCTACATCTGATCTCCTCAACATTGTATAGTTGAGCTGCTCTACATCTCATCTCTGAGCTCCTTTACGTCTTATGCTGGATCTGGGACAGAGTGGTTACCTGAGCTCCCCTACGTCCTCCTCCAGCCTATCTCTCCTTCTCCCCAGAGACGACACAGTGTCTTCCAGTGTCTTGATCAGCTCCTCACTCTCTCTCTCTGCTCTCCTGTGTTGGTCTGTGGTTCTCGACAGCTCTGCCTGGACGCCTCTGAGCTCCCCACATGCCTGACTTTGCTGGACAGACAGCTGGAGGCAGCAGAGATACACACTTAAACATACTTAAACATTCCAACATGGCTGCCTGTAACCATTGGTACCCACTTTCAAAAGGAAAATTCCAGATTTCTGTGCAGTGGTAGAACAGGTAAAACATTGGAAATTGTATTTTGGGCATGGTGTTACTGTTCTACTGTGACTTGTCTACAATAGCCACCACCTGTACTTGCCCAATGGGTAAGTGCTTTTGAGATATTAGTGTCAACTCCTGGTGTAATAGTATATTGGTGTGTAATAGTGTCATAGTGTGTAATAGTGTCATAGTGTAATAGTATGTAATAGTGTACTAGTGTGTAATAGTGCAATAGTGTAATGTCATAATGTAATTAATTGTAGTTAATTAAACTGGAGGAGGAGGAGGACCCAGAGTGTGTGCTAACAGCGTGCTAGTGTGTGCTAACGCAGAGCGGAGCGGAGCTAGGTTGGCTAACAGGCTTTGAACTTTTGTCATGCTAAGCTAAGCTAGGCTTAGTAATAAAATAATCTTGTGTTTTTGGCATTGGTGTAACATTGGACTGGCCTGCATGTCGGGATAAACATATTCTTGAATACGCCAGGGAACAGATACAAGGGCTGGCTAGCTGGATGGCGGACTATGCAGATATACAGCGTGGAGCTAACTGCGTACATGAGCCTGGTGTAGGTGAGTAAAAAAGAGTGCAATCTACCTCTCCCTCTTTCCCCTCCAGCAGTGCTGAAATCTCCTCCTTCTCCTTCATCAATCCCTCCATCATCTCCTTCAAGGCCACCACCTCTCCATTTCTTATCCGCAGCTCCAAACTCAGCTGCTGTCTCTCTCTCTGCCACCCCTCTCTCTGCTGCTTCCTCTCCTCCTCCTCCAGCCTCCTGCTCCTCAGCTCCTCCAACTCGTCCCGGAGTCTGTCTGTCTCCGCCGTCTGTCTCTCTAACACCATTAGAATAAAGTAAATTGCAGTAAAATGAAGTAAACCTGAGTAGAATGAAGTAAACACCATTAGAATGAAGTAAATCCCAGTAGAATGAAGTAAACCTCAGTAGAATGAAGTAAACCCCAGTAGAATGAAGTAAACGCCATTAGAATGAAGTAAACCCCAGTAGAATGAAGTAAACCTCAGTAGAATGAAGTAAACCCCAGTAGAATGAAGTAAACCCCAGTAGAATTAACCTCATAGCGTGCACTGGCACGTATATGTGCCATTTTGCCCTTGCGCCCAAGTCACGGCACTTTGCGAGCGTCTAGCAGCTGAATTTTTCGCCAAACATATAATATACCGTTCGAAAGATCTATTTGTTGCCGTTCGAACGCCACCTCACTCGACCAAATCCGTGTCTCGGTTTTCGAGATACATGACGATATGTCAGGTGGGCGTCTTTTTTAAGCTGCGCCCGTCAGATGACCATCCCGGACTCAGGACGCTCCAGAACTGCCAATCATCCGCTGATGGCGAAAATGATTGGTCAGCGTTGTAGCCAACGAGTGTAGGTTTCCAACGATACCCCACATGGGGGATGCAAATACAAGAAGTAGGTGAACGTTGACGAGCGAAAACTAGAAGTGAATCACACTTCAGAACTCACGGCGGTGGATGAGGACATTTATTTTGGAAAGCTAGATACCAAGAAGCTTTTTTTTTGGTGCCGGTTTTACTCAGACGTCTCTCAAAGACCCATTTCTGAATGGATTTTTATGAAATGTGGGCCTGTACTACAGAAGACTTCAGGCTATGGAACTGCAGTGTTCTCCTGCTCATACTCTTATGCTGGAATATTGGAATATGGAATCTTGCAACCACGAGAGAAAAATGTGAGAACACAAGTTCAAGTTCAACTCAAGTTCAGACCTCTGTTAACCTATTTCATTAGCACTAAAAGTAATTTACCTTTTTTGCATTAGTAACTTCAGAATGTTATCTTTCAAAAGAGACCAGGCTCATGGATGTGCTATAAGTATAAAGCTAAGCTTAGCAAAAGAAGTATGCAGTCTTCAAGTTCAAGTAAAAAGAAAAATTCACTTTTCTGGGTGCCTGAATGTATATTATCATCAATACATTAGTTTACCAATAGGTTAAAGTGTTATTAGATAGATTTTAGTTTCCGTTTTTCTGTTGTTTAGTTCACGAAAGTCGGCCATTTAGAAAAATTTAACATCATATCAAGCTGACAAACTGAAATGATATACAGTGGAAAAGGTTATATCAGGGTGTGTATCTGTGTTATAACACTCACCCTGTAGGGTCTCTTTAGCCTGTATCAGCGTGTGTATCTGAGTCTGTAGCTGACATCTCTGGACCTCCAGGTCTGAAGACTGCTGCTGACTGAGACTCAACTGCTGCTGGAGAGACACTAATGCAGACCTAGAGAGAGAGAGAGAGAGAGAGAGAGAGAGAGAGAGAGAGAGAGAGAGAGAGAGAGAGAGAGAGAGAGAGAGAGAGAGAGAGAGAGAGAGAGAGAGAGAGAAATTGAGATCTTATCACTGAGCTGCTCTACATCTGATCTCTTCGACATCTTATATATGATCTGCTCTACATATGATCTCGACATCGTATCACCTCTACATTGTATCTCTGAGCTGCTCTATATCTTATTCCCGCTACATTGTATCCCTGCTTGCCTCTACATCTGATATCTGCACTGCTCTACATCTTATCTCTGCAACATCTTATATCCAATACATCTTATCTCTGAGCTGCTCTACATCTGATATCCTCATCATTGTATCTTTGAGCTGCTCTACATCTGATATGAACATTGTACCTGAGCGCTCTACATCTGATATCCTCAACATCTTATCTCTGAGCTGCTCTACATCTGATCTCCTCAACATCTTATCTCTGAGCTGCTCTACATCTGATCGCCTCAAGATCTTATCTCTGAGCTGCTCTACATCTGATCTCTTCGACATCTTATATCTGAGCTGCTCTACATATGATCTCGACATCGTATCACCTCTACATTGTATCTCTGAGCTGCTCTACATCTTATTCCCGCTACATTGTATCCCTGCTCGCCTCTACATCTGATCTCTGAGCTGCTCTACATCTTATCTCTGCAACATCTTATATCCAATACATCTTATCTCTGAGCTGCTTTATATCTGATATCCTCAACATTGTATATTTGAGCTGCTCTACATCTGATCTCAACATCGTATCTGAGTGCTCTACATCTGCTATCCTCAACATCTTATCTCTGAGCTGCTCTAAATCTGATCTCCTCAACATCTTATCTCTGAGCTGCTCTACATCTGATCTCCTCAACATTTATCTTTGAGCGCTCTACATCTGATATATCCTCAACATCGTATCTGAGCGCTCTACATCTGATATCCTCAACATCTTATCTCTGAGCTGCTCTACATCTGATCTCCTCAACATCTTATCTCTGAGCTGCTCTACATCTGATCTCCTCAACATTGTATAGTTGAGCTGCTCTACATCTCATCTCTGAGCTCCTTTACGTCTTATGCTGGATCTGGGACAGAGTGGTTACCTGAGCTCCCCTACGTCCTCCTCCAGCCTATCTCTCCTTCTCCCCAGAGACGACACAGTGTCTTCCAGTGTCTTGATCAGCTCCTCACTCTCTCTCTCTGCTCTCCTGTGTTGGTCTGTGGTTCTCGACAGCTCTGCCTGGACGCCTCTGAGCTCCCCACATGCCTGACTTTGCTGGACAGACAGCTGGAGGCAGCAGAGATACACACTTAAACATACTTAAACATTCCAACATGGCTGCCTGTAACCATTGGTACCCACTTTCAAAAGGAAAATTCCAGATTTCTGTGCAGTGGTAGAACAGGTAAAACATTGGAAATTGTATTTTGGGCATGGTGTTACTGTTCTACTGTGACTTGTCTACAATAGCCACCACCTGTACTTGCCCGATGGGTAAGTGCTTTTGAGATATTAGTGTCAACTCCTGGTGTAATAGTATATTGGTGTGTAATAGTGTCATAGTGTGTAATAGTGTCATAGTGTAATAGTATGTAATAGTGTACTAGTGTGTAATAGTGCAATAGTGTAATGTCATAATGTAATTAATTGTAGTTAATTAAACTGGAGGAGGAGGAGGACCCAGAGTGTGTGCTAACAGCGTGCTAGTGTGTGCTAACGCAGAGCGGAGCGGAGCTAGGTTGGCTAACAGGCTTTGAACTTTTGTCATGCTAAGCTAAGCTAGGCTTAGTAATAAAATAATCTTGTGTTTTTGGCATTGGTGTAACATTGGACTGGCCTGCATGTCGGGATAAACATATTCTTGAATACGCCAGGGAACAGATACAAGGGCTGGCTAGCTGGATGGCGGACTATGCAGATATACAGCGTGGAGCTAACTGCGTACATGAGCCTGGTGTAGGTGAGTAAAAAAGAGTGCAATCTACCTCTCCCTCTTTCCCCTCCAGCAGTGCTGAAATCTCCTCCTTCTCCTTCATCAATCCCTCCATCATCTCCTTCAAGGCCACCACCTCTCCATTTCTTATCCGCAGCTCCAAACTCAGCTGCTGTCTCTCTCTCTGCCACCCCTCTCTCTGCTGCTTCCTCTCCTCCTCCTCCAGCCTCCTGCTCCTCAGCTCCTCCAACTCGTCCCGGAGTCTGTCTGTCTCCGCCGTCTGTCTCTCTAACACCATTAGAATAAAGTAAATCGCAGTAAAATGAAGTAAACCTGAGTAGAATGAAGTAAACACCATTAGAATGAAGTAAATCCCAGTAGAATGAAGTAAACCTCAGTAGAATGAAGTAAACCCCAGTAGAATGAAGTAAACGCCATTAGAATGAAGTAAACCCCAGTAGAATGAAGTAAACCTCAGTAGAATGAAGTAAACCCCAGTAGAATGAAGTAAACCCCAGTAGAATTAACCTCATAGCGTGCACTGGCACGTATATGTGCCATTTTGCCCTTGCGCCCAAGTCACGGCACTTTGCGAGCGTCTAGCGGCTGAATTTTTCGCCAAACATATAATATACCGTTCGAAAGATCTATTTGTTGCCGTTCGAACGCCACCTCACTCGACCAAATCCGTGTCTCGGTTTTCGAGATACATGACGATATGTCAGGTGGGCGTCTTTTTTAAGCTGCGCCCGTCAGATGACCATCCCGGACTCAGGACGCTCCAGAACTGCCAATCATCCGCTGATGGCGAAAATGATTGGTCAGCGTTGTAGCCAACGAGTGTAGGTTTCCAACGATACCCCACATGGGGGATGCAAATACAAGAAGTAGGTGAACGTTGACGAGCGAAAACTAGAAGTGAATCACACTTCAGAACTCACGGCGGTGGATGAGGACATTTATTTTGGAAAGCTAGATACCAAGAAGCTTTTTTTTTGGTGCCGGTTTTACTCAGACGTCTCTCAAAGACCCATTTCTGAACGGATTTTTATGAAATGTGGGCCTGTACTACAGAAGACTTCAGGCTATGGAACTGCAGTGTTCTCCTGCTCATACTCTTATGCTGGAATATTGGAATATGGAATCTTGCAACCACGAGAGAAGAAAGAAGTATGCAGTCTTCAAGTTCAAGTAAAAAGAAAAATTCACTTTTCTGGGTGCCTGAATGTATATTATCATCAATACGTTAGTTTACCAATAGGTTAAAGTGTTATTAGATAGATTTTAGTTTCCGTTTTTCTGTTGTTTAGTTCACGAAAGTCGGCCATTTAGAAAAATTTAACATCATATCAAGCTGACAAACTGAAATGATATACAGTGGAAAAGGTTATATCAGGGTGTGTATCTGTGTTATAACACTCACCCTGTAGGGTCTCTTTAGCCTGTATCAGCGTGTGTATCTGAGTCTGTAGCTGACATCTCTGGACCTCCAGGTCTGAAGACTGCTGCTGACTGAGACTCAACTGCTGCTGGAGAGACACTAATGCAGACCTAGAGAGAGAGAGAGAGAGAGAGAGAGAGAGAGAGAGAGAGAGAGAGAGAGAGAGAGAGAGAGAGAGAGAGAGAGAGAGAGAGAGAGAGAGAGAGAGAGAGAGAGAGAATTGAGATCTTATCACTGAGCTGCTCTACATCTGATCTCTTCGACATCTTATATATGATCTGCTCTACATATGATCTCGACATCGTATCACCTCTACATTGTATCTCTGAGCTGCTCTATATCTTATTCCCGCTACATTGTATCCCTGCTTGCCTCTACATCTGATATCTGCACTGCTCTACATCTTATCTCTGCAACATCTTATATCCAATACATCTTATCTCTGAGCTGCTCTACATCTGATATCCTCATCATTGTATCTTTGAGCTGCTCTACATCTGATATGAACATTGTACCTGAGCGCTCTACATCTGATATCCTCAACATCTTATCTCTGAGCTGCTCTACATCTGATCTCCTCAACATCTTATCTCTGAGCTGCTCTACATCTGATCGCCTCAACATCTTATCTCTGAGCTGCTCTACATCTGATATCCTCAACATGTGTCTTTGAGCTGCTCTACATCTCATCTCTGAGCTCCTTTACATCTTACTCTGGATCTGGGACAGAGTGGTTACCTGAGCTCCTCTACGTCATCCTCCAGCCTGTCTCTCCCTCTCCCCAGGAATGACACAGTGCCGTCCAGTTGTTCATTCTCCCTGAGCAGCTCCTCACTCTCTCTCTCCGCTCTCCTGTGTTGGTCTGTGGTTCTCGACAGCTCTGCCTGGACGCCTCTGAGCTCCCCACACACCTGACTGTGCTGGACAGACAGCTGGAGGCAGCAGAGATACACACTTAAACACACTTAAACATTCCAACATTGGTACATTGGTACCATTGGTACCCACTTTCAAAAGGAAAATGCCAGATTTCTGTGCAGTGGTAGAACAGGTAAAACATTGGAAATTGTATTTTGGGCATGATATTACTGTTCTATTGTGACTTGTCTACAATAGCCACCACCTGTACTTGCCCGATGGGTAAGTGCTTTTGAGATCTTAGTGTCAACTCCTGGTGTAATAGTGTATTGGTGTGTAATAGTGTCATAGTGTATTAGTGTGTAATAGTGTCATAGTGTAATAGTATGTAATAGTGTACTAGTGTGTAATAGTGCAATAGTGTAATGTCATAATGTAATTAATTGTAGTTAATTAAACTGGAGGAGGAGGAGGACCCAGAGTGTGTGCTAACGGCGTGCTAGTGTGTGCTAACGCCGAGCGGAGCGGAGCTAGGTTGGCTAACAGGCTTTGAACTTTTGTCATGTTAAGCTAAGCTAGGCTTAGTAATAAAATAATCTTGTGTTTTTGGCATTGGTGTAACATTGGACTGGCCCGCATGTCGGGATCAACATATTCTTGAATACGCCAGGGAACAGATACAAGGGATGGCTAGCTGGATGGCGGACTATGCAGATATACAGCGTGGAGCTAACTGCCTACATGAGCCTGGTGTAGGTGAGTAAAACAGAGTGCAATCTACCTCTCCCTCTTTCCCCTCCAGCAGTGCTGAAATCTCCTCCTTCTCCTTCATCAATCCCTCCATCATCTCCTTCAAGGCCACCACCTCTCCATTTCTTATCCGCAGCTCCAAACTCAGCTGCTGTCTCTCTCTCTGCCACCCCTCTCTCTGCTGCTTCCTCTCCTCCTCCTCCAGCCTCCTGCTCCTCAGCTCCTCCAACTCGTCCCGGAGTCTGTCTGTCTCCGCCGTCTGTCTCTCTAACACCATTAGAATAAAGTAAATCGCAGTAAAATGAAGTAAACCTGAGTAGAATGAAGTAAACACCATTAGAATGAAGTAAACACCATTAGAATGAAGTAAACACCATTAGAATGAAGTAAATCCCAGTAGAATGAAGTAAACCTCAGTAGAATGAAGTAAACCCTAGTAGAATGAAGTAAACGCCATTAGAATGAAGTAAACCCCAGTAGAATGAAGTAAACCCCAGTAGAATTAACCTCATAGCGTGCACTGGCACGTATATGTGCCATTTTGCCCTTGCGCCCAAGTCACAGCACTTTGCGAGCGTCTAGCGGCTGCATTTTTCACCAAACATATAATATACCGTTAGAAAGATCTATTGGTTGCCGTTCCAACGCCACCTCACTGGACCAAATCCGTGCCTCGGTTCTCGGGTTACATGACGATATGTCAGGCACGCGTCTTTTTTATGTGGTGCCCGTCAGATGACCATCCCGGACTCAGGACGCTCCAGAACTGCCAATCATCCGCTGATGGCGAAAATGATTGGTCAGCGTTGTAGCCAACGAGTGTAGGTTAAAAACGATACCCCACATGGGGGATGCAAATATAAGAATTAGGTGAAAGTTGACAAGCGAAAACTAGAAGTGAATCACACTTCAGAACTCACGGCGGTGGATGAGGAAATGGATTTTGGAAAGCTAGATACCAAGAAGCTTTTTTTTTTGGTGCCGGTTTTACTCAGACGTCTCTCAAAGACCCATTTCTGAATGGATTTTTATGAAATGTGGGCCTGTACCACAGAAGACTTCAGGCTATGGAACTGCAGTGTTCTCCTGCTCATACTCTTATGCTGGAATATTGGAATATGGAATCTTGCAACCACGAGAGAAAAATGTGAGAACACAAGTTCAAGTTCAACTCAAGTTCAGACCTCTGTTACTCTATTTCATTAGCACTAAAAGTGATTTACCTTTTTTGCATTAGTAACTTCAGAATGTTATCTTTCAAAAGAGACCAGGGTCATGGATGTGCTTTAGTATAAAGTATAAAGCTAAGCTTAGCAAAAGAAGTATGCAGTCCTCAAGTTCAAGTAAAAAAAGTTCCACTTTTCTGGGTGCCTGTTAAGAGGTTAATTACACCCCAGTAGAATTGTGAAAGTGAATTATCCATTGTATTTAGAAATACAAACAGACTCGATAGAGAATCTAACATTAGCTAACAAGCTAACCGCATTAGCTAGATAATGTTACTCATCTTGTATAGCTAGCCATGTGCAATGCTAACGTAACATCATATCAAGCTGACAAACTGAAATGATATGCAGTGGAAAAGGTTATATTATCGTATAGCTTACGCTCTGCACTCTAGTGGAACTATCCCTTTATCCAATCTAACACTGAATAATTTTTCTCCACATGTACACAACCATCCGCCTGGCCACACCCACATCCGCTCCTCTACATAAGCAGGGTCGTGGCCACACTAACAGCTCCTTCCCTATTTTCACCACCGTAAAGTGACTGTATAGTATAGTAGTACACCACTTTGAGTTTAGTGCCGAAATAGTTGTTGGAAAGGAGCTACGTTGACATTGTATCTTTGTTTTTTTTCTCTCTCGCAATTTTACGAAAAATACTAAGAGATAATGTTTTCACCGTCGGAGGGTCTAGACGCTCGCAACGTCACCCTCCACCAGCGCTTCACTATCGCCGCGTCCTCCGTGCGTCGTGGGGCGTCTCTGGCTCCGCGGTCGTGGCAGCCAGATACGCCTGGGTTCGCCTCGCCGAGGGGCCGTTGAGCCTCCATCTCCTGTCAGATGGCCTGGTTCCGGCCCTGGTTCCCCCGCCAGTGGACAGCTCCTCCGGTGGCCGGGGATTTGGTGTCGCAGACTCTTCGCCTCGTCTCGCTCTCATCGTAAGGCGGTGAGCAGCAGGGGCGAACGGCCTGGCTTTAGTGTTGCGCTGGAGCTGGACGAGAGTTCTCTTGCCTCTTCTCCATTTCCGATGGAGATTGAGGATTACATGGAGGGGGCGGGAGCTCTCTTGTTCGAAGCCCCAGTAGAGACGTATAACTCTCCCCCTCCGGGAGTGGCAGGGAGTGCTGCGTCTCCTTGGGGTCCCTTGTACTCCAAGGTTGGGTTAGAACCTCCTACTCTGAGACAAGATGCCCAGCTATCTGCCGCGTCGGACGTTGGCGCCCGAGGCAGCCTCCCGTACGTGAGGGACGCGAGTGACGTGGAGGGAGGTACGCAAGGGGAGTTGCTTGCCTTGTTTCCCGAACTCATGGCGGCCGCCGCAGCCGCTAATGGCGTGGCGTTGCCGCAGCCACTGCCAGCACCTGTTCCTGATGACATGATAGGTTATCTCTGGCAACGTCATCCTGTGAGAGAGACGGGCGTTGTCTGCTCATTCTTCCCAGCAATGGAGGCCTACGTGACGCAGGGACAGGTCATCTCCCGCATTGTTGGCCTTAACCCCGCCTACGTGCCAGTCACGCGGGTGGTGGGTTTGGTCCAGGGGCTAAAGGACGGGGTGCCTCGACTTGATAGCCCGATGGCATCCATACTTTGTTCCGAAATGGTGTGGGAGCCGTTAAGAAAGCCGGTTCCCCAAGGGAAATCAGAGCCTTGCTGCGACCTCCAACATCCCACAGCTAGCGCGCTACATGTCAGGGCTGATGGCGGGCGGGTCGGTATTGGATGACCATCAATGATACCTTCACGCCCAGGCGGCTGGAGCCATCCTGCACCTAACCCAGCTGCAGGCGATAGCCGCCGGGAAGGAGCACGCCCTGGCCACTCTCTCCCAGCGCCATCTTTGGCTGGAGCAGGCGCGGGTGCCGGAACAGAGGAGGATTCCGTTGCTCACGGCTCCCCTCTCTGATGCTGGATTATTCGGGTTGGCCATGCAGCAGATGACGGCAGCCTGCTGGGAGATGGAGGAGGAGCGCTCCGTGCTCCAGCCCCATTTCCCCCGACCTGATGCCACCGGTGATGTCCGGAAGAAACAACGCCGGCAGAGGACCGCGGCCGCTGCCTCCGTCACCACCGCCGCCGCTGCTGGACCTTCGGCGAAGAAGGCCAGGAGTGGAGGGAGTGCCTCGTCCGCTGCAGCCAGCCGCCCCACGCCCGGAGGGAACGGTAGGGATCGCCGTGACCAGGCTCCCCAGAACCGTTCCTCCAGGCCGGCTCCCTGTGGGGGAAAGCAGCGCTCTGCACGCGCCGCTAGTGACTCCCCTGTTTACCCCTGCCCCCCCCCCCCAACATATGATTTAGTTATTAAATAAAAAAGTCCCTCCTGGTGAGGGACTGTTTTTTGTTACAAAATGTGTGTTTATTCACTATATATTGGGGATACGATGTATAACCCTCACCTAGCTGTGGGGTTGTGTGTTTGCATAGGGAGTAGGACAGCTTTCTTGAAAAAAATTATTCTGGTCGCTATACATGTGTGCTTAGCAAGGCCTGTGGCTAGCACTCGGTCGAAAGACTTGTCTTCCCTCATCATGAAGAAAACGGTGTTCTTCTTGCAGTAGTAAGAGTGAACTTTACCTTTTTCATCTGTGTATTCTGTTACGTTTGTGAAACATGGCATCAAGTCCACAACTAGGTTAGAGTGTTAGCCTGCAGAAGTAATCACATATGTAGCTTGTACCGAGGTCTTTGACCCTCTCTTTAACGTCTGTTGTTTTTTCTTTACTTGGTGAAGTATGAAAACACGGGTGGCGTGTTCGCACATGAGCCTAAAGCCTTGTATACATTTTCTTTTTTTACAAAAACGAGTTTATCGACTGTGGCTGGCGTGCAATGGTTGAGCTTATCCTAGAGGATATACGCTTTTTCATGTAGCATGCTAGATAACTGGTATCATGCGCTGCTTGTTATTTTCATCGTATCCGGGGTATGGGGTCATGTGGGGGGGACTGATAAACCCCTCCCCACTTTTTACTGATTGGGCAGGGGGTTGGACCTCCTGTTCTTTGGTCTTCCTGTCACGCTGTGGGGTCAGCGCGTCACAGGGTGGGGAAGGAGGGGGGGGGGGGGGAGTTCCCTGGTCCCACACCATATTTGGGCAGGTGGGTCATGGAATTTCCCCGGCCATAGAATACGTCACTGGGCGCGTTTCTATTGGTCATGAGACTTCCGTGAGGTATTTTTTCAGGCTCCATATTGTGGACCACTGTCATTGTCAAGATTAGGTGATGCGGTGCGTTGGAAACAGTTTTTTGTTGTGCTTTTGGTCACGTGGCTCAATGTTTACATATATCTTTTCAATTATTACTCACGTGGGAGGTCTCTCTGGGGGTTCCCTGTCTCCCCTCTTTTATACAGAGCGGTGTTGACAGGGTTTTTTCCCTCAGACGCATCATATGGGACCCATATCTGTGTCTTTTTGGCCAGCTTCCTGCCGCTCGTCCCAGGCGGCGTGGAGGGAAAGTTATCTGGTTTCTTGTTAGAATTACCATTGATGTGTTTTGGGTCTCGACGTGTACATGGCGCTGGCCCTGGGTGCTTTCAGTGTGGAACCACGCATGGGCTGGCGCGCCTTGGTTGCTCATTTATAAAAACAGCGTTTTTTATACGAGCGACTGAGATGGAGATTTTATCTCTTCCGAGCGCCAGTGTACTCGGTTAGTCTCGACGACTCACGCTCATCTCTGGGGAGTAGATCAAAGCATTGGCGGAGGGGTCTCACGCCCATGGGGTGGGCCACCGGGTACGGTGCGTTCGTGTTCTGACTGTCTTGGTGGCGCCCTCTGTGATGTTTTGGATCGACACACGTACCTACCCCCCTCTTAGGACGGGATGGCGGTGTGACTAGGACACAGGACTGGTTCTGGTCACACCGGACCAGGTCAGTTAACCCGTTGTCCGCCGGGGCGCAGATCTGCTGTTCTGGTACTTTCTCCGGGGGGAAAATGCCGGGTCAGCCCGGGCATCGCAGGGATTGATGTTATGGATGTGTGTGTTGCAGTGTGCTTTGTCCATATTGTGTTGTACCTTGCGCTGTGCTAAGGGGCCTGGTCCTTCTCCATTCGTTTTCGCCCCTCCCTTGCCCTGCTGGGCAGGGCTGGGAGGGGGCTGTCGAGGAGGTTTCTATTAAACCCCTCTGGCATCCCTGTGTACGTCCCGGTCCGCCGGGCCCAGGTCCGGACTCGTTCTCGTGGACCTGTTGGCCTGGGTTAACCCCTTCTTGAAAACTGAAACACTTGTACTGCCTGTATTGCCGGTGTATACGCACAGTTGTGTTTCTGAGTTTTTTTCTTTGGGGGTTAAGGGAACAACCGCCTCCTGTTAAACTAAACATAGGGGGGTGGTTTATTCCCCGGTGTGTTGGTAGCAGAGTCAACTCTCGGGTTTAGGCCGGGCTTGACCTCGTCTGCCTGCGAGTGTGCCCCCGCACTTTTCATGACGTCTGCCAATCATGTCAGCCTTCTCTTGGACCTCGACCTCTCTAAGGGGTCGGGTTTGTGGAGGTTGCGACATGGTGCACAGCATACCGTACGCCCCTTTCGCCGGGGTTCTGTTTTCACAGTAGACCCCTTAGGCGCTTGTCTAGTCCGCAGTGCTCCGGGCACAGGTCGAGTTATGCTCTTTGGCCTGTTGCCGGGATTGAGGGATCAACCTCTTGGGGGTTGTCTCCCCGGTGCGCCGACTGGCCCCACAGTATTGTGGGGGTGTAGCCTCTGTGGAGTGCTTCAAGGCGGCGTGCTGTAGGGGGAAAGGGCCTGCTCTTGGATTGGGCCCTGTCCGATACGCTGGCGATGTGATGGGGGGGTGTCACCAGTGACCGTCTGGTGGGGTCTCGATGCTACGGCATTGTTGGCCTCACCGGGCCCCTTTTTTTTCGGGAGGTCCTGGCCCTCAGGCTGTTCCTGGGGCTGGGTCCTCCTCCGTGCTCCGCTGCTACGGCCTTGCCACAGGGTTGGGTTCTTGACCTTTGACCCTGTGATGTTGGGGGCTGTAACAGGGTTTTTTCTTCCCGTTCGTTCCCTAGTGGGATGTGGGATGCGCGCCTGACTGGTCGTGGGTCCTTCTGTGTGAAGGTAAATCCCACGATCTGCTCACCCTGTGTGTTGAGGTGCTAAACCCTCTTCGCACAGTCAGATCCGATTCCCTCCCGCCCCCCTCTAGGGGGGTCCAGGGGCTCGGGTCCTCCCCGGTTCTGATGGTTGTGGGGGGCCTCAGCGGGTACATTTGTCGAGCTTCCGCTCTGCTCAGCTCCTGTGTTCCACTAGAGTGCAGAGCGTAAGCTATACGATAATATAACATACGATTATCCTATAACCATAGTTATATGAGTATAGCGAGTGCTCTGAATTGACTCATTGAGGACCCTGTGGTCTTCGCCTTCGGTGGTGAAAGACTTGGGAAGGAGCTGTTAGTGTGGCCACGACCCCGCTTATGTAGAGGAGCGGATGTGGGTGTGGCCAGGCGGATGGGTGTGTACATGTGGAGAACAATTATTCAGTGATTGGATAAAGGGATAGTTCCACTAGAGTGCAGCGTGCTCGCTATACTCATATAACTATGGTTATATGATAACCGTATGTTATATCAGGGTGTGTATCTGTGTTATAACACTCACCCTGTAGGGTCTCTTTAGCCTGTATCAGCGTGTGTATCTGAGTCTGTAGCTGACATCTCTGGACCTCCAGGTCTGAAGATTGCTGCTGACTGAGACTCAACTGCTGCTGGAGAGACACTGATGCAGACCTAGAGAGAGAGAGAGAGAGAGAGAGAGAGAGAGAGAGAGAGAGAGAGAGAGAAATTGAGATCTTATCACTGAGCTGCTCTACATCTGATCTCTTCGACATCTTATATCTGAGCTGCTCTACACATGATCTCTTCGACATCTTATATCTGAGCTGCTCTACATATGATCTCGACATCGTATCACCTCTACATTGTATCTCTGAGCTGCTCTACATCTTATTCCCGCTACATTGTATCCCTGCTCGCCTCTACATCTGATCTCTGAGCTGCTCTACATCTTATCACTGCAACATCTTATATCCAATACATCTTATCTCTGAGCTTCTCTACATCTGATAGCCTCAACATTGTATATTTGAGCTGCTCTACATCTGATCTCAACATCGTATCTGAGCGCTCTACATCTGATCACCTCAACATTTTATCTCTGAGCTGCTCTACATCTGATCTCCTCAACATCTTATCTCTGAGCTGCTCTACATCTGATCTCCTCAACATTTATCTTTGAGCTGCTCTACATCTGATCTCAACATCGTATCTGAGCGCTCTACATCTGATCTCCTCAACATCTTATCTCTGCGCTGCTCTACATCTGATCTCCTCAACATCTTATCTCTGAGCTGCTCTACATCTGATCTCCTCAACATTTATCTTTGAGCTGCTCTACATCTCATCTCTGAGCTCCTTTACGTCTTACTCTGGATCTGGGACAGAGTGGTTACCTGAGCTCCTCTACGTCCTCCTCCAGCCTGTCTCTCCCTCTCCCCAGGAATGACACAGTGCCGTCCAGTTGTTCATTCTCCCTGAGCAGCTCCTCACTCTCTCTTTCCGCTCTCCTGTGTTGGTCTGTGGTTCTTGACAGCTCTGCCTGGACGCCTCTGAGCTCCCCACACACCTGACTGTGCTGGACAGACAGCTGGAGGCAGCAGAGATACACCCTTAAACATACTTAAACATTCCAACATGGCTGCCTGTAACCATTGGTACCCACTTTCAAAAGGAAAATGCCAGATGTATGTGCAGTGGTAGAACAGGTAAAACATTGGAAATTGTATTTTGGGCATGATATTACTGTTCTACTGTGACTTGTCTACAATAGCCACCACCTGTACTTGCCCGATGGGTAAGTGCTTTTGAGATATTAGTGTCACCTCCTGGTGTAATAGTATATTGGTGTGTAATAGTGTCATAGAGTATTAGTGTGTAATAGTGTCATAGTGTAATAGTATGTAATAGTGTACTAGTGTGTAATAGTCCAATAGTGTAATGTCATAATGTAATTAATTATAGTTAATTAAACTAGTATTTAATAGTGTACTAGTGTGTAATAGTGCAATAGTGTAATGTCATAATGTAATTAATTATAGTTAATTAAACTGGAGGAGGAGGAGGACCCAGAGTGTGTGCTAACGGCATGCTAGTGTGTGCTAACTCCGAGCGGAGCGGAGCTAGGTTGGCTAACAGGCTTTGAAATTTTGTCATGCTAAGCTAAGCTAGGCTTAGTAATAAAATAATCTTGTGTTTTTGGCATTGGTGTAACATTGGACTGGCCCGCATGTCGGGATCAACATATTCTTGAATACGCCAGGGAACAGATACAAGGGCTGGCTAGCTGGATGGCGGACTATGCACCTATACAGCGTGGAGCTAACTGCCTACATGATCCTGGTGGAGGTGAGTAAAACAGAGTGCAATCTACCTCTCCCTCTTTCCCCTCCAGCAGTGCTGAAATCTCCTCCTTCTCCTTCATCAATCCCTCCATCCTCTCCTTCAAGGCCACCACCTCTCCATTTCTCATCCCCAGGTCCGAGCTCAGCTGCTGTCTCTCTCTCTGCCACCCCTCTCTCCGCTCCTTCCTCTCCTCCTCCTCCTCCAGCCTCCTGCTCCTCAGCTCCTCCAACTCGTCCCGGAGTTTGTCTGTCTCCGCCGTCTGTCTCTCTAACACCATTAGAATAAAGTAAATCCCAGTCAAATGAAGTAACCTGAGTAGAATGAAGTAAACGCCATTAGAATGAAGTAAACACCATTAGAATGAAGTAAATCCCAGTAGAATGAAGTAAACGCCATTAGAATGAACTAAACCTCAGTAGAATGAAGTAAACCTCAGTAGAATGAAGTAAACCCCTGTAGAATGAATTAAACCCCAGTAGAATTAACCTCATAGCGTGCACTGGCACGTATATGTGCCATTTTGCCCTTGCGCCAAAGTCACGGCACTTTGCGAGCGTCTAGCGGCTGCATTTTTCGTCAAACATATAATATACCGTTCGAAAGATCTATTTGTTTCCGTTCAAACGCCACCTCACTCGACCAAATCCGTGCCTCGGTTCTCGAGTTACATGACGATATGTCAGGCGCGCGTCTTTTTTATGCAGCGCCTGTCAGATGACCATCCCGGACTCAGGACGCTCCAGAACTGCCAATCATCCGCTGATGGCGAAAATGATTGGTCAGCGTTGTAACCAACAAGTGTAGGTTTCCAACGATACCCCACATTAGGGATGCAAATACAGGAAGTAGGTGAAAGTTGACGAGCGAAAACTAGAAGTGAATCACACTTCAGAACTCACGGCGGTGGATGAGGAAATGGATTTTGGAAAGCTAGATACCAAGAAGCTTTTTTTTTGGTGCCGGTTTTACTCGGACGTCTCTCAAAGACCCATTTCTGAACGGATTTTTATGAAATGTGGGCCTGTACTACAGAAGACTTCAGGCTATGGAACCGCAGTGTTCTCCAGCTCATACTCTTATGCTGGAATATTGGAATATGGAATCTTGCAACCACGAGAGAAAAATGTGAGAACACAAGTTCAAGTTCAACTCAAGTTCAGACCTCTGTTCTGTTACTCTATTGCATTAGCAATAGGTTAAAGTGTTATTAGATAGATTTTAGTTTTATTTTTTCTATTGTTTAGTTCGCGAAAGTCGGCCATTTTGAAAAATTTACCGTCGGGAATTGTAGTTTTTTTTTACGCCATTTTGAAGAGGACATCGAGAGCTTTCAATGAGCGTTGGCATTCTTCAGTAACACCCTACCCAGAGGACTGTAAGTCAAACAAAGCAAATGGCTTCTGTATGATTTTTTTTTATATCTCTTGTTACTCTGGATAATAAACCACAAAACTTAACGTTATTGGCATATATTGGAGCGCAGTTAGTTTGACTCCACTATTTTTACCATGTAGCAACAATCAGATTTGAAATTAGTTTCAAAATGGCGGCACTCTGGCCAGAATAATAAACCTACTGTACGCCTGGTGATACTAAATCCAAATTGAACTCAGGCATTTAAAAGATAAGATTTGGCACAATCCTTAAATGTGCGAATTGGCTATAATAAGGTCATTTATAAGCCTGCTATTCTATATTCTATAATAATATTTCAAATTGCCTTGGTCCGGATGGGCGAATTCAGTACTGTATCTACAAAACCTTCTGTTTAATCATCTTCCCTTTAGTAATTTCCTTAGATTCTTTGTACATGTGATCTCAAGACGGTACTGAACGAGATCAGTGGCAGTTTTTCATGTCTGGTCATTTTTAGCATGGTGTTATTCACTGTCAAAGATGCAAAAAAAATCATAATTCATATTCTCCTAATTTAAGCAAGCCTAGTTGTCACGTACGTGGGTTGTTCATTATCATTATTGCCATATTTGTAACACCATGTAAACATCAGGTTAGTATTATGTGTTATTTGTATGTGGTATGTGTGTCATTGGTATTAATGTCTGTTTCCTTTCTTTATTTGTCAGGTGCCGCCCGTCCCTACACTGAGGAGTGCTGATTGCCTGATGGGTGGCAGCTGACGGCAGCAGCAGCCTCGAGGGGCGGGTGGATAAAGCCTGACAGCACACATACATCCTGGCGCCTCACTGTGTCATTTGCCAGTGACCAAGTGGAGTGAGGTTGCCTCTGTTTGCAACTTTGTGTGGATTAGCCATTGTGTTGGAATACATATATATTGTTGGCCTCTGTGCCTTTTCCCCCACTGTTAAAGGAAAACTCCAACATTTTGGGAAATTAGCTTATTTAACATCTTCCCTGGAGTTAGACAAGAAGATACATACCTTTTTTGTCTCTGTGCATGCATTAGGCTTAGGGAACAGCCGCTCCGTTAGCGTAGCTTAGCTTGATCCCTGGAAGTGGGTCAGAGTTGTAGCCTGACGTTCCCTACAGTCACGAAATACACTCCAAATACAACTCCAAAAGGTTCCTGTAAACATGTTGTGACCTGTGTATTTACCACGTGGAGAAATAAAAAATTATTGAATTCGACAATTACGTTTTCCAAGCAAATATACTCGGAACAATTTTTTGCCTAACCACTCGTCTCTGGGCGCAGTCAGTGATTTCAACGTGTTGCCGTGTTTGTTGACATTCTCATTCATTCAAAGGATCCAAACCGATTGAAGTTTATAGATACCATGACTTAAAATCCTCTTACCTTGACGATTAAAAGCCTCCCCAATTTAGAAAACAGTATTCCAATGGCTGGTCTTGATAGGCTGCTAGCTAACGGAGCTAACCAACAAACACAGAACCGGGCGGACACTAAAGTAAATAACGAGAGCAATGACTTCCTTTCTGGGGGGTTTCAAAATAAAAGAGCGACGTCTATAGCAGCGGAATACGTTTATTTTGTACATTATCTAACGTTAACACGAACCTAAACTAACTTTAGGTTAGTTGTAACGTTAGTTTAGGTTTGTGTTAACGTTAGATAATGTACAAAATAAACGTATTCCGCTGCTATAGACGTCGCTCTTTTATTTTGAAACCCCCCAGAAAGGAAGTCATTATATTTGCTTTAGTGTCCGCCCGGTTCCGTGTTTGTTGTAGCAGCCTATCAAGACCAGCCATTGGAATACTGTTTTCTAAATTGGGGAGGCTTTTAATCGTCAAGGTAAGAGGATTTTAAGTCATGGTATCCATAAACTTCAATCGGTTCGGATCCTTTGAATGAATGAGAATGTCAACAAACACGGCGACATGTTGAAATCACTGACTGCGCCCAGAGACGAGTGGTTAGGCAAAAAATAGTTCCGAGTATATTTGCTTAGAAAACGTAATTGTCGAATTCAATTATTTTGTATTTCTCCACGTGGTAAATACACAGGTCACAACATGTTTACAGGAACGTTTTGGAGTTGTATTTGGAGTGTATTTCGTGACTGTAGGGCACTGTAGGGAACGTCAGGCTACAACTCTGACCCACTTACAGGGATGAAGCTAAGCTACGCTAACGGAGCGGCTGTTGCCTATGCCTAATGCATGCACAGAGACAAAAAAGGTATGTATCTTCTTGTCTAACTCCAGGGAAGATGTTAAATAAGCTAATTTCCCAAAATGTTGGAGTTTTCCTTTAAGTGAGTATTCTATTGTTGGCCTCTGTGCTTATTGCCACTGTGTGTGGATTAATACTTCTGTGTCTTCTTTGCCATTTGTGTCACTACTGAGTGGATTACTGTGCGTGGCATGTTGGCCTTTGTATTTTCCACTATGTGTGGACTATTAATTATGTGCAGCCCTTCTTAGACATTTTACCACTCTGTGTGGGATTATACTGTATATATATTGTATTGTTTTATTGCTGGGTGGTTCCAAGTGCCAACCTTTGGCTGGTGTCCTGTGACACTGCCAGCACTTGTGTTTGTCTTATTGTTTTTTCCCTTGTTTGTTCTACCTTACCTTTCCCTGATTGTATGTTGTTGTGGGTTCCATTCCCCATTGTATATAAATTACCTTTGGAAAACGCATTTGTTTGTTTGCTTGCCTGCCGGGACCTGTGCTTAAAGCACTCACTGGACGGGCTGGTTTCATGTGCAGCCCGCTCCAGGTATACTTTATATGGTCATCCGACCTTTGTACATGACACTAGTAATAGACACAATATTTCTGACACTGGGAATACATTCACTGAGGTCCATAGATGTCCCTATACCAAGAACATGCAAATGAACCTTGTAGAAGTGGAGCAATATTCCATTTACTTAGGTATGTATTTTAGGCAGATTTTCAGAAAATAGGGCTCAGGGCTTAAGAGGTTAATTAAACCCAGAGAGAAAAATGTGAGAACACAAGTTCAAGTTCAACTCAAGTTCAGACCTCTGTTACTCTATTTCATTAGCACTAAAAGTGATTTACCTTTTTTGCATTAGTAACTTCAGAATGTTATCTTTTAAAAGAGACCAGGGTCATGGATGTGCTTTAGTATATAAAGTATAAAGCTAAGCTTAGCAAAAGAAGTATGCAGTCCTCACATCTGTGTTATAACACTCACCCTGTAGGGTCTCTTTAGCCTGTATCAGAGTCTGTAGATGACATATCTGGACCTCCAGGTCTGAAGACTGCTGCTGCTGACTGAGACTCAACTGCTGGAGAGACACTGATACAGACCTAGAGAGAGAGAGAGATAAATTGAGATCTTATCACTGAGTTGCTCTACATCTTATCTCCTCTACATCTTATCCCTGAGCTGCTCTACATCTTATCTCCTCAACATCTTATATCTGACCCGCTCTACATATGATCTTTACATCGTATCACCTCTACATCGTATCTCTGAGCTGCTCTACATCTTATTCCCGCTACATTGTATCCCTGCTCGCCTCTACTCTACATCTGATCACTGAGCTGCTCTACATCTTATCTCTGCAACATCTTATATCCAATACATCTTATCACTGAGTTGCTCTACATCTGATATCCTCAACATTGTATCTTTGAGCTGCTCTACATCTGATCATCTTATCTGAGCGCTCTACATCTGATATCCTCAACATCTGATCTCTTCAACATTTATCTTTGAGCTGCTCTACATCTCATCTCTGAGCTCCTTTACGTCTTACTCTGGATCTTGGACAGAGTGGTTACCTGAGCTCCTCTACGTCCTCCTCCAGCCTGTCTCTCTCTCTCCCCAGGGATGACACAGTGTCTTCCAGTTGTTCATTCTCCCTGAACAGCTCCTCACTCTCTCTCTCCGCTCTCCTGTGTTGGTCTGTGGTTCTCGACAGCTCTGCCTGGACGCCTCTGAGCTCCCCACACACCTGACTGTGCTGGACAGACAGCTGGAGGCAGCAGAGATACACACTTAAACACACTTAAACATTCCAACATGGCTGCCTGTAACCATTGGTACCCACTTTCAAAAGGAAAATGCCAGATTTCTGTGCAGTGGTAGAACAGGTAAAACATTGGAAATTGTATTTTGGGCATGATATTACTGTTCTACTGTGACTTGTCTACAATAGCCACCACCTGTACTTGCCCGATGGGTAAGTGCTTTTGAGATCTTAGTGTCAACTCCTGGTGTAATAGTATATTGGTGTGTAATAGTGTCATAGTGTATTAGTGTGTAATAGTGTCATAGTGTAATAGTATGTAATAGTGTACTAGTGTGTAATAGTGCAATAGTGTAATGTCATAATGTAATGGTGTGTAATAATGTGCTATTGTAAGTGTGTAATATAATGCAATAGTGAACGTGTCCTAGTGCAATAGTGTGTAATATTGTAATAGTGTTCTAGGGTACTAGTGTGTAATCGTGTGTACTAGTGTAATATTGTGTAATAGTGTACTAGTGTAATAGGAATAATGTGGGGAGATCTGGTTTAATTGGTCTATGTTTGCCCCGCCCCCTACACTTAAGCCTCACCTAAGGCTACTAGAGAAGAAATGTGTGGAGATTTGTGCCTCTTTAATTGTTGATATATTTCTCATATATAAACACATACTATAGCAATAGTTGTTCTGCAAATAGCAGCCGTTGTTTCTTCCAACAGGGAGGACAAATTAACAGTATAAACATTGTGTGAAAAGGCCTCTATGTTGTTTACAATATCGGTTCCATAAAGACAAAAACAATAAATCACCGTCAACCATCTTTACCTCCTCCAGTCGCTTTCCATCCATCTCTCTCTCCTCTGTCAGTGTGACCACCTCCCTCTCTCTCTCCTCTCCTATTCTCTCCATCTCTCTCTCTTTGTCTCTCAGCCGCTGGAGTGTGTCCCGCCCCATCCCTGTCTCCGCTCTGGTAGTAGAAGAGAATAGAATAGAAAAGATCTAGACATGTGAGTGGGTGGATCCACCTTTTGTGACCATACAGCTTAGTTCAGTGTTATCCAGGGTCCTAACCCACCTTAGTTCAGTGTTATCCAGGCAGGGAGCGAAATTAACTTTTTGACTCACCGGCCAGTGGCGGGTAGATGGGAAGAATCTACCCGCCAAGCAGATTTCTTACCTGCCAACTTTTTTTTGATACATTTTTTTTTTATTATTATTTTATATAATTTTTTTTTAATAAAATATATATATTATATAATCATACTTGTAGTTGTATTATCTGCGAGACATCGCCACCTCGCTGTCTGCAAACAGCTCCATTGTCTGTGTGTATACTCTAGTGGCCTCCAGCTCCAGCAAGGATTCTCCGGTGCTACAGCTGGACCCTAAACTCTTACATTCAGCATGAAAGGATTCTCCTACCCTGCACCTGGACCCTAGTCAGCAGCGCTGCAGCCCTCATGCGATGTAACTGGACACTTGCAGTTGTTTATGTCGGGAGCTATCAGAAGCTAGCCAGCTGGATAACGTTACACAATGCCTCATGTATTAAACTAAAAGTGAATAGTTGACTGGGTCATTTTGTAACAGTAGCTAACATCAGCTCACGGAGGTCTCTCTGACTAGAGTAGACTTAACATCAGTCACGGTGACTGTGTGTTTACATGCAGCATACAGAAACAGGTAGGGGAGGTTTAGGAGCAGCAATGCGCTCAGACAGCGAGTGAGAACTCCGCTCAGAATTGGATCATGATTTTCGGTTTTCACATGACCATTTGATTGGCCGCCACACGGCGGTCAGTCCTCTAAGTGGGAGGCGCCAAACGTAAAAACTGCCCGCAAATGGCGGGCGGCGCTCTCTAGTTTCGGTCCCTGTATCCAGGGTACTAACCCACCTTAGTTCAGTGTTATCCAGGGTACTAACCCACCTTAGTTCAGTGTTATCCAGGGTCCACCTTAGTTCAGTGTTATTCAGGGTCCTAACCCACCTTAGTTCAGTGTTATCCAGGGTACTAACCCACCTTAGTTCTGTGTTATCCAGGGTAACCCACCTTAGTTCAGTGTTATCCAGGGTCCTAACCCACCTTAGTTCAGTGTTATCCAGGGTCCTAACCCACCTTAGTTCAGTGTTATCCAGGGTCCTAACCCACCTTAGTTCAGTGTTATCCAGGGTCCTAACCCACCTTAATTCAGTGTTATCCAGGGTACTAACCCACCTTAGTTCAGTGTTATCCAGGGTCCTAACCCACCTTAGTTCAGTGTTATCGAGGGTACTAACCCACCTTAGTTCAGTGTTATCCAGGGTCCTAACCCACCTTAGTTCAGTGTTATCCAGGGTCCTGACTCCTAACCCACCTTAGTTCAGTGTTATCCAGGGTTAGATTTTTAATTTTCCTGCGTAGAGAGGTCACTTCTGATTCCACAGCCTGGAGACGGCACTGACTCTCTGATAACTCAATCTGAAATTACATGGAGATAAAAACATAAACACAAAAGTAATTAATGGAACAAACAGCAGACTAATCAGCGATTAACCAGGATAACGTTTCTGTTCCCTTTGCACACCCACAACTAGAAGCCTTCAGTGGCTTTAAAACCGTTCTCAAAAAGCAGGTCCTAGGGGATTCAACCTCGATGCATTTGATGGTTCTTTCTAAAGAATTAGAAATGTCCAAACATGAGACAATTCAAACTGATGTATAAGGAAATTATGTTCACAAGGTACAGGGATGAGGAAGGGACTTGGTATTCACGGGTGTTTACATTTTTATTTTGTTTTCTATTTTATTTTATTTTATACATATATAGTTTTTGTTTTGCATATATATATATTTTTTTTTCTTTTCTTTTTTATGTTTAAAATAGTACACTCATTTGAGTAGTGGAAAAGGGGTAGGATTAAATACGTTTATACAACGGCATGCAAATTTCTCGATTCTGAAACAGTCCATTTACACGTCTTTATTGGCAACAATCCACGGTCCTGGGCTCAGGACCCGCCCACAACCGAATCACATAATCACTCCGCCGGCTCACTCCGGGAGAATGTTGATAGCGCCAGAATGTTGATAGCGCCATAACGACTAAATATGAAGCGATTCTGTCAAGGGGAATGCGTTAGTCCTTTAAACAATGTTGGATGATGTAATTGATGGGTCTTGAGTCAATCTAGAACAAAAGAAAAATCGCGGATTGATTGATTGATTAATTGATTGATTTAAATTTCTACTTCCTTCCCACTGACTGCAGCGTTCACTCTCACACTGTCCGACGCTGGCGTACCCACAAACACACACACACACACACACACACACACACACACGCACACACACACACACACACACACTCCTGTCTGCAACAGCGGGGGAGTCAGACTGAGAGAGAAGCAGCGCTGTTTTAAGTGAGCATGGTCTATTGAATTGATTGATTGGTTGATTGCTAATTTTATTACTGTACCCCTGGTTTCCAACTGGTTAAGTTTAGGCTAAAAGAAATAAATAAAAAAATAGGGCGAAGAAAACGTTTTTTTTTCTATAGGGCAAAGAAAACTTTTTAATTTGTTTTACCTACTTTATATAGAAGCATCTAAGAATGAAGTTCTAGTTCAAGTTTCAAGTTTCTTTAATAGTTGTCATACAGAAGTACAGAATACTTTTATACAAAATGCTTCTTACTGTTGCGCTCCAGAGACTGTGCAAGACAAGATAAGTATGAAATAAAATAACATAGTAAAATTAGAAGTAAAAAAATGAGGTCACAGTGTTTAGTTTAGACATATGTACAATGTTCGATGCAGAATAGACATAGTTACCATACAATATACAATACTGTGCAGTGTACTAATATACAATACTATATAGTGCAAGGCAGAAATGGAGAAATGGGACGAGGTGCAATTTAGGTACAATTCACAGTAGGTGTACGAGTTGTAGTGCAAATCCTTTATCAATAAATATAAAGTGTAAGTGTGTTTGTGTGATCTAAAGTGTGGAGAGTGGGTGCTGCAGTGTGTTGTTTGTTTGAGTGAGTGTGTGCGTGTGGGTGTGTGTGCTGTGTGCATTTGATGGTTGTTGCATAGTGATTATTGTTCGTTTAGCGATTATTGTTCGTTTAGCAGCCTGATGGCCTGGGGATAGAAGCTTGGAAAGTAGGTCTGCATTCCCTTAACAATTGTGTGTATTGAGCCGTACTGTATTGTACCCATTCTGCATCTGGTAATAAAATTTTCAATCAATCATTCCAATAATACACAGTTGGATGTGTTAGTTGGTTGGATGCACTTCAAGCTGCTTCCACATGAGGCAACTTCTCTCAATCATTCCAATAATACACAGTTGGATATAATATAATACAATTGTCATCATCAGTCTATTTTTGTTTACTTTTTAATACTGCTGCAATTAATATTTTTATTTATTATTATTATGGATGATCTTCATGTTCTGTATACCTCCCAGCCCCAAGTGTGATCATATCACTCCGTACCTGCAGCAGCTGTGAGCCGAGTTCTCTTTTGTCCTTGGCGGGAGCTCCATTGAGGGCGGCCATCTTCTCCAGAGCATATCTGCTTTCAGACACCTCTCTCTTCCACAAACTCTCATTGGAGGACAGAGATAACATACTCTCTCTTGCCTAGGGAGGGAGGGAGAGGGAGAGAGAGGGAGAGAGTGAGGGACACAGATTGAGAGACAGGTGTCAGCAGTATGACTACAGCAGCTCTGGTGACTCCAGGGATTTGACCTCCTCTCCTGTGATTACAGCAGATGACAAGGAAAACACAAAGACGAAATGGCTCTCTTTAACTCTTTAATTGTCAGACCCGAGATATCTCAAGTTAACTCGCCATACGTTGGATGCCAGACCCGAGATATCTCGGGTTTTGGTAATTTTTTCTTTTATTCGCTATTTTTATTCATTATTCATCCATTGACCTCGGTGTTGCCATATGAAAGGATTTTGAGATCGCCAAAGTGCAATACCGGCCGCATCCTGCCAGATGGCAGTGTCGCCCACCCTTTGAAACCTTATATCTAACTCTGTTACACTCAAATGTCTCCGGGCGCTATATTTAGACAGAGCCGAGTAAGTCGCTTCATCTGACCACTCCGAAACGCATCTGGCACACTCGATCCATAAATTATGCCAAATTATGTCCGGGACCAGATGGACACCAATACTGGAAATCGCGATCAGACAATTGGAATATTCTTTTTGGAATACCACGACCACAGGTAAGGACTATCTGACATCAATTTCAGCTTGATCCAACAATGTTTTCATATCCATCTAGCTGATCAGCTTCTGAGGTGTTCAACACGAATGCCGTTACTGGCCATCAAAGCATAAAAAAAACTATGCTCCCCCCCCTTTCTTGCATTCATGATGAAACATAATACCTACTATTATATACATTTGATTTGGAAATAGTAGCATGTCCAGGCAAGAAACGCCAACGCTTATAGTAGAATTCACGTTGCGCCCACTCGCTTCCCAGGAATTATCCTGGATCAGTCTGAAATGTACTTACAAAAAATACTTATATTCACCACGGGATAACGCGCGAACGTATGCATGAAAAAATTATCTCTTTTTTGCATCTTGGACGGAAGAAAGTCACTAACAAATGACCATAGTATTGTCCCCATAGCTATAATATAGAATATAGATATAGCTCTCCAAACATAGTGATGCACAGTGAAAATATGTAATGGAAACCTGGCACATTAGCTACAAGGCCAAGACTAATAGCTGGCACTGAATGAGTTAAATGTCCCCTCCACTCCAAAACATGTTTATTTATTTTTTAATTTTAAGCAACAACATTTTACCTGTTTTGACTGGAATTGAGAATCATTAAGAACCGGAATCGAAAAGCAGAATCGGAATCGCTAAAATCCAAACGATGACCAAGTTCCAACCCTAGTCACCTATGACAATACAACCTGCATTTCAGATACATAAAAAATACTACTAAGACTAACGTTTTGCTACTACCAAGCTACCGCTTGTATCTTTCAACATTCTCATTCTCACAGTCATGTAGACATCAGTCTTAACTCATTCAGCGCCAGATGGCGCTGTTTACTGTTACTGTTGAAAGACCAACGCTTTAGTTCAAGTTTCAAGTTCAAGTTTCTTTAATAGTTGTCATACAGAAGTACAGAATCATTTTATACAAAATGCTTCTTACTGTTACGCTCCAGAGACTGTGCAAGACAAGATAAGTATGAAATAAAATAACATAGTATATATAGCATGTAAATTAGAAGTAAAAAAAAAGGTCACAGTGTTCAGTATAGACATATGTACAATGTTCGATGCAGAATAGACGTAACTGAGTTACCATATAACAATATACTATGCAATGTACTAATATACAATACTATATAGTGCAACGCAGAAATGGGATGAGGTACAATTTAAGTACAATTTACAGTAGGTGTACGAGTTGTAGTGCAAATCCTTTATCAATAAATATAAAGTGTGTTTGTGTGATCTAAAGTGTGGAGTGTGGGTGCTGCAGTGTGTTGTTTGTTTAAGTGAGTGTGTGCGTGTGGGTGTGTGTGCTGTGTGCATTTGATGGTTGTTGCATAGTGTTTATTGTTCGTTGAGCAGCCTGATGGCCTGGGGATAGAAGCTTCTTCTGAGTCTTTCTGTGCTCGCCTTAAGACTCCGGTATCGCTTGCCTGACCGCAGCAGTTCAAAGAGGCAGTTGTTCGGGTGGCTGGAGTCCTTGATGATTCTCTTCGCCTTCCCCCTGCACCGCTTGTTGTAAATGTTCTGGAGGGTGGGAAGCCCCCCTCCAATTGTGCGTTCGGCTGAACGTGTCACTCTTTGTAGTCTGCTACGGTCTTGTGCAGTGCTATTCCCAAACCAGGAGGTGATGTTGCCAGTCAGGATGCTCTCTATTGTACATGAGTAGAAGTTCCTAAGGATCTTCTGACTGACTTGGAACTTCCTTAGGCGCCTGAGGAAGTAGAGGCGTTGTCGTGCCTTCTTCACAACACTGTCAATGTGTGTGGTCCATGTCAAGTCCTCGGATATGTGGGCTCCGAGGTACTTGAAACTGTTCACTCTCTCAACCGGTGCCCCATCGATGCTGAGGGGGCTGTAGTCCTTGACCCCCGACCTCCTGAAGACCACAATCATCTCTTTTGTTTAGCTGACGTTCAGGGAGAGGCAGTTCTCCTGACACCACTGTGACAGATTCTCTACCTCTTCCAGGTAGGCCCTCTCGTCGTTGGCAGAGATCAGGCCCACCACTACTGTGTCATCAGCAAATTTGATGATTGTGTTGTTGTTCCGCTGTGCCACGCAGTCATGTGTGTACAGGGAGTAGAGGAGGGGGCTCAGAACACAGCCCTGGGGGGCCCCTATGTTGAGCGTGATGGATGAGGAGGTGCAGTTGCCTGCTCTTACCACCTGGGGTCTGCCCGTCAGGAAGTCCAAGACCCACTGGCAGAGGTCATAGTTCAAGCCCAGGTCCCTGAGCTTGGCTATGAGTTTGGAGGGAACTATGGTGTTGAATGCTGAGCTGTAGTCGATGAACAGCATTCTCACATAGTTCCCCTGCCTCTTGTCCAGGTGTGATGCTGCTGTGTGGAGCACATGGGCTATGGCGTCCTCCGTGGACCTGTTGGGGCGATATGCAAATTGCAGGGGGTCCAGGTTGATGGGGAGGGAGGAACAGATGTAGCCCTTCACTAGCTTCTCAAAGCACTTCATGGCTATGGAGGTGAGGGCTACAGGGCGGTAGTCGTTGAGGTAAGCGGGCGTAGATTTTTTGGGTACCGGGATGATGGTGGACTTCTTCAGACAGGTGGGGATGACAGCCTGTTCCAAGGACAGGTTAAAGATGTCAGTGAATACCGGGGCCAGTTGGTCGGCACAGACTTTTAGGACGCGGCCGGGGATGCTGTCCGGTCCTGCTGCCTTCCTGATATTCACTTTTTTAAAGATCCGCCTCACCTCATGCTCTGTTACCCTGAACACTGAGTCTCCATCAGCAGACCCCCCCCCCCCCCATTGCCGTGGTTTGTAGGCTGGTGTTGTAATTCACAGCCTCAAACCTCGCATAGAAGGAATTAAGATAATTTGCTAAGGAGATGTCACTGTTCAGTTTGAGGGAGGTGCCTTTGTAATCTGTCATTGTTCTGAGGCCCTGCCACATACCTCTAGAGTCAGCCTGTTCAAACTGAAGTTCAACTTTATCCCTGTAACGCCGTTTTGCCTCTATTACTGCTCTCCTGACGTTGTATCTTGGCGTCTTGTGTTCTTCCATGTTGCCTGTCACCAGCCCGGTGTTGTAGGCTGATGTGCGCACTTTCAGAGCCTCACGGACGGATTTATCTACCCAGGGCTTTTGATTTGGGTAGATTCTAATTGTGGTAGAGGGGATTGTTTCTTCTACCAGAGTACAGACAAAGTCAAGCACCGTTTCAGTGTATTCGTTAATATTGGCTGTGTTATCACGGAATACCCTCCAGTCTGTGCATTCAAGCGCAGCTTGGAGTGTCTCCTCTGACGTCACAGTCCAACGCTTAACCTCTCGCGATACTACAGGCGTTCGCTTGAGACTTTGTTTATACTTTGGCAAAAGAAAAATGGCGGCGTGATCGGACTTACCGAATGGGCTAAGAGCCTGTGACTTGTACCCATTCTTAAATTGCGAGTATACATGGTCTAATATGTTCTCGCCTCTGGTGGGACAGGTCACATGCTGATAGAAATTCGGCAACACCTTTTTAAGACGTGCGCTGTTGAAATCGCCCAGAACCAAAATGGCAGCGTCAACGCTACAGATCCAGCCAGAATTAGTCATGGAACAGCTGTTTGCCGGCCGTTTTGACGCCGTTTTGCGTGGTTAATGTTAACAATGACCAGCGGGGGCGCTCTCATACAGCTGGTGACAACGTGCTGGACGAGCTCCGCCCTCTGCAAAGTGAGAGAGAGGCAGAGAGAGAGTGCCGTGGACTAGGAAGTAAATATCGCGTCTCGTCTGTCGGCAGTGGATTTAGCTCTCAATCGGTAAGCTCTTAATATACATTACTATTGAAATGCATTTTTACTTAACTTTACAGCATTATTCAAACGTGATAGGACGTTATGAGTCATCAGCCGTTTATATGCAGTCCGTTTTGCCTACAGATTATACATGGCAAATGCCGCAAATGGTGTAGCCAGCCAGCTCACATACAGTAGACTAACGTTACGTAACTTTCTCAGATAGCAATCTAACATTACGTTAGTGGAAATCAAACAACTCTAACCCAATACTAATAAGTTGTTTCACATTCTTGTTGGGTGTTACACTATGAATGACACTCCGATCAGCGTATGTGGCTACTGAGGCTAACGCGGTTATTGGTAATCAATAGGGATGTCCCGAGAGAGAATGAGAGCGAATGGACTAAATGCACTGTGTTCTGACCACATGTTTTGGCTAAAATATATAGTATTGTATTGTATGTATAGTATTGTATCATGCCTCGTTTTATAAAATGTCCTTTGGGCGCAAGCGTGTTTTTTTTCTTTTTTTTTAAGTCGCCGTTTTTATTATGAAATTCGTGGCTTTGTGCCTCACTTGTGTTCAACTTGACCACTGCCCGTGTCTGAGACCATACCATTTGCATCGATTCCCTGGCCGTGCAGACGAGCAAGATATTCGCCAGAAGTGGATTAAGAATACCAACCGAAAGGACTTTGTTCCCACTAAAAACAGCACAGTAGGTTTTGTCAGTCGACAATCTCACAATGGCAAATGTTAGCATACAGCTGCCTAGCCTAGCCAGAGCGGCTAGCCTTAACATGGTGAAAACACGTCTTTAAAGTGGAAATGAAGCAGTGCGATAAATACATATTCATAGCATCACATTAGTATTTAGATAAGCCACAGAAGAAATCACGTTATAAAAATAAGCAGTTTCTAAGAAAAAACGATTTGTTGTGTGCATTTCTGAAGCATTTAGCATTATGGGCGCGGCCATTTTGTTGCTGACGTCATGCCACTGGTTGGGTGTATACACGGCTGGTTAGCTGCCTATAGTGAATGGGTCAGTCAGTAAATAAAATGTTGCCTACAAAACAACGAGACCGCGGTGGTTCTGTTTGTATTGCTCCTGGCTGTTCAAACTAATTTTACCATGTGAGAGAGAGGAAAGTTGGTTAATTTCCACAAACTACCAGTGAAAAAAACAGTGTTGTTGGCACGTTGGCTCAGGCTGGCTGCACTCAGGCGGCGCGACCAGCCTGTTGGACAGGGAAGGAGGATCTGCAGCGAACACTTCATTGCCTCGGATTATGTTGTTGGGGGTGGAAGGTTTGTCCAGAAGACCACTAATCAGCTGAAGCGGTTCCCTCGGTCTTCGACAGACAGACCGGCGTTAGCTCTCGGGAGCGATCGCTAGCTAGTTGGCACCAGCCGGGGACCGGAGTTAGCTCTCGGGAGCGATCGCTAGCTAGTTGGCACCAGCCGAGGACCGGAGTTAGCTCTCGGGAGCGTCGCGGAGCATTCAGCCTGCTGGCTACCTAGATCCACTTCAACCAGCGTCGCGGAGCATTCAGCCTGCTGGCTACACAGCTTGTCGGTGTGCTGGAACCTCGGCAAGCTAACGGTAGCTGGCTACATAGCTTGTCGGTGTGCTGGAACCTCGGCAAGCTAACGGTAGCTGGCTACACAGCTTGTCGGTGTGCTGGAGCCTCTGCAAGCTAACGGTAGCTGGATACACAGCTTGTCGGTGTGCTAATAGCCTCGGCAAGCTAACGGTAGCTGGCTCCAGGCTATTAGCACATCAACAAGCTGCTGGAGCTCCCGACGCTCGGCTGGTTGAAGTGGATCTAGGTAGCCAGCAGGCTGAATGCTCCGCGACGCTCCCGAGAGCTAACTCCGGTCCCCGGCTGGTGCCAACTAGCTAGCGATCGCTCCCGAGAGCTAACTCCGGTCCCCGGCTGGTGCCAACTAGCTAGCGATCGCTCCCGAGAGCTAACGCCGGTCTGTCTGTCGAAGACCGAGGGAACCGCTTCAGTTGATTAGTGGTCTTCTGGACAAACCTTCCACCCCCAACAACATAATCCGAGGCAATGAAGTGTTCGCTGCAGATCCTCCTTCCCTGTCCAACAGGCTGGTCGCGCCGCCTGAGTGCAGCCAGCCTGAGCCAACTTGCCAACAACACTGTTTTTTTCACTGGTAGTTTGTGGAAATTAACCAACTTTCCTCTCTCTCACATGGTAAAATTAGTTTGAACAGCCAGGAGCAATACAAACAGAACCACTGCGGTCCCGTTGTTTTGTAGGCAACATTTTATTTACTGACTGACCCATTCACTATAGGCAGCTAACCAGCCGTGTATACACCCAACCAGTGGCCTGATGTCAGCCATGACGTCAGCAACAAAATGGCGGCGCCCATGTTGAAAACAGGGATATTATATTTGATTTTTCAGACAAATAAGATAGATTTCACATTTGATTATAGAACCCTGTCTTACACAAGGTACACAACAAACAAACTAGGATCACATTGCTCACTGCTTCATTTCCACTTTAAGCTATTGTATTGTACCCATTCTGCAATCTGTTAATAAAGTTTTCAATCGATAAATCACTAGCTAGCTATAGCTAACGTTACTCAACGATATATTGATTGATTGAAAACTTTAACAGATTGCAGAATGGGTACAATACAGACCAGAGAAAGACTTTCGTCTTGTTTACATCAGGGTCCCCCATTTTAAATTCATTGATTGATTGATTGATTGAAAAGTGTATTAACAGATTGCAGAATGGGTACAGTACAGTACAGCTCAATACATACAATTGTTAAGGGGATGCAGACCAGAGAAAGACTTTCGTCTTGTTTACATCAGGGTCCCCAGACATTTATGACATACACAACATACAGATATACTGTACACTACTGTTACATCCAGACATTTATGACATACAGGATATACAGACAACTCTGTCTATATATATAGACCGTTTCTAAAAGAAAATATATACATTTGTTCTGTGTGTGTTCTGTCCTGTATACTTCCATAGTAAATCTTTCATGTTCTGTGTGTTCTGTCCTACTTCCATAGTAAATCTTCCATGTTCTGTGTGTGTTCTGTCCTACTTCAGTAGTAAATCTTCCATGTTCTGTGTGTGTTCTGTCCCACTTCAGGAGTAAATATTCCATGTTCTGTGTGTGTTCTGTCCCACTTCCATAGTAAATATTCCATGTTCTGTGTGTGTTCTGTCCCACTTCCATAGTAAATATTCCATGTTCTGTGTGTGTTCTGTCCCACTTCAGTAGTAAATCTTCCATGTTCTGTGTGTGTTCTGTCCCACTTCCATAGTAAATATTCCATGTTCTGTGTGTTCTGTCCCACTTCAGTAGTAAATCTTCCATGTTCTGTGTGTGTTCTGTCCCACTTCAATAGTAAATCTTCCATGTTCTGTGTGTGTTCTGTCCCACTTCAGTAGTAAATCTTCCATGTTCTGTGTGTGTTCTGTCCCACTTCAATAGTAAATCTTCCATGTTCTGTGTGTGTTCTGTCCCACTTCAATAGTAAATCTTCCATGTTCTGTGTGTGTTCTGTCCCACTTCAATAGTAAATCTTCCATGTTCTGTGTGTGTTCTGTCCCACTTCAATAGTAAATCTTCCATGTTCTGTGTGTGTTCTGTCCCACTTCAATAGTAAATCTTCCATGTTCTGTGTGTGTTCTGTCCTACTTCAATAGTAAATCTTCCATGTTCTGTGTGTGTTCTGTCCTACTTCAGTAGTAAATATTCCATGTTCTGTGTGTGTTCTGTCCCACTTCAATAGTAAATCTTCCATGTTCTGTGTGTGTTCTGTCCCACTTCAATAGTAAATCTTCCATGTTCTGTGTGTGTTCTGTCCTACTTCAGTAGTAAATATTCCATGTTCTGTGTGTGTTCTGTCCCACTTCAGGAGCAAGTCCTTCATGTTCTGTGTGTGTTCTGTCCTACTTCCATAGTAAATATTCCATGTTCTGTGTGTGTTCTGTCCTACTTCCATAGTAAATCTTCCATGTTCTGTGTGTGTTCTGTCCTACTTCCGTAGTAAATCTTCCATGTTCTGTGTGTATTCTGTCCCACTTCAGGAGCAAGTCCTTCATGTTCTGCGGCCTGTATGCCGCCATCATATTCGGCGGGCAGTACTTCATGAGGGAGAGGCCCAAGCTGAACCTGCAGAGGCCGATGGTGCTGTGGTCGCTCAGCGTGGCCATCTTCAGGTGAGCCACACGCCGGGACCGAACAAGATTTAAATTGTAGCTATTCCCCTAATCTGTTAGCAATTTTAGTATATAAACCAAACTTAGGTGTGAGGTTAAAATCTTTCTCCGTTTAAACAAACAGGACTCACAACAGAGCAGAAAACTGTCTTGAGTCTGTAAACATCTCTATTGTTAAACCTACATGTATGGGATCCAAGCCTGCTTGATTAATAACAAACACATCTTTCTATAATGTTTCAAGTTCAAGTTTCAAGTTTCTTTAATATTTGTCATACAGAAGTACAGAATACTTTTATACAAAATGCTTCTTACTGTTACGCTCCAGAGACTGTGCAAGACAAGATAAGTATGAAATAAAATAACATAGTAAAATTAGAAGTAAAAAAAAATGAGGTCACAGTGTTCAGTTTAGACATATGTACAATGTTCGATGCAGAATAGACGTAGTTACCATACAATATACAATACTGTGCAGTGTATTAATATACAATACTATATAGTGCAAGGCAGAAATGGGACGAGGTGCAATTTAGGTACAATTCACAGTAGGTGTACGAGTTGTAGTGCATATCCTTTATCAATAAATATAAAGTGTAAAGTGTGTTTGTGTGATCTAAAGTGTGGAGAGTGGGTGCTGCAGTGTGTTGTTTGTTTGAGTGAGTGTGTGCGTGTGGGTGTGTGTGCTGTGTGCATTTGATGGTTGTTGCATAGTGTTTATTGTTCGTTTAGCAGCCTGATGGCCTGGGGATAGAAGCTTCTTCTGAGTCTTTCTGTGCTCGCCTTAAGACTCCGGTATCGCTTGCCTGACCGCAGCAGTTCAAAGAGGCAGTTGTTCGGGTGGCTCGAGTCCTTAATAATTCTCTTAGCCTTCCCCTTGCACCGCTTGTTGTAAATGTTCTGGAGGGTGGGAAGCCCCCCTCCAATTGTGCGTTCGGCTGAACGTGTCACTCTTTGTAGTCTGCTACGGTCTTGTGCAGTGCTATTCCCAAACCAGGAGGTGATGTTGCCGGTCAGGATGCTCTCTATTGTACATGAGTAGAAGTTCCTAAGGATCTTCTGACTGACTTGGAACTTCCTTAGGCGCCTGAGGAAGTAGAGGCGTTGTCGTGCCTTCTTCACAACACTGTCAATGTGTGTGGTCCATGTCAAGTCCTCGGATATGTGGGCTCCGAGGTACTTGAAACTGTTCACTCTCTCAACCGGTGCCCCGTCGATGCTGAGGGGGCTGTAGTCCTTGACCCCCGACCTCCTGAAGTCCACAATCATCTCTTTTGTTTTGCTGACGTTCAGGGAGAGGCAGTTCTCCTGACACCACTGTGACAGGTTCTCTACCTCTTCCAGGTAGGCCCTTTCGTCGTTGGCAGAGATCAGGCCCACCACTACTGTGTCATCAGCAAATTTGATGATGGTGTTGTTGTTCCGCTGTGCTACGCAGTCATGTGTGTACAGGGAGTAGAGGAGGGGGCTCAGAACACAGCCCTGGGGGGCCCCTATGTTGAGCGTGATGGATGAGGAGGTGCAGTTGCCGGCTCTTACCACCTGGGGTCTGCCCGTCAGGAAGTCCAAGACCCACTGGCAGAGGTCATAGTTCAAGCCCAGGTCCCTGAGCTTGGCTATGAGTTTGGAGGGGACTATGGTATTGAATGCTGAGCTGTAGTCGATGAACAGCATTCTCACATAGTTCCCCTGCCTCTTGTCCAGGTGTGATGCTGCTGTGTGCAGCACATGGGCTATGGCGTCCTCCGTGGACCTGTTGGGGCGATATGCAAATTGCAGAGGGTCGAGTGTTGTGATAGAGCCTGCACAAGTATTATCTGTTCCAAGGTGATGGAGCCTACGGTAGTAAAGATGTAAAGAGTCTGCGGACAGTGTCTGGTTTTAATGTACTAATGGACTGATGGTCATTGTGTTTATGTTTGTGTACTTGTGCATGTGATTGTGTGTGTGTGTGTGTACTTATGTGCTCCAGCTCCTATCATATGTATTGTACTAATAATAGTGTTTACGTTCCATGTGTCCATATCTGGCTGCCAAGAGGTGCGAGGAGCTGGAGGCTCAGCTGAAGGAGAAGGAGAACACAGAGCTGCTGCGGGACCTGGAGCAGAAGAACGCCATGATCTCGGTCCTGGAGAGCAGCATCAAGGACATATAAACTGTACATTGGAAGAGGTCTACAAATATACAGCATTGTTGGGGGGGGGGGGCTCTCTCGCATATAGTAATAATAGAGTATATACATTTGAGGGGGAATAAACTGTACATATACAGCACTGTTTGTGATACAAAAATAGTAGAGTACATTAACCTGGCACACAACATACTTGTTCACATGTCATTTTTCTTTCACTCTAAAGGAAATATGTCTCACATACAGTAGACCCCCCAGTAGCCTACTTTGTGGAGACGAAGATGATGAGTACCAGTCTTCTCCTCAGACATATAAACTGTACATTGGAAGAGGTCTACAAATATACAGCACTGTTTGTGATACAAAAATAGTATATAGTAATAATAGAGTATATACATTTGAGGGGGAATAAACTGTACTTTAGAGTGAAAGAAAAATGACATGTGAACAAGTATGTTGTGTGCCAGGTTAATGTACTCTACTATTTTTGTATCACAAACAGTGCTGTATATGTACAGTTTATTCCCCCTCAAATGTATATACTCTATTATTACTATATGCGAGAGAGCCCCCCCCCAACAGTGCTGTATATTTGTACTACGACTATGCTTGCACCTCATGGTACCAAAGCACCTCAAAGGCGCTAAAAACAAGATTACAAACATCACAAAACAAACTGGTCAGACTTCTACTTGACCTTACCCCTAGAACCCACCTCACATTCACTCACAGACGGCAGAGGTGCCAACCTGCTCATCAGGAGCAATTGGGGGTTAAGCGTCTTGCTCAAGGACACTTTGACACGCTGCCGGGAACATTGGAATGCGCTGGCTGCAACCCCCACACACCATTGAAATGCTAATTGTCCAGCACCTAGTATTTACTACTCTCATGATGGAAGCAGGCTACTCTCTCATGATAGAAGCAGGCTACTCTCATGATGGAAGCAGGCTACTCTCATTGTTACGAAGGATCAGATTAAACCGAATATATGTATTTATTGATTGATATATATTGCATAATATTTGTATATCGTTTGATATCCCTTGTGTATTCCTTGTACATATACACGGAATATCCCTTTAACCTAGTACAGACCATAATATTTCGTTCTCCTATTGGACAGCGGTCCCTTAGGCGCCATTGCCATACCCCCAGGGTCTAGTTCAAAGTCACCGTCAAAGACATGCCTAGGCATGAACGGCTCTGCGCAAGGATACGAGACAGGAATAGGGCTGGTACTAGTTTGTTCACCTAACGTATAAATACGGCGCAGGTGAATACAGAAGTATGTTACCCAAAGTTAGTTAACCTAGAAACGTGTTACCCTCAAACGTAAAGCCTTCATCACGAGTCAACGACCAAGTGAAGTGAGCAACCGTGCGTCTAAATAGAGCACTTATAACCGCGTGCGAATAGGACAGTAAAAAGTGTCAGAGCTTAGTGGAATAACGTCAAGTTCGACCTAGTTAATGTGAAGTACCGCGCACCGGAGAATCTACACCGGTGAATGCAGAGCCCTTTCCAGCTGGATTATGGTCTGTACTAGGTTAAAGGGATATTCCGTGTATATGTACAAGGAATACACAAGGGATATCAAACGATATACAAATATTATGCAATATATATCAATCAATAAATACATATATTCGGTTTAATCTGATCCTTCGTAACAGCCGCCTCCTAATTAGTCCCACCTAATTAGATAAGCAGAGACAGATTAACCGCACTGTCCACTACTCAATGTATTGAAGATATAATGCTTGTTTGCAAAGTTTGCTGGAGCCACTTCATCCAGAAGGGCACACCCCGGTCAGAGAGCGGACGCAGACACAGAGAACAGTCCTTTCGTATTTATTAAGGATTCTGTTGTTGAGCGATATGCTTCCATCCAGGTCGTAGGGCTGGATGGAGCGATCAAAGATTGAGTGAGTGGTGTTTTAGTTCATGAACGCACTCTTACTGGGAAAGCAGACAGCAATGGAACACATGGGGGCAAGATGGCCGCTGTATTTAAACCCATTAGGACCCCTGGGCTGTCCAGAGAGATGCCAGACTATAAATAATAGGACCCCTGGGCCATCAAAGAAGTGCCTGACTGGAAATGACAATACACAGCATAACAAATCATGGGGAATTTACAACAGCCGCCCCAAGAATAGCATAGCTATTATGTAAACAGTCAAATTCCCTAAGTGGCTACCGAGGTCTCTGATTGTCGCCATCATTTGCCACAGTCGGGTCGGGAGCGTAGGACACTTGTGGCAGGGAGGCATCCCGCCGCCCCATCAGCAACCTGTTTGGTGTCACATAATGGTGGCTTAAGGGGCCGCAACCGGGCAGGAGGTAAGTCTGCCACCATTGGAGCCACCGGCTCCCACCTCCACTTCCTACATCCTGTGCAGGTCCTCTGATGATGCTTGATGGCCCGTCTTCCCCACAGGACCCAGTACTGGTGCCTGATCTCTGCGAAGACCCTATCGGGCCCTGGGTGGAGTAGGCGGGCATCTACATCCTTGATGAGTTTCGTCACTGCATGGCCAGGATCGAGAACTATGGGGTGGATGTCAGTAGAACAGGAGGTGTCCAGGTGACAAGAGCGTCCACCAATTTGGAGAAGACCCATTGTATGATCCATCTCTGGTGAGAGCGTACTGAGCTTACTACTGGGCAGTACTGGGTTTCCAGCTCCGAGACACTTAAATCCCTCTGGGAAGCAGTCCGCCTGGCTGGTCTTCAGCAGGAAGACTTCGGTGTCATGCAGGTTAGGTTGAGGTAAGGAGGAGTCGGCCGCCGCCCCGTGATGGGTGAACCATGACTCGTCAGACTCATTTACCGCTTCTTCACCCAGCTTGGCAACACATCCTCCATCGAGCTTTTTGATCTCTGCTCCAGTGATTTGAGCCTTAGCTGAATCTCCTACCAGTCTTTGCTCTGTGTTACGGGGCATTGGCATGACTGCTTTGGCAGTGGCTTCCAGTGGTGGCGCGTCCTTTGCGCGGAGCAGAGGCGTGGCGTATCGGAGTGTGTCACCAACCTTCACCCTCTCAGTGCGTGCTTCCAGGATGCCCACAGTCTCGTGGTCCAGACGGGCCCTTACTGCTAGCTTTCCACTTCTAAATGGAAGCACATCAAGCTGCCAGAGACGTTCAATGTGTTGATAGAGGTCGTCCGGTGCAGACTTGAGAGAGGTAAAGTAGCATGAAGTAGCCTGTGACGCAAGACCATCTGGGCCTTGGAGTGCCCAGCCGAGCGCTGTGTGGACTGCTGCGGGTCCACCTTTGGGGCCGAATCTGATGGGTTCTTGGGATGTGATCAGATGGGTGCAGTCTGCACCAATTAGCAGTAGTGGATGCACTTGACTGAAGTCCTGCAATGGGAGCCCCCTCAGGTGGCGATAGCGTTCCTGAAGCGCAGTCACAGGGTAAGACTGCTCGGACAGGGCTAATCGACCTGCTGTGAAGGCGCCCTTCACCAGGTGCTGTTCAGAAGGATGAGTCAGGGAGGCCACATGGAAATCTACAGACTTGCCAGTGAGGCGAGCCACGTCCTGGCGAATCGTCCGCAGTGCGAGGGACTCCACTTCGCCTTTAAGGTCCAGGTGTCGAGCTGCAGCAGGCAGTATTATCGTGCGTTCAGCTCCATCGTCTAGGATCGCATAAGTGTGCAGTGACTTGCTCCCGTTAGTAATGACGATTGGTACCACCTTAAGGTACACCTTCCCTCCTTGTTTGGAGTTGGAGAGCGAGGCACCATCCTTTGGTGTGATGAGGTAGGCACGGGGACCCGGCTTGGCGATGGCGTGGAGAACTCTGAGGTGGACCTCCTGGCACTCACTGCATGGTTTCCTCAAGGTGCAGGCATCTTGCTCATGGCTGGTACGACCGCAATTACGACAACGTTTGCCATTTGCTATCCACTTCTCAACCTTTCCCGGCGAGCATTGGACAATGTCTGGACACTGCGATAGGTAGTGCTCGGCACTCCTACAGAAGAGACACATCCTCTTGAACTTCTGCTTCTTGGCTTCTGATTGAGATGTCTCAGCAGGCTGGTGGCTGTCTTGTTTAGGCTTGGCGGAGCCATAATAAACAGAGAAAGGCTGGTTGCAAGGTCTGGGTGGGGGAACTTGCTTGTCTCTGTTAGAGAACTGTGTCCCTTCCATCCGATGGCGCTGTGCCATTCTCTCTGACAGTCTTTGAGCTTCAGCCTTTACCCTGAGCCAGTCGGCGAGGTCTCGAAGGTCGTACGGGTTTAGGCTGGTCGTGTCGAGGCGACCTCGAGCCTGTAGGTGCTCCACAAAGCCATCTCTCACTTGCATAGGGAGTTTACACAGGAGCCGGTCCACATGGCCGGTCGACCTGACTTCCATCCCGTTAGGTCCTTCCAGTGATGTGAGCATTCCCACTAGCAAGTCGACGCTAAGGGCGAAGCTCTGGAAGGCTTTGGTATCTCCTGCTTTGAGATCAGGAGCGTTCAGTAGTGCGGCAATCTCGCTTTGTGCAAGCTGATATGGCTGTCCGTATTGCCGCTGCAAGGCCTGCATGGCGGCGGTGTAGGGTTGCGCATAATGCCTGCAGGACTGGGCTATCAGCTTAGCCTCATCTAGAACCAGCTGCTCCATAAGTACACGGTACTTGTAGTGCTCAGAAAGTTCAGTGTGGGCATCGAGTAGGTGGTCCAGCGCCATCTTAAGGTCCGTGAACTCTCTCTCGCTGTCATGGACCAGGTTAGGCAGTTTAGGTACAGGGACTGGCTGCCTGGGAGGCTGGAGAGCGTATGGATCCTGTAGTGCTGTGTACTGGGCCTGACGGACATACTGGACCGGTGGAACTGCTACATGATAATAGGGTGCTGGACCGGGTGTTGGATGCACAAGCTGATAGGCTGGCTGAGTCGATGCAGCAGGCTGAGGCTGATACACTGGTTGTGGATGGTGGCTCAGTTGGTGCAGCAATGGTTGATACATATGCTGAGCAGGGATGGCTTGTGGAGGCTGACATGCTGGTTGTTGATGGCTCTGCTGGTACGGCAGTGCTTGATGCAATTGCTGAGCAGTGTTGATTGGTGGAGGCAGATATGATGATCGTTGATGGTGGCTCAGCTGGTGCGGCAGCGCTTGATACGCTTGCTGAGCAGGGAATACTGGTGGAGGCTGATATGCCCTCGCTGCTGCGACAGCGGTTGTGAATGGTGAAGGCGGCGCTGTCCAGGAGGGTAGTTGATAGGTAGACTGCTGAGGTGCACCTGCTGTATGTTGGCCCACTGGCTGGAGAGCAGCTGCAGTGGGTAACCATCGTGCAGGGTAGAGTGCTGTTGCAGTCTGAGGTTGATAATTAGGCTGTGCAGGCGTAGCTGTAGTATATTGATGCACTTGATATGCAGATCTCATTGGCGTAAGCTCATACCGGGTCTGTGCGGCCGCTGGTGTGCTGCCATGCCTGCTCCTCACCATTGATGACACAGGCTGGTTTGACCGGTAGGTAGGCTGGTAACTTGGTACCGTTGGCATTTGCTGGCCCACGTGACCCACTGCTTGCATCACCTGGAAGTCAGACTGTGGCATGACCAGACTCATCGCGGTGGGGGCTGGGGGCCTCGGAGCAGCCCCGAACAGCGGTGCGGAGGTTACTGTCGGCGGTAGAGACTGAGTCGACATGTAGGCTTGCTGCCTTTGGCCCGGTGTACAGGTTGTGGCTTGAGACTGTAACGTTGCAGTTGTTGGGCACAGCAGCGGTATTAGTGGCAGCGAGCTCGACCATGGTGAGCGGTTGGGTGGGACGCTCAGACTATGATGTGACAATGGTGGTGGAAGGTGTAGGGGCACGGTAGAGCAAGGTCCTCTTGCGTCAGAGGTGCCACCTGTTAGGCTCCGACTGTGGTGGCTCTGCTCTGATGGGGATGGCGATGTGAGCCCCACACACACTTCCCGCTGGTCAGGCCGGGTGTTAGCATACGGTGATAGGTCCCAGTGTCGCGTCTGATCGACTGCTCCCGGCAATGAGAGGCAGGGAGGGGGCCCGAGCGCAGTGTGGAGCTGGTCACCTGTAGCTGCAAACTCGGTCTGCAGGCTGAGTGACCGCAGCTGCTGTGCGGTGGCACCTTCGCTGTCATCTGGTAGAGACGGTGCAGTATTAGGCATGAGGGACTGTGGTAAACTAACCAGATAGCCTTGCAGGTGTGCTGGAAGCTGTCGCAGCCTTCCTCCTCGTCTTCCATTTTCGTCTGCTGCTGTTCTCTGTGTGTCCATGGCGCCGTCGTGGGTGAAGTTCTCCGGCTCAAAGGACCAATATTGAAGATATAATGCTTGTTTGCAAAGTTTGCTGGAGCCACTTCATCCAGAAGGGCACACCCCGGTCAGAGAGCGGACGCAGACACAGAGAACAGTCCTTTCGTATTTATTAAGGATTCTGTTGTTGAGCGATATGCTTCCATCCAGGTCGTAGGGCTGGATGGAGCGATCAAAGATTGAGTGAGTGGTGTTTTAGTTCATGAACGCACTCTTACTGGGAAAGCAGACAGCAATGGAACACATGGGGGCAAGATGGCCGCTGTATTTAAACCCATTAGGACCCCTGGGCTGTCCAGAGAGATGCCAGACTATAAATAATAGGACCCCTGGGCCATCAAAGAAGTGCCTGACTGGAAATGACAATACACAGCATAACAAATCATGGGGAATTTACAACACAATGTCTGTTGTGAGGGTAGGGCAGTTCACAAAGTCAGGGGGTCATGGTCGTCATCAATAGTGTCGGGGAGCCTTGGCAACTCTATCAGCCTCGCCACGGGCCGGGTGTATGTCCGCCCTTGGACGAGCACTTCTGCCGCTCTGACCCTTCCGTCGGCACCAGTGGTCACTTTGCTGCACGCATACTTGGATTACAGCTGCTGCTTTCGTCTGCCGATCAAGGGAGTAATGTACCGACTCCCGTAGCTGGAGCTTATTGATTCCCCGTTGATCCAGAGTTTGCATTCGAACATTTCCTCCCCCTGCTGGCCTACAACCGGAGGGACCCTACTAGTATCTCCCGCTGCCCTACTAGTGTACCATAGATATAATTCCTAAGATACAGGTGGTATTCATTATCTCCTGCGTAATATGATAATGGACATACGTTATTGATTTGCTTACGCACATTCCTTTGCCTTATAAGCGCAACCTAAGTAAAGTATATTATGTACTATCATTGCTGCTAATAAATATTCTTAAACCCAGTTTTGTGTGGAACCGAGTCATTGTGGGAAGTGTTCATCATAATATACCTGTGTACTGTATGGCCAGTAGTAATGTACATAAGACAGTAGTGGTTTAATGATACCATACTTATTAATACAGTCAGGGAATTGTACCCCTCAGTTACAATTGGTCCTTCGAGCCCCGGATAGTAATTAGCGTAATATTAATATAATATTAATATTAACATGGCCGATGATGAACACTCCACAAACGGTTCTCCTAAGCTAGATCGCCCGGAGCGCAGACGGCAGCCACCTCTTCACCTAGAGGACTACGTTGTCAGTCCAATACCTAGCTTTAAAAAGAAGTTAAATACGGATAAAGTAACTAAAGCGGATAGTAAAAGTATGTCAAACCCTACCGACCAGGCGACCCCGCCAGTAGAGACCCTAGTGGGTTCTAACGTAACTGACCAAGCTCACGGGGGGGACCAGGAGGGACATGACATGACTTTACCCCCCGCCGACGCCAACGAGGTAGTCCCCGGAGAGCTCCAGGATAAAGAAAGCGCTCCAGGGACGGAACCCGACCCACTACCAGAAGAGACGCACACCCAGGAGATGGATCTCCTCGAAGCGCGACAGGAGAACGGATCTCCAACGAGCACTGCCAGAAGCCGATCACCTCCGCCTGTGTCTTCCCCCAGCGAAGCGGACAAGATGCTGGCGCAGGCACTCATCGCCACCCTGGCAGCCTCCACCGAACGCGATCGACTTCAGGGTGAACGCGATCGACTCCAAGCGCAACAGACGAGCGAGCGCGAACAAGCTGCAGACGAACGAGAGCGCCTTCACGCGCAACTCCAAGCGCAAGCCCTCAGTGAACGCGAACATTCTGCAACCGAGCGAGAGCGCTTCCAGGCGCAACAAAGGAGTGAAGATGACCGCATAAGACTGGAGACCAGACGCCTTCAGACGGAAGAGAACATTGAAAGAAGCCGCGCCGATGCGCAGCACGCCGCCGCCAATGCGCAGCGCGACGCCGCAAATACCCAGCGCGAAGCAGCGCGCGACGCCGCCCATGCCCAACGCGAGGCAGAGCGCGACCGGCTGCAGGCGCAGCTGATGGACAAATTGATTACCATGGCGACACCCCCTCACTCCGCACGGAGCTCCCGGAGATCGTCACGACAAGGGTCTAGGACACATTCCCCTACCCGACCAAGCGACCCGGGACCCCGCCAACAGGAGGATCCTGTCCACGTCTCCGAACCCCCTCCCCGGCCGGTCCATACGAGACCCAGCAACCGGGAAGAACCGGACCACGCCGAGAGACTGAACAGAAGACTCCAGGACCTAGCAGAGGAAGAGGAGGAGGAAGAGGAGGAATGTCAAGCCGACCAGGAGCAACATACTCTGGACCAGGAGGCCCAGTACAGCCCCGACCAGCAGCAACGTACTCTGGACCAGGAGGTCCAGTACAGCCCAGACGTCAGCCCCGAGGCACTGCGCTACAAACCCCCGACTCAACTCACGGGTGAGTTTGACGCACCGCCAGCCCCGAGGAACAGCACCTGGGTACCCGACCTTCGGTACCCACCAAGTACCAGCCCAAGACGACACGCACGGGGAGACTCGCCCAGGAGGCCTCTCCCCCAACGCTCACCGATGTGCCAGCCATCCATGGCATCGTACCTTGGCACACCGACGTTCCCGGACTTCACACACGAGAACAGAGCACAGTACACAGAGCTACGAATGTGCTTAGAGACAATGATGTCCGATGTAACAGATGAACCGTACAAGTATGCTATCCTACTCAAGCACCTGAAGGTGCCCAGAGCGCACAATATAGCGCTGGCATATTCCACCTCTACTACCCCATACACCGCGGCCCTAGCAGCCCTCGACCAACGATATGGACGCATATGGGACTACGTGATACAGGAGATAAGAGACATTGACCGTCTCCCCCCAGCCAGAGACAACAGAGCACTAGATGACCTCTCTATCAAGGTACAGTCCCTGGTAGGGATGCTGGGGTCCCAAAAGGAAAAAGGGATATACGAACTGTACGCTAACTCTAATGTAGAGAGGATATTAGAGAAGCTCCCTCCTGCCCGACAAGAGCGCTTCAGGCGGCAGAGAGACCACCGCGACCCCAACGGCCCAGAGGCATCCCTCCTAGACCTGTCTGAGTTCCTCGCCAGGGAGGTCAGCAGCTTACGACTGGACACGTTCGTGTGGAGTGGACCAAGCCCCAGAGATGGACCTCGGGGATCAAATGATAACCGCCGGTCGGTGACCGTTATGCACCAAGCCGAATCAGTACCGCAGCACAAGAACCACAACACCCCCTCGACGAAAGAGGAGTGGAAGATTGAATGCCAGTACTGTGAAGGGGAACATCGGCTGTATCAATGCGACACTTTCGGGAAGCTGACCACGGACGAGGTGAGTCAGTGGATCAAGGACCACCGCCGCTGCTTCCGCTGCACGCGCAGCCATATGGCAGCCGAGTGCCGCTTGAAGAAGAAGTGTGGCAGGTGCGGCGGCACCCACTTGTAGGTCCTGCATGACATCAACAAGCGTCCGCCAGGACAACAAAGTGGGCCCGTCACGGTAATGTACCAGGCCGAGTCGGTGGTACCAGTACCAAAGATCCACCAGACCGCTCCCTGGTGTCCCGACTGCTACAGCAGACACTGGGAGTCACGGTGCTACTCGGACGACCGCTAGGTCGGCACCACCCCAGACGATCCAAAGCAACCGACCAACAGGAGTGCTCCACATTGACCAGCATAGCGGGACCCCCCGAGTGCTCATCAAAGTGGTCAGAGTGCTCCTGAGCTACGAGGACAAGGTCCTGGACACTTACGCCGTCCTGGACGATGGGTCTGAAAAGACTCTCCTCCTCGCTTCCGCCGCAGCCCAGTTGGGCCTGCGGGGTGCCAAAGGTACCATGACAATACGCACCATCAGAAGGGACCAGAAGACCATAAAGGGTGAAAAGGTCTCCTTCAAGATAGCAGCGGTGGACCAGCCCGAGAAGCAGTATAGTATTACCAACGTCTTCACCAGCCACGACATAGGCCTGTCCCAGTACACCTACCCCATCCCACAGCTGATGGCTAAGTATGTGCACCTACGTCAACTACCTATACCGCTTATCGACGGCGCCACACCGACCCTGCTCATCGGCTCCGACCACGCGGACCTCATTCTCCCAATTGAGGCGGCCCACATCGGACCCAAAGGATGCCCCGTCGCGGTTCAGACCCGACTGGGGTGGACGCTCCAGGGCCCCCTCTACGGACTTGACAGTCAACCCACGTCTACACGCTGCCTACACACAAAGGTGAGCGACACCGGCCACTCCCTCGTACAGCCCGTTGAGAGGCTATTGACATTAAGCGAGAGGCCTGTGAGAGAACCGTGGGCACAAGAGGGAGTTCGGAACTCCACCCCCCTCAGCTGCGCTCCAGCATCCAGCACCCAGCACCCCGAGCGACTCCTTGACGGGGCGGCCAGAACCGGCCCCCCCTCAGACGGGGTACAGAGCAAACAAGAGAAACAGACGGAGGAGGAGGAGGCACAGCCAAGCACAGATCAAAGCAGTCTCAGGCCCGCTTCCTCCTAAGCCCCCCTTCATCCCGTCCAGTCGTCATGATCGTAGACCAGTCACTACCCCGAGCTGCGTGGCCGGCCGGCCGCGTAAGCAAAGTGACCACTGGTGCCGACGGAAGGGTCAGAGCGGCAGAAGTGCTCGTCCAAGGGCGGACATACACCCGGCCCGTGGCGAGGCTGATAGAGTTGCCAAGGCTCCCCGACACTATTGATGACGACCATGACCCCCTGACTTTGTGAACTGCCCTACCCTCACAACAGACATTGAGTAGTGGACAGTGCGGTTAATCTGTCTCTGCTTATCTAATTAGGTGGGACTAATTAGGAGGCGGCTGTTACGAAGGATCAGATTAAACCGAATATATGTATTTATTGATTGATATATATTGCATAATATTTGTATATCGTTTGATATCCCTTGTATATTCCTTGTACATATACACGGAATATCCCTTTAACCTAGTACAGACCATAATATTTCGTTCTCCTATTGGACAGCGGTCCCTTAGGCGCCATTGCTATACCCCCAGGGTCTAGTTCAAAGTCACCGTCAAAGACATGCCTAGGCATGAACGGCTCTGCGCAAGGATACGAGACAGGAATAGGGCTGGTACTAGTTTGTTCACCTAACGTATAAATACGGCGCAGGTGAATACAGAAGTATGTTACCCAAAGTTAGTTAACCTAGAAACGTGTTACCCTCAAACGTAAAGCCTTCATCACGAGTCAACGACCAAGTGAAGTGAGCAACCGTGCGTCTAAATAGAGCACTTATAACCGCGTGCGAATAGGACAGTAAAAAGTGTCAGAGCTTAGTGGAATAACGTCAAGTTCGACCTAGTTAATGTGAAGTACCGCGCACCGGAGAATCTACACCGGTGAATGCAGAGCCCTTTCCAGCTGGATTATTGCTTTGGTCCTGTGGATGTTGGAGCGGAGGAGAATCGTCTACACCCCACTACTGTGTGGGATTTACCCGTGAGGAACATCACTCGAGCCCGTCTCTTGGAGAGGCTGGCTGGCTTTCACCTATGCTGCACGCATACTTGGATTACAGCTGCTGCTTTCGTCTGCCGATCAAGGGAGTAATGTACCGACTCCCGTAGCTGGAGCTTATTGATTCCCCGTTGATCCAGAGTTTGCATTCGAACATTTCCTCCCCCTGCTGGCCTACAACCGGAGGGACCCTACTAGTATCTCCCGCTGCCCTACTAGTGTACCATAGATATAATTCCTAAGATACAGGTGGCATTCATTATCTCCTGCGTAATATGATAATGGACATACGTTATTGATTTGCTTACGCACATTCCTTTGCCTTATAAGCGCAACCTAAGTAAAGTATATTATGTACTATCATTGCTGCTAATAAATATTCTTAAACCCAGTTTTGTGTGGAACCGAGTCATTGTGGGAAGTGTTCATCATAATATACCTGTGTACTGTATGGCCAGTAGTAATGTACATAAGACAGTAGTGGTTTAATGATACCATACTTATTAATACAGTCAGGGAATTGTACCCCTCAGTTACACTCATGATGGAAGCAGGCTACTCTCTCATGATAGAAGCAGGCTACTCTCATGATGGAAGCAGGCTACTCTCTCATGATAGAAGCAGGCTACTCTCATGATAGAAGCAGGCTACTCTCTCATGATAGAAGCAGGCTACTCTCATGATGGAAGCAGGCTACTCTCTCATGATAGAAGCAGGCTACTCTCATGATGGAAGCAGGCTACTCTCTCATGATAGAAGCAGGCTACTCTCATGATGGAAGCAGGCTACTCTCTCATGATAGAAGCAGGCTACTCTCATAATGGAAGCAGGCTACTCTCATGATAGAAGCAGGCTACTCTCTCATGATGGAAGCAGGCTACTCTCATGATGGAAGCAGGCTACTGTCATGATGGAAGCAGGCTACTCTCTCATGATAGAAGCAGGCTACTCTCATGATGGAAGCAGGCTACTCTCAGATGGAAGAAGCAGATGGAATCATGAGAGAGTAGCCTGCTTCCATCATGCTGTCTTTGTAATGTCTGTTCTGTTGTGCTTTTAGTTTTGGCCCAAGAAAAGTAGCTGATGTTCTGCCAGCTAATGGGGCTCATAATACAATCCCAAGTCCTTCTTAGCTACATAACTAATCAAAGAAATTGTGTTTTTCAGGGAAACCAGCATATGAAATGTATGAAACCCACCCAGACTGGGCACCTTCTATTGACCTCGGGCACACAGAGGTCAAAGCAACACACACTGATCGCTTTACCCGGAAAACGAAGAGACAGCTACACCGGTATGTCATAAATGTCTAGATGTTACAGTACTGTCTATCTGTATGTCATATATGTTATGATGAATTGAAAATGGGGGACCCTGATGTAAACAAGACGAATGTCTTTCTCTGGTCTGCATCCCCTTAACAATTGTGTGTATTGAGCCGTACTGTATTGTACCCATTCTGCAATCTGGTAATAAAATGTTCAATCAATCTGCTCCTCCCAGACCAGCGATTGATGAAGCTGCAGCTCCACAGAGGTCAGAGGTGCATGAAGCTACACCACCAGTTGAAGCTGCACAGATGTCAGAGGTGGACGAAGCTCCACTACAGGACCACATAGAACAAGAGGAATGCAGTGGGTGTAACCGTATGCATGGTGAAATGAAGTCCATGCGTGATGAAATGAACTGCTTGTTCGAGGAGAACAAGACCCTGAGGAAATAGTTGTCCCAGGTGAAGATGAGTGCAGAGTCCTTGAAAGATGATGATGTGAAGGTCAGATTCTACACTGGCCTTCCATATTGGACCTTGCTGCAGGCTTTGCACACATTAGTTATTCCATGCCTGACAAAGGCAGACCGAAAACTGTCCTTTCCAGATGCTTCTCCTAACTCTGATGCGACTGAGGCTGAATCTGCCGCAACAGCACCTTGCACACCTCTTCGGTGTAAGCCGAACAACAGTGGCCACCGTGTTTAGAGAGACCTTATGTGTACTACATCATCACCTCTCAGAGTTGGTACACTGGCCGAGTAGACATTGCCTCCAACTAACCATGCCACATCAGTTTGTAGAGGCTTTTGGCAATCGTGTTGCGGTTATTCTGGACTGCTTTGAAATTGGCACTGAGACCATCAAATCTGAAAGCGCAGGCACAGACATATTCCCACTACAAGCAAAAGCACACTGTTAAGTACCTGATTGGCATTACACCACAGGGGTCTATCTCTTTCATTTCCAAAGGGTGGGGAGGGCGTGTAAGTGACAAGCATCTGACCGAGAACAGTGGTCTCCTCAATAAACCTGGAGCCTGGAGACTTGGTTTTAGCAGACCGTGGATTTGACATTGGGGACCATGTTTCATTAATGTGTGCATCGGTGAAAATCCCTGGATTCACAAGCGGATGTGCCCAGATGGATCCAAAATCTGTAGAAGAGACACAGCAAATAGCTCACCTCAGGGTCCATGTTGAAAGAGTGATCGGTTTGGTACGCAATAAGTATCGCATGCTACATAATACCATACCAGTCCAACTGCTGGTTCCATTTGAAGGCGAGGACTTTTCTTTCATTGACAAGATTGTGACTGTGTGCTGTGCCTTAAGGAATATGTGCCACAGTGTTGTTATGAAACCACCAGACCATGCGTTACCAGATAGTGAGGGAGAGACGGAGTTATCTGTTATCTGTTATGCTAAAGCTAAAATGGAAAATCAAGGCCTCTTAGTTTTACTGATGTGGATTATTTAAATTCAGTTTGTCATGTTTTCAACGTTATTTGAACAATGTTATGTCCTGTAAATACTAGGGCTGTCAAAAGTGAATGCTTTAACTGTATTTCACAGGAGAGAAACTGAATTAATTGAAAGCTATTAAAATTGCCTTTGAATCTAAATATACTTTCTGTGTTTTTACATTAATTCCATGATTTCTAAAAAAAAATATTTCAAACCATTCCAATTATTAACACCTTTACTGCTGTAGCATACGATTGGTAAAACAGTAACATATGGTAAACATTGGTACAACATTGCTAGAACAGATGTAATATAGCATTGTATATTAGTATACTGCATTGTATATTGTATGGTAACTCAGTTACTTCTAGTCTGCATCGAACATTGTACATATGTCTATACTGAACACTGGGACCTCTATTTGTACTTGTCTAGCACAGTCTGGAGCGTAACAGTAAGAAGCATTTTGTATAAAAGTATTCTGTACTTCTGTATGACAACTATTAAAGAAACTTGAAACTTGAACATATGGAAAACAGTGGTAAACATTGGTACAACATTGCTAGAACAGATGTAACGAAACAGTCAGTATGACAATGTGTCAGGATGTGAGGTCACAGTTGTACAAATCTCAAACTGGCAGTGTGACCTCAGTGCAATTGAGATTTGAGTTTATTACTCTTCATTTTTTTTTGGCATGCGCTACAGAGCCACGGCTCACTTGAGGCACGACTGTGAGTAAGTCCCACACACGTGAGGTGGTACCACACAATTTTGCAGTTCTCACCATCACAGGCCACCATGTCATCTTGTTCTTCTGGCCCTCCGCACACACACCAGCTGTCTTTTGTGGCAGACTGCTGTACCTCTGCTAAAAGCTTACGCTTAGGGCAGCAGGTGGATTTGGCAGTACAGGTGGATCTTTGGAGACTCCTCTGGTGTAGTGACAAGCTACAAGCTCAGGCAGTGAGACTTTATAAAAAAAAATCCTGTGCCTTTGCTAGTAGTGTCGTCCAGAAGTCCACATCTGGCATGAGTCGCACCACCACTTCCAGACAGCCTTTCCCACAACATGTACAGTGAGTGAGCCCATCAGGGGATGCACCAACTTCTGGAAATGAGTGATTTATTACAAACCCACATTGTTCCACTGTCAGGTTCTCGTGCTTGGGTGCCATCATTGTTATGAAGGTCTGCCTTGCTTTTTCCTCGTTTTCTATTCCCCATTTCATGGCCTCTGGAATTTTCTCAAGTTTTGTTTTCTTTGGGTAGCACACAGCATTCACAGTAGAGATGGCTGGCTTGGTGACACTGGTGGACACCACGTCATGGATCTTCGAAGCTGTGATTCTTCCAGCTCTGAATGTATACCAGCCGTAGGATTTGTATTGCTGCCTCGTCTCCCCCCCCCCCCCCCCCCACCTCCAATGTACAGCCCTCACCCAACCCACCCAACCCCACCCCACCCACCCAACCTCCTCCAATGTACAGTTTCTACGCCAAATGTATATACACTCTTTTTCTGGACACTTTTGTATCACAAACAGTACTGTATTTGCAAATCTGATATGTCATAAATGTATAGATGTAGCAGTACTGTCTATCTGTATGTCATGTATGTCATATATGTTATGATGAATTGAAAATGGGGGACCCTGATGTAAACAAGACGAAAGTCTTTCTCTGGTCTGCATCCCCTTAACAATTGTATGTATTGAGCTGTACTGTACTGTACCCATTCTGCAATCTGTTAATAAACTTTTCAATCAATCAATCAATCAAGTATTGATTATTTTTTTTATATCACGTTAACAATCAAATGGCTAGCAAGCTCACCTGTGACATACTGTACAGTGCAAAATACAAGAGTACAATCTTAGTCAACTTTTATGAAAACAATACACAAGTTGGAACAGTTTGAACATTTTATTTTTACTTTCGTCTTGTTTACATCAGGGTCCCCCATTTTAAATGCATAATGACATACATGACATACAGGTAGACAGTACTGCTACTGTACATCTATACATTTATGACATATCAGTTTTGCAAATACAGTACTGTTTGTGATACAAAGTAGTAGTAGATAGTAGTATAGACATAGCAGCATAGTAGGTAGTAGTAAATAAAACGATATGCAAAGGAACCTGACGCGTCGCTACTGTAACTCCGCCATCACAACCATTGAACTATTATAACTCTGTTACACCTATACACGGCTGGCCCATAGTAGGTAGTAATAGATAGTAATACATACTGTACTGTAGTCAGAAATAAAACGTTACCGTTAACGTTAATAATATTCTAATGATCTGTCTAACTCGGCCCACTACGGCTGGTGCAGACTCAGCCAAACGTTTAGGCAAATCACAGACGCGGATACTACAACGTCTCTCTGTTGTGCCACGCAATAGGCTGAATCGTAGTGAGATAAGTTGAAGACAATGGTCGAGGTGTTTCCTGTTTCATAATACGAATTTCATAATATATTATAGCTTACTTGAATGAACAATCTCCCTCCCCACTTTACCAGCATATTTTAAATTCACAATAAAGTCTCTCTGTCTCGCGCCGTCCCAACGTTGACAGTGGCTTGTGTTATTGACACAAAGGCACAGTGTTGAATGAGGAAGTCAATAATCAATAGACCGCCGCCGGGCGACTTTGCGCCTCCTGGCGGCATAAAACAGAACAGCAGCCTGGGTTCCCAATTAATTAAAACGACGTGATATAACCGTGCGCGCGTCGCGGCAAAGCGCCCATGAATACTAAAAACTTCATCTGTAGCTATCTGGAGTTTATTTACCTCGTCGTGTAACTTTGAAAGTGCGGTCCCAGTATTTGCGTGTGGTGGAATGTACACTCCGATGAGGATGATGGACGTTAACTCTCTCGGGAGGAAGAAGGGTCGACATTTGATCGTGATAAACTCCAGGTCTGGGGAGCAGTGGTTAGACAATTCCTTTGCGTTGCCTATATCGCACCACTCCTTGTTTATCATGAAGGCAATGCCGCCTCCTCTCGTCTTTAGTGATTCTTCTGCCGTCCGGTCCTTGCGGAGAACGAAGAAGTGATCTGCCGGTTCTATTGCATGATTCGGGACATCTGTAGACAGCCAAGTTTCTGTGAAACAGGGGACATTGCAGTCCCGAATGTCCCTCTGGAATTGGATCCGTGCTCTGATGTCGTCCAGTTTATTTCCTATCGATTGCACATTGGCCAACAATATGCTGGGCAATGTGGTTCTGTGTCGTTTGGACCTCAGTCTGTTTCGGACCCCGGCTCTTCTTCCACGTCGTCGCCTTGGCCACGGCCACAACAAAGGATCTCGGCGGGCCGGCTCTTCTTCCACGTCGTCGCCTTGGCCACGGCCACAACAAAGGATCTCGGCGGACCACTGCTGCTGTTCAGCAATCCGATCCAGAGAGCAATCCAATCTGTACGTTTTCCTTAATCCAATGTCAATGATTGACTGACGGTCATACACATATAATGCACCAACAGTTGGTGCAAATAAAACTCTTAAAACTATAAAAATTAACAAAAGTAAGCACAGTCTCGACGGAGCGATCAGAAAGGCAGCCGGTCGGGGCAGCGCCATTTTCAGAGTATAGGAATACGTGGCGGTGTTTGCAGGGCTAAAACTATATTATAGCTATTGATAGAATGGCCTTGTTTTTCAATGTGTATATAATGTAAATATCTGTAGATGACAGCATCTACTCGTAGATCTCAGAGGAGGAGGACAACAGCCAGAGTGTGGGTTTCAGAGCAGCAGGCATGGTGTTAGAGATAGGGCTCAGGGTCATCGGCTGAGGTGCTTGAGAAGCCATTGTTATGGTGATGAGATAGGGTGGGACATTTTGAACCATAGTTCGATTTGGTTCAAAAGTGCCGTTGCCATAGTAACAGTCACGAGAGAGAGAGAGAGAGCGAGAGAGAGAGAGAGAGAGAGAGAGAGAGAGAGTTTGACATTGCGAGACTTGAAGACGGTAAGCTGTGAGTTCTTCAGAAGACTAACCAGAATAGGACACGAGGCTGAGACGTGTAGACGTGGACAGAGAGACGGAGCACTAACTAGAGGGTGGTGGCAGGGGATCAGTCAGTACGATAAGAAAGAGATAAAGACAACGCAGACAACTTCACGGAACCACAGGTGACGAGGTGATACTGGCTGATTACCGGAGAATCCAACACTATGGATATAATAATATTGCCCATTTGACATCACCTATCTATCGTTCAATATGAGAACAATTAATAATTTTTTCATCCATACATTCCCATTTTATACCGTGGTGAATATGACTATAGTTTTAGAATAATCCTGTCTACGGGCGGTTAGGTGGCCGAGCGGAGATTGCGTTCGTCACCAACCCCGGAGCTGTGAGCTGGATTCGCCTGTTCGAATCCAGCTCACAGCTCCGGGGTTGTCACCAGCTTGGCTGGCCGTCTGCACTAATACAATTGGCTGTATTAGAGGGTGGGAGAAGCTGGCGGGGTGGGTCCGGGTCGTTGTAAACAGCGACTCCTACAGTTCGGTCGGGGCGCCTGCTAAGCGCGGATAGGACTTGAGGGGGATAGTGTGGTCCTCCCACACGCTACGCCCTCTCGATGAGAATCCGCGCTGCCAGGTGAAAAGAAGCGGTGATTGGCTGGACGTGTGTCGGAGGAAGCACGTGGTAGCCTCCACTCTCCCAGATGATCTGACTGTGGGGGGTAAGTGCGCAGCGACCAGGAAGGGACTGGGAATCGGCATACGACTAACATTGGGATGGGAGAAAATCGGAGGAAAATGGAGGGGGAAAAAGACAAAAAAAAAAAAAAAAAAAGAATAATCCTGTCTAATCCCAGAAAACGACGCTATTGAGCAATACGTAGAATTCACTAAAAACGTCATTTCTCGCCTGTACACGCTACTATTTTGAAATCACATCTATATTATCGGTATTATGTTTCATCATGAATGCATGAAAGGGGGGGGGGGGTCGTTTTTTTATGCTTTGATCGTCACCAACGGAATACGTTTGTTATGGTTTGTAACCGACCCCAATCGCACAACACAAGACAGGTATGAGAGTAAGCCAAGAACTGGGCATTTATTGAAACACACAGAAAACGGCACTGTCCCTTTAAGGGAGAACACAAATTACTGGAAAACAAGAAATGGGAAAAAGGCACAGTGCCCTTAGGAGGCGAGCTGGCTAAGGGGAAGGCTAAGGGAAAAGGACCAGGGCAAGGGACAAGGGCAGGAACAGGGAGGACTAGGAGGGGAGGACTAGGAGGACTGGACGGGATGACTAGGAGGACTAGGAGGACTGGACAGGGAGGGCTAGGAGGACTAGAGAGGGGAAACAGGGACAGAGGCTCGCGGAGGCGGGCTGGGGAGAGGGAGGACTGGAAGGACTAGACAGGGAGGACTAGGAGGACTAGAGAGGGGAAACAGGGACAGAGGCTCGCGGAGGCGGGCTGGGGAGAGGGAGGACTGGAAGGACTAGACAGGGAGGACTAGGAGGACTAGACAGGGAGGACTAGGAGGACTAGACAGGGAGGACTAGGAGGACTAGACAGGGAGGACTAGGAGGACTAGAGAAAACAGGGTAAGGCCTTGGAACAGGGCGAGGGCTGGAGCTGCTTACAGGGACAGAGAAAAACAGACAAAGCCTGGGATACAAGCATTAGAAGAATGTTGCTGCTCTGCAGCTTCTCCCGGGAAGGTTCGTCTGAGGAATCTGACAGTGACGTCAGAGCCGCTCTGCAGGATCCTCTCGGCAGCTTTCCGAGGTGGTAACGGGACCGAGAGAGAAAGAGAGCGGGTTAGCTCAGAGTTCAGTTGGGAACAGACAGGTGACAGGAGAAGTGACTTGTCCCAAACAGATAATCCTAGTGACTGAATCTTCGGTGTAAACACACACTGTGAGCAAATGTCCCAACAACAATCCAAGTGATAATATCTTCGGTGTGAATACACACAGTGAGCGATGTTCAAGCAAATATTATCCCAAATGAACAATCCAAAAACAGGCACAGGGTGAGTGACAGACTGACAAAAAGCAGGATCTCTTCAGTGTTTAACACACACGAAAAACGATAGGGTCAAAGACAGTCTTGCAAAACTCACCCAGGCGCTGTGCGTAAAGAGAGCAGGATCAAACAGGGCGAGCGCGTCGCCACGGGGAACGGGTTGTCCAAGCGGAGGTCTGAGTGGTGCGCGACTGCTTGGAGTACGCGCCGGTACGGAGGGCGCATCTGGCGCGGAGGTCTGAGTGGTGCGCGACTGCTTGGAGTACGCGCCGGTACGGAGGACGCATCTGGAGTGCATCTGAATGCGCGTCTGGAGTGAAGAGCGCGTCTGCGCGGAAGAGCGCGCCGGCTCCGAGAGACGCATCCTCCCGTAGAGTATTAGGAAGCGATGCGCGTCTGGAGTGCGTCTGGATGCGCGTCTGGATGCGCGTCTGGAGTGAAGAGCGCGTCAGGCTCGGAGGTCTGGATGGTGCGCGTCTGCTTTGAGTACGCGCCGGTACGGAGAGCGCATCTGCTGCGCGGAGGTCTGGAGTGGAACACCGGAATACCTCCCGTAGAGGTTTAGAGAGCGCAGTGCGGTGTCTCCTTCCAGGCAAACGGCGACAGGTGGCGAAGGCTTGAGTGCATCTGGCGCGGAGGTCTGGGGTGGAACACTGGAATACCTCCCGTAGAGAATTAGGGAGCGCAGTACAATATCTCCCTCCAGGCAACGGCGACAGGTGGCCAAAGCTTGCACCTCGTCTCACGCCGGAGATAAAACAGCATACAGACAGAAACAGAACTCCCGTAGGAGCCTATAGACAGGGAACCTCCCGAAGGAGTTAGGTGATAGAGATATGATACGGAACGACCCGACAAGGCCAGAGGGGAAGAGCGAGGTACTTAAAGCCCACAGGGGTGCTAATTAGAATACACATCAGGTGCGGGAGGTAATTGATAATCGAACTAGAAGTGTGTGTTCGGCACCAGACCAATCAAACACATAATGACAGGTAGTCCAAGGGTGTGGCTGCTGAAGAGCAAACGAGAGTAAAGGAACGCGAGGGTGGGGGCTAGTGAGGTGAGGAGACAGGGAATTAAAGTACAGGGAACAGGAATTAAAGGTCAAGGGAAAAGCGAACCTCACAACGTTACACAGTAGATTACACACATACGCTCCGATCGCAATGAAGGAATTATTGCATCAATGCAAGATTGATACCATATAGCCCTTACCTTGACTAGGATGTACCCCAAAAAGAATATTCCGATTATCTGATCGGCATTCCAAGTATTGATGTCGATCGTGTCGCCATCATAATCAACCAAAGAACATGAATCGGGAGTGTTTGATTCTTATCAATCCATGAGTTATAACCGCTCGTCATGCCCGACTAGGAAAAGTCCGCCCGGACCTATATAACCGACGCACACCCAAATACACATAGTTTCAAAGGATGTGCAATACCGGCCGCAATCCACCAGGCGGCGGTATTGGACTTTTGCGATCTCAGACCCATTCCCAATGATAACACCAGGCACCCTGGATGGATAATGAATGGAAATATCGAATAAAAGAAATAACGACCAAAACCCGACTATACTCGGGTCTGGCGCGGAAAGTGTTAATAAACATTATGACAGACATGTGGACATGTCATGTAGACATCATCCCAGTCTCAATGAACATCATACACCAGTGACTCCTCATGTTTAACCAAATTGACGAAGACTAAAACGAATGACATTTTCAGATTGTTTTAATTAATTAAAATGTTAGTTAGTTCATAGTTTCAGTTTCTTCTAAAGTCGAGCCTTTAACTAAAATATTTTTCCACAATTAGTTTTAGTTAATTAGAATAACTTTGGTGTTTGTGTGTTTACTTTCTGCAAAGCGTCTCTGGCATCAGCAGCCTCTTCCTCAGGTCTCTGTCTGTCCAGCTGCTTTCTATCCAAAGTCCCCTGTAGGAGGAGAGGAAGAAGAAGAAAAATAAATAGGAATACATTTTAATTGAGATACATGCATAGTTTACTGATACAGGTAAATAATAATAAATAAAAAAAGAACTAAATAGTTATGTAATAAATAAATAAATAACTTGATAAATACATATTAAATAGATGAATGGATGAATACATAAATAAATGCATACATGAATAAGACAAAGACAAAAAAAAAAAAAAAAAAAAATAATCCTGTCTAATCCCAGAAAACGACGCTATTGAGCAATACGTAGAATTCACTAAAAACGTCATTTCTCGCCTGTACACGCTACTATTTTGAAATCACATCTATATTATCGGTATTATGTTTCATCATGAATGCATGAAAGGGGGGGGGGGGGGTCGTTTTTTTATGCTTTGATCGTCACCAACGGAATACGTTTGTTATGGTTTGTAACCGACCCCAATCGCACAACACAAGACAGGTATGAGAGTAAGCCAAGAACTGGGCATTTATTGAAACACACAGAAAACGGCACTGTCCCTTTAAGGGAGAACACAAATTACTGGAAAACAAGAAATGGGAAAAAGGCACAGTGCCCTTAGGAGGCGAGCTGGCTAAGGGGAAGGCTAAGGGAAAAGGACCAGGGCAAGGGACAAGGGCAGGAACAGGGATGACTAGGAGGGGAGGACTAGGAGGACTGGACGGGATGACTAGGAGGACTAGGAGGACTGGACAGGGAGGGCTAGGAGGACTAGAGAGGGGAAACAGGGACAGAGGCTCGCGGAGGCGGGCTGGGGAGAGGGAGGACTGGAAGGACTAGACAGGGAGGACTAGGAGGACTAGAGAGGGGAAACAGGGACAGAGGCTCGCGGAGGCGGGCTGGGGAGAGGGAGGACTGGAAGGACTAGACAGGGAGGACTAGGAGGACTAGACAGGGAGGACTAGGAGGACTAGACAGGGAGGACTAGGAGGACTAGAGAAAACAGGGTAAGGCCTTGGAACAGGGCGAGGGCTGGAGCTGCTTACAGGGACAGAGAAAAACAGACAAAGCCTGGGATACAAGCATTAGAAGAATGTTGCTGCTCTGCAGCTTCTCCCGGGAAGGTTCGTCTGAGGAATCTGACAGTGACGTCAGAGCCGCTCTGCAGGATCCTCTCGGCAGCTTTCCGAGGTGGTAACGGGACCGAGAGAGAAAGAGAGCGGGTTAGCTCAGAGTTCAGTTGGGAACAGACAGGTGACAGGAGAAGTGACTTGTCCCAAACAGATAATCCTAGTGACTGAATCTTCGGTGTAAACACACACTGTGAGCAAATGTCCCAACAACAATCCAAGTGATAATATCTTCGGTGTGAATACACACAGTGAGCGATGTTCAAGCAAATATTATCCCAAATGAACAATCCAAAAACAGGCACAGGGTGAGTGACAGACTGACAAAAAGCAGGATCTCTTCAGTGTTTAACACACACGAAAAACGATAGGGTCAAAGACAGTCTTGCAAAACTCACCCAGGCGCTGTGCGTAAAGAGAGCAGGATCAAACAGGGCGAGCGCGTCGCCACGGGGAACGGGTTGTCCAAGCGGAGGTCTGAGTGGTGCGCGACTGCTTGGAGTACGCGCCGGTACGGAGGGCGCATCTGGCGCGGAGGTCTGAGTGGTGCGCGACTGCTTGGAGTACGCGCCGGTACGGAGGACGCATCTGGAGTGCATCTGAATGCGCGTCTGGAGTGAAGAGCGCGTCTGCGCGGAAGAGCGCGCCGGCTCCGAGAGACGCATCCTCCCGTAGAGTATTAGGAAGCGATGCGCGTCTGGAGTGCGTCTGGATGCGCGTCTGGATGCGCGTCTGGAGTGAAGAGCGCGTCAGGCTCGGAGGTCTGGATGGTGCGCGTCTGCTTTGAGTACGCGCCGGTACGGAGAGCGCATCTGCTGCGCGGAGGTCTGGAGTGGAACACCGGAATACCTCCCGTAGAGGTTTAGAGAGCGCAGTGCGGTGTCTCCTTCCAGGCAAACGGCGACAGGTGGCGAAGGCTTGAGTGCATCTGGCGCGGAGGTCTGGGGTGGAACACTGGAATACCTCCCGTAGAGAATTAGGGAGCGCAGTACAATATCTCCCTCCAGGCAACGGCGACAGGTGGCCAAAGCTTGCACCTCGTCTCACGCCGGAGATAAAACAGCATACAGACAGAAACAGAACTCCCGTAGGAGCCTATAGACAGGGAACCTCCCGAAGGAGTTAGGTGATAGAGATATGATACGGAACGACCCGACAAGGCCAGAGGGGAAGAGCGAGGTACTTAAAGCCCACAGGGGTGCTAATTAGAATACACATCAGGTGCGGGAGGTAATTGATAATCGAACTAGAAGTGTGTGTTCGGCACCAGACCAATCAAACACATAATGACAGGTAGTCCAAGGGTGTGGCTGCTGAAGAGCAAACGAGAGTAAAGGAACGCGAGGGTGGGGGCTAGTGAGGTGAGGAGACAGGGAATTAAAGTACAGGGAACAGGAATTAAAGGTCAAGGGAAAAGCGAACCTCACAACGTTACACAGTAGATTACACACATACGCTCCGATCGCAATGAAGGAATTATTGCATCAATGCAAGATTGATACCATATAGCCCTTACCTTGACTAGGATGTACCCCAAAAAGAATATTCCGATTATCTGATCGGCATTCCAAGTATTGATGTCGATCGTGTCGCCATCATAATCAACCAAAGAACATGAATCGGGAGTGTTTGATTCTTATCAATCCATGAGTTATAACCGCTCGTCATGCCCGACTAGGAAAAGTCCGCCCGGACCTATATAACCGACGCACACCCAAATACACATAGTTTCAAAGGATGTGCAATACCGGCCGCAATCCACCAGGCGGCGGTATTGGACTTTTGCGATCTCAGACCCATTCCCAATGATAACACCAGGCACCCTGGATGGATAATTAATGGAAATATCGAATAAAAGAAATAACGACCAAAACCCGACTATACTCGGGTCTGGCGCGGAAAGTGTTAATAAACATTATGACAGACATGTGGACATGTCATGTAGACATCATCCCAGTCTCAATGAACATCATACACCAGTGACTCCTCATGTTTAACCAAATTGACGAAGACTAAAACGAATGACATTTTCAGATTGTTTTAATTAATTAGAATGTTAGTTAGTTCATAGTTTCAGTTTCTTCTAAAGTCGAGCCTTTAACTAAAATATTTTTCCACAATTAGTTTTAGTTAATTAGAATAACTTTGGTGTTTGTGTGTTTACTTTCTGCAAAGCGTCTCTGGCATCAGCAGCCTCTTCCTCAGGTCTCTGTCTGTCCAGCTGCTTTCTATCCAAAGTCCCCTGTAGGAGGAGAGGAAGAAGAAGAAAAATAAATAGGAATACATTTTAATTGAGATACATGCATAGTTTACTGATACAGGTAAATAATAATAAATAAAAAAAGAACTAAATAGTTATGTAATAAATAAATAAATAACTTGATAAATACATATTAAATAGATGAATGGATGAATACATAAATAAATGCATACATGAATAAGACAAAGACAAAAAAAAAAAAAAAAAAAAAATAATCCTGTCTAATCCCAGAAAACGACGCTATTGAGCAATACGTAGAATTCACTAAAAACGTCATTTCTCGCCTGTACACGCTACTATTTTGAAATCACATCTATATTATCGGTATTATGTTTCATCATGAATGCATGAAAGGGGGGGGGGGGGGTCGTTTTTTTATGCTTTGATCGTCACCAACGGAATACGTTTGTTATGGTTTGTAACCGACCCCAATCGCACAACACAAGACAGGTATGAGAGTAAGCCAAGAACTGGGCATTTATTGAAACACACAGAAAACGGCACTGTCCCTTTAAGGGAGAACACAAATTACTGGAAAACAAGAAATGGGAAAAAGGCACAGTGCCCTTAGGAGGCGAGCTGGCTAAGGGGAAGGCTAAGGGAAAAGGACCAGGGCAAGGGACAAGGGCAGGAACAGGGAGGACTAGGAGGGGAGGACTAGGAGGACTGGACGGGATGACTAGGAGGACTAGGAGGACTGGACAGGGAGGGCTAGGAGGACTAGAGAGGGGAAACAGGGACAGAGGCTCGCGGAGGCGGGCTGGGGAGAGGGAGGACTGGAAGGACTAGACAGGGAGGACTAGGAGGACTAGAGAGGGGAAACAGGGACAGAGGCTCGCGGAGGCGGGCTGGGGAGAGGGAGGACTGGAAGGACTAGACAGGGAGGACTAGGAGGACTAGACAGGGAGGACTAGGAGGACTAGACAGGGAGGACTAGGAGGACTAGAGAAAACAGGGTAAGGCCTTGGAACAGGGCGAGGGCTGGAGCTGCTTACAGGGACAGAGAAAAACAGACAAAGCCTGGGATACAAGCATTAGAAGAATGTTGCTGCTCTGCAGCTTCTCCCGGGAAGGTTCGTCTGAGGAATCTGACAGTGACGTCAGAGCCGCTCTGCAGGATCCTCTCGGCAGCTTTCCGAGGTGGTAACGGGACCGAGAGAGAAAGAGAGCGGGTTAGCTCAGAGTTCAGTTGGGAACAGACAGGTGACAGGAGAAGTGACTTGTCCCAAACAGATAATCCTAGTGACTGAATCTTCGGTGTAAACACACACTGTGAGCAAATGTCCCAACAACAATCCAAGTGATAATATCTTCGGTGTGAATACACACAGTGAGCGATGTTCAAGCAAATATTATCCCAAATGAACAATCCAAAAACAGGCACAGGGTGAGTGACAGACTGACAAAAAGCAGGATCTCTTCAGTGTTTAACACACACGAAAAACGATAGGGTCAAAGACAGTCTTGCAAAACTCACCCAGGCGCTGTGCGTAAAGAGAGCAGGATCAAACAGGGCGAGCGCGTCGCCACGGGGAACGGGTTGTCCAAGCGGAGGTCTGAGTGGTGCGCGACTGCTTGGAGTACGCGCCGGTACGGAGGGCGCATCTGGCGCGGAGGTCTGAGTGGTGCGCGACTGCTTGGAGTACGCGCCGGTACGGAGGACGCATCTGGAGTGCATCTGAATGCGCGTCTGGAGTGAAGAGCGCGTCTGCGCGGAAGAGCGCGCCGGCTCCGAGAGACGCATCCTCCCGTAGAGTATTAGGAAGCGATGCGCGTCTGGAGTGCGTCTGGATGCGCGTCTGGATGCGCGTCTGGAGTGAAGAGCGCGTCAGGCTCGGAGGTCTGGATGGTGCGCGTCTGCTTTGAGTACGCGCCGGTACGGAGAGCGCATCTGCTGCGCGGAGGTCTGGAGTGGAACACCGGAATACCTCCCGTAGAGGTTTAGAGAGCGCAGTGCGGTGTCTCCTTCCAGGCAAACGGCGACAGGTGGCGAAGGCTTGAGTGCATCTGGCGCGGAGGTCTGGGGTGGAACACTGGAATACCTCCCGTAGAGAATTAGGGAGCGCAGTACAATATCTCCCTCCAGGCAACGGCGACAGGTGGCCAAAGCTTGCACCTCGTCTCACGCCGGAGATAAAACAGCATACAGACAGAAACAGAACTCCCGTAGGAGCCTATAGACAGGGAACCTCCCGAAGGAGTTAGGTGATAGAGATATGATACGGAACGACCCGACAAGGCCAGAGGGGAAGAGCGAGGTACTTAAAGCCCACAGGGGTGCTAATTAGAATACACATCAGGTGCGGGAGGTAATTGATAATCGAACTAGAAGTGTGTGTTCGGCACCAGACCAATCAAACACATAATGACAGGTAGTCCAAGGGTGTGGCTGCTGAAGAGCAAACGAGAGTAAAGGAACGCGAGGGTGGGGGCTAGTGAGGTGAGGAGACAGGGAATTAAAGTACAGGGAACAGGAATTAAAGGTCAAGGGAAAAGCGAACCTCACAACGTTACACAGTAGATTACACACATACGCTCCGATCGCAATGAAGGAATTATTGCATCAATGCAAGATTGATACCATATAGCCCTTACCTTGACTAGGATGTACCCCAAAAAGAATATTCCGATTATCTGATCGGCATTCCAAGTATTGATGTCGATCGTGTCGCCATCATAATCAACCAAAGAACATGAATCGGGAGTGTTTGATTCATATCAATCCATGCGTTATAACCGCTCGTCATGCCCGACTAGGAAAAGTCCGCCCGGACCTATATAACCGACGCACACCCAAATACACATAGTTTCAAAGGATGTGCAATACCGGCCGCAATCCACCAGGCGGCGGTATTGGACTTTTGCGATCTCAGACCCATTCCCAATGATAACACCAGGCACCCTGGATGGATAATTAATGGAAATATCGAATAAAAGAAATAACGACCAAAACCCGACTATACTCGGGTCTGGCGCGGAAAGTGTTAATAAACATTATGACAGACATGTGGACATGTCATGTAGACATCATCCCAGTCTCAATGAACATCATACACCAGTGACTCCTCATGTTTAACCAAATTGACGAAGACTAAAACGAATGACATTTTCAGATTGTTTTAATTAATTAGAATGTTAGTTAGTTCATAGTTTCAGTTTCTTCTAAAGTCGAGCCTTTAACTAAAATATTTTTCCACAATTAGTTTTAGTTAATTAGAATAACTTTGGTGTTTGTGTGTTTACTTTCTGCAAAGCGTCTCTGGCATCAGCAGCCTCTTCCTCAGGTCTCTGTCTGTCCAGCTGCTTTCTATCCAAAGTCCCCTGTAGGAGGAGAGGAAGAAGAAGAAAAATAAATAGGAATACATTTTAATTGAGATACATGCATAGTTTACTGATACAGGTAAATAATAATAAATAAAAAAAGAACTAAATAGTTATGTAATAAATAAATAAATAACTTGATAAATACATATTAAATAGATGAATGGATGAATACATAAATAAATGCATACATGAATATAAAAAATACATAGTTAAATACATAAAAGAATAGCATACACATTGAATAAATATGAATAAATACATATTTATTTTTTATTTATTTTTTATTATCTTTTTCCCCCCTCCTTTTTCCGATTTTTCTCCCATCCCACTGTTTAGTCGTTATGCCAATTCCCTACCCCCTTCCTGGTTGTTGGGCACTCCCCCCTACTGTTGGTCCGGGAGGCCGGAGACTGTCACGTGCTTTCCTCCGACACATGTGCAGCCAGCCGGCAGCCAGCCTGGCAGCGCAGATTCTCACCGGGAGAGTGTAACGTGTGGAAGGTCACACTACCTCCCTCCAGATCCTACCCTCGCTGTGCAGGCGCCCCGACCGAACTGTAGGGGTCGCTGTCCACAACGCCCAGGACCCACCCATCAGCTTTCCCACCCCTAACACTGCCAATTGTGTTAGTATTAACGACCAGCCAAGCTGATAGCAACGCCGAGAGCTGAATTCGAACCCAGCGTCTCCAGCGTTGATGGCGAGCGCCTTGCTGACTACACCACCTAGCCGCCCCGAATAAATACATATTTGATACATAACAAATGGTAAATGGCTGCTTTTTTATATAGCATTTTTATCCAAAGCGCTTTACAATTTGTTACACACATTTGACCCATTCACTCACACATTCACACACAAGGTGCCAACCTGCTCATCGGGAGCAATTAGGGGTTAAGTGTCTTGCTCAAGGACACATAGACACGCTGGCCGGGAGGAGCGGGAATCGAACCGGGAACCTCCGGATTGCCAGACGACTGCTCTACCTACCAAGCCACTGTCGCCCCTTCATGTTCAAATAAAAAAATAGAGGTACCTTCAGATCGGTAAGCTCCATGTGACTGTGTGTCTCTCTCTGACTGAGATGGACACTCTCCAACAAATCTGACTCCATGCTGAAATGAGAGCAGAGACTAGTATCAGTGTATGAGTGTGTGCTTGTATCTCTAAGTAAGCTGGGAGTTCTCAAGCTAACTTCAGTAAGGTATTGCAAGATTTTAGGTACATACTTTTGAAGTGACTTAGTTCATCAGCATCAGTTTAACCATGTGTTCTTTGTTGTCCTACCAGTGGGTGCGTCTGTATGGTCTGTGTGGCTGAGGAGTCAGTTTGTCCATGTCCTGCTCTGCCTCCTTGTTGTGTTGCTCTATCATCCCCCTGGGTGGTAACTTGTTGTGTTGCTCTATGGTCCCCCTGGGTGGTAACTTGTTGTGTTGCTCTATGATCCCCCTGGGTGATAACTTGTTGTGTTGCTCTATGATCCCCCTGGGTGATAACTTGTTGTGTTGCTCTATGATCCCCCTGGGTGATAACTTGTTGTGTTGCTCTATGATCCCCCTGGGTGATAACTTGTTGTGTTGCTCTATCATCCCCCTGGGTGATAACTTGTTGTGTTGCTCTATGATCCCCCTGGGTGATAACTTGTTGTGTTGCTCTATGATCCCCCTGGGTGATAACTTGTTGTGTTGCTCTATGATCCCCCTGGGTGATAACTTGTTGTGTTGCTCTATGATCCCCCTGGGTGATAACTTGTTGTGTTGCTCTATGGTCCCCCTGGGTGATAACTTGTTGTGTTGCTCTATGCTCCCCCTGGGTGATAACTCCGATAGATATGCATGCATGTATAAAGTACAAAGAAAATATCAAACCTATGTAGCATGCTTGACATTGAGAACCAGTCTGATATAAGTTGTGATGGTGGTAATAATCTGAGCTACCGTTTCTGTCTCTCTCTCTCCAGGTCGCTCCTCTTCTCCTCTTCCCTCTCTTTGCTTCGTCTCAGTCTGCCGTTCTCTCTCTTCCTCTCATCCCCTCTTCTCTCAATCTCCTCCAACTGGCTCCGCAGAGAGACCACCACCTCCAACTCCCTGGACAGACACACACACAAACACACGCACGCACACACACACACACACACACACCACACACACACACAGACACACACGACAGACGAAAACACACACATACAGGCACGCATGCATACACACAGACACAGACACAGAAATGCATACACATTTAACATAGGGTCTATGAGGTCTTGTGGTGTTGTGATGGGTGTGTGTGTGTGTGTGTGTGTGTGTGTGTGTGTGTACACCCACCTTGCCAATATGTCTTGTGTGTGTGCAAGGTCTTTTCTTGCAGTCTGTGTGTGTGTATGGAGCTCCTCGGTATCTTCTTCTAGCTGAGTGATTGTCTTCTCCATGGCTTCTCTCTCCTCTCCAGACCTCCTTATCAATACATCCGCCTCCTGGAAGGAAGACACATATACTGTCTGTCTGTCTAGCTCTCCATCTACTTACCTCGCTATATATCTGTTACATCCCAATGTATATATTCCCCAGTGTGTGTCTCCATGTGTGTGTGTTCTCCATTTTTCTTTCCTCCCTCCAGCCATTGTTCCCTCCACCATTGGTCCCTGCCAGGCCTGCCCTTCCATTACCCAGCACAGCACCGATTGGTGGATGGTTTTCCAGACTCCAACACTCAATCAACACCACCCAATCATGGATCACCACACACCTGTTAAAACATGGCTTCTCCCTTCAGTCTTTCTCTCTCTCTGGCATGAGGCTAGGCATATTGTTACTTGGTGACCTTAAACTTTGACATTTGCATTTCGTTTATTGGCCTTTGTGCTTAGTGGAAATTGCCTTGTGTGTGTATGGCCACAGAGAGAGCATTGTTAGTTATAGTTTGTTTTTGTATGTATTCTGCCTTTGTTTTATGTATCATTAATGTGTTTTTCTCTCTTTCTCAGGAAGCACAGATGGGGTGAGCTGCCATTTCCTTTGGACATTGTTTTCTCCTGTTTTGGTTAGGTAAGGGTAGTTTAGGTAATGTAATTTCTTTTACCATAGATTAGATTGGTTTATTTGGAGTATAGTGGTGTTTGTTTGTTGTTTTGGCCTGGGCTCACCCTTGAGCTACATGTGCTTCCTTTGCATCTCTCAATAAATATCATTGTTGTTTACAAACGTGGTCCATCTTTTCTGTCAACCAACTGTTATGTTACAGCCCTTTACCCTTAGACACACAGGGGTCGTAACATAAATGGGGGCTCGTCCGGGATCTTGTAACCCGTGTTCAATTGTTGGTTGATGGATTTGGTGAACTGTGTTTGTTTACACTTGTATAGTAATTAATTGATTTGTGTGTAAAAATGGCATTTGTGTAAAAAAAAATGGCAGTTAGTACTTTTGATCTGGGGAAATTCTTGAGCAATCCTACTTGGGAAGCGCTAGATAGCTGCCGCAAGGCAGACTTAGTGGAGATTGCCACACATTTTAAACTCTCGGTTCAACAGAAGCATCTTAAGCAGGATATCAGGTGTCTTGTGGTAGATAAGCTGTTGGAGCAGGGGACGCTTGTTTTACCTGTGGTCTCTGATGAACATGCAAGTCCTCCTGGTGAACCTACTGAAGCACAGCCTTCTGTATCTGAGGAGCAAGCTCATGGTGAAAGTGCTGAGAAGGCAGGTGTGAAAGTCACATTGCCACATTTTCACTTGACCTCTCCTGTGTCAACTGGGTCTCGAGAAGGGGCCCAGGTCAAGGTTAGAATAGCACGTCTCCAGATGGAGGCTCAGGAGAAGGCACAAGCACGTGAGGCGGAGTATCGGCTTCGTAGAATGGAGCTTGAGGCAGAAAATGAAAGGGCTGTTAACATTCGTAGGTTGGAGCTTGAGCATGAAGTGGAAAAAGAGCTCAGACTGCGGAGGTTGGAGCTGGAAGTCCTAAGGAGTGAATCCAACTCTGCTACACCGACTCCTCCACAAGGCCCTGGTATGTCCTCCTCCACAGCTTATTCATCACATACTTTTGATATAAGTAAACACATTGCTTTGGTGCCTCCGTTCCGAGAGACAGAAGTTGATACTTATTTTAATGTGTTTAAACGTATTGCTGCTTCATTGCGCTGGCCAAGAGAGGTCTGGCCTTTGTTGCTTCAATGCAAATTGACTGGTAAAGCCCAAGAGGTTTGTTCAACACTTTCCCTAGAAGATAGTTTACTGTATGATACTGTGAAGGCTGCCATCCTTCGTGCATATGAGCTTGTGATCTTAACTCTCTCAGAGAACTCATTCTATTAGAAGAGTTTAAGAATCGTTTGCCAGAGCGTATTGTAATTTACCTGAGTGAGCAGAAAGTGTCCACTCTGCAGCAAGCTGCTGTATTAGCTGATGAGTTTGCGCTAATCCATAAAACTGGGTTTGTAGATAGGCGTGACTCGTTTCTCCCCCATGATTTCTCTCAGAGACCTTCTGTCCCCAACCATCCAGAATTCACACACCCCCGACCAAAAATGTCACCTCCACGCTCAAAAGAGGAGCGGACATGTTACTACTGTCATAAATCTGGTCATGTTATTTCTGACTGTTTAACATTGAAACGTAAGCAGCAACCGTCCTCTCAGAACTTTAGGCAACCCAAAGGGGTTGGTCTGATTAAAATGGCACCTGGTTCCGATCAACAGATGCACAATGATCAGGATGTTCTCGATCCTTGTTTCAGGCCATTTACTTCCAAGGGTTTAGTTTCCTTGACAGGGGATCCAAAAGATCAGTGTACAGTTCAGATCTTACGAGATACTGGAGCCTCACAATCCTTTATCCTCTCTGATGTACTACCTCTGTCTGAGAAATCTTCCTGTGGTTCTAGTGTCCTAGTTCAAGGTATTGAGATGGGTTTCGTGCCAGCCCTGTTACACTGTATTCATGTACAATCTGATTTGGTCACTGGTTTCTTTAAAATAGGGGTGAGACCTTCCTTGCCAGTTAAAGGCATTTCCTTTATCATGGGAAATTATTTAGCTGGAGGACAGGTGAACGCTGTGCTGGAAGTGTTGGATCACCCAGACACAGATTCTCTGTCTGATGACTTGTCACAGAACTTCCCTGAAGTTTTTTCTGCAAGTGTTGTCACTCGGGCTCAATTGAAAAAGAGAGGTGATGAAATTAATTTGTCTGACTCTGTTTTTGCTTCAGCCTTTGTCAGGGAGGAGTTGCTGGCTCCAACTTCTGATACCGCTGACAAACCATCGACTCATAGTAAGGTACCCCCACAGACAACTGTAACTAGTTCCGACGCATTGAAGTTACCCGTTACTCGTGAAATGCTAATTACTGCCCAGAAGGCTGACCCTTCTCTTGCAAAATGTTTCTCTTCTCTTGAAACAGAACAGAGGAGAGTTGCATTCTTATTTTGTGGATGAAGGAGTTTTGATGCGTACATGGAGGTCCCATGGTACTAGACTGGCAGAGCATGCACAATCGGAGATAGGGCTACCAGATCAGGTACCAGACTGGAGCACTGTTTATCAGATTGTTGTCCTTGCAGTTTATCGTCAGCATGTACTGTTCTTGGCCCATGACCACCCTTGGTCTGGACACTTGGGAGTCACTAAAACATACAACAGAATACTTCAACATTTCTTTTGGCCCGGTTTGAAGTCCGATGTAGCACAGTACTGTCGTACCTGTAGTACTTGTCAGATCACCGGAAAGCCAAACCAGGTAATTCCACCTGCTCCCCTCTGTCCTATACCAGCGGTCGGTGAACCATTTGAACATGTGTTGGTCCGTTGCCAAAGACCAAAGCCGGCAATCAGTTTTTGTTGACAATAATGTGTACCGCCACCCGTTTTCCTGAGGCTATCCCTCTTCGCAGAATTACAGCGCCTGTAATAATTAAGGCTTTGACGAAGTTCTTCTCCACGTTTGGACTGCCTAAGGTAGTACAAACTGACCAAGGCACCAACTTCCTGTCTAGGTTATTTGAGCAAGTGTTACAGTCCCTGGGTATCCGACATATAGTGTCCAGTGCCTACCACCCTGAAACTCAGGGGGCTCTAGAACGTTGGCATCAGACCTTAAAGTCCATGCTGCGTAAATATTGCTTAGACACAGAGAAAGATTGGGATGAGGGTGTCCCCCTTGTTCTATTTGCTGCGCGAGAGACCATACAGGAGTCTCTTGGTTTCAGTCCTGCTGAGCTCGTTTTTGGGCACACTGTTAGAGGGCCTCTGAAAGTTCTTAAAGAACGGTTCATGTCAAAGGGTGCCAGCACACCCACTAATGTTCTAGATTTTGTTAGCCAGTTTCGAGAGCGACTGCATCAGGCGTGCTCTCTCGCAAAAGAAGCGCTCTCTTCTTCCCAGAGAACTATGAAACGGCACTATGACGAGAAAGCTGTTTCTCGATCTTTCCAGCCAGGTGATAAGGTTCTAGTCCTGTTACCTATCCTTGGTTCTGCTCTTTCCGCTCGTTTTTCCGGACCGTATGCAATAGACAAGAAAATAAGTGATACAGACTATGTAGTTCGCACCCCTGATCGTAAACGTCACTCTCGTGTTTGCCACATCAATATGCTTAAACCATATTTTTCCAGAGATAGTGTGCAGGTGAAGACCTCAGACCAGACAGCCGGACTGGCCGTCTCTGCTGTTGCCTCAACTCCAATAGTTCCGGACTCTCCTGATGTTAGTGGTGAGGATGTAGATGGCTTAGAGTTGCGCAATGCAGCCCATCAGGGTGCTAGATTGTCCAACACTGAGATGTTATTGAACCTGCCCACTCACTTAGCACACTTACCTGAGGAGCAGCGAGAGGACATCACAAATTTGATTCAGGCCTACATGGCTCTGTTTGGTGATGTTCCCTCCTGTACTTCTGTATTGGCCCATGATATTAATGTTAACAATGCTGTGCCTATCAAGCAACATGCATACCGTGTTAACATCACCAAGAGAGCCATGATGCAACAGGAGGTTGACTATTTGTTAAAACATGGTTTAGCCAAGCCAAGTTGCAGTCCCTGGAGTTCACCTTGCTTGTTAGCTCCCAAATCGGATGGAACTCCTAGATTTTGTACTGATTTCCGAAAGGTAAATGCTGTCACCGTGCCTGATTCCTTCCCACTGCCCCGCATGGAAGATTGTATTGACAACCTTGGATCTGCCACCTATGTTAGCAAACTAGATTTGTTAAAGGGTTACTGGCAGGTCCCTTTGACCCCCCGTGCCTCGGAAATCTCGGCGTTTGTTACTCCTGACAATTTTTTGCAATATACTGTAATGCCTTTTGGAATGCGTAATGCCCCGGCCACTTTCCAGCGACTGGTGACCCTAGTCCTGGCTGGTGTTCCAAATTGTAATGCCTATCTCGATGACCTGGTTGTCTATTCGACCAACTGGCGTGACCACATGACAACCTTACAAACTGTCTTTGACTGCTTAGCTGGAGCCTCCCTGACCCTTAACCTTGCCAAGTGTGAGTTCGGCAAGGCTACGGTTACCTATCTTGGTAAGCAGGTAGGACAAGGCCAAGTGCGTCTGGTGGATGCAAAAATATCTGCAATCACAACTTTTCCAGTGCCTACTACTAGGCGGGAATTGCGTAGATTCCTTGGGATGGCTGGGTATTACCGTGGTTTTTGCCGAAACTTTTCTTCTGTCATCACTTCTCTCACTAGCCTGTGTAGCCCGTCCAAACCATTCATTTGGACAGCTGATTGTCAAAATGCATTTGATGGTGTTAAAGCTCTCTTATGCAGTTCCCCTGTTCTCTCTGCTCCAGATTTCTCCCTGCCGTTCCAGCTGGAGGTGGATGCCAGCGGGGTGGGAGCTGGAGGGGTGTTATTACAGGAAGATCACGATGGTGTCAGTCACCCGGTTTGTTATTTTTCCCGGAAATTTAACAAACATCAACTAAACTATTCCACTATTGAAAAGGAGACTTTGGCTATGTTGTATGCGTTGCAACATTTTGAGGTATATGTCGGTTCGAGCGTATTACCAGTGGTAGTATACACCGACCACAACCCATTGGTTTTTCTGTCGCGGATGTACAACCACAATCAGCGCCTCATGCGTTGGGCGCTCATAGTGCAAAATTATAACCTCAGCATAAAGCATAAGAAGGGGTCTGAGAATGTGTTGGCGGATGCTCTATCTCGGAGTTAAATCTCTCGTGCGGTCAACTTGTTTGTTGACTGGTTCATTGTGGTACCGACGGCTTATTTTTGTTTTTTTCATAGCTCTTTGTTTTGAAGTACATGTTATCTCAGAGATGGAGATCTCGTTGTTAAAAAAAAAAAACATGTTTAGTTGGTGTTATGTGTCAAACATGTTTTTGTCTTATGTACGGGGGTGTTACATCCCAATGTATATATTCCCCAGTGTGTGTCTCCATGTGTGTGTGTTCTCCATTTTTCTTTCCTCCCTCCAGCCATTGTTCCCTCCACCATTGGTCCCCGCCAGGCCTGCCCTTCCATTACCCAGCACAGCACCGATTGGTGGATGGTTTTCCAGACTCCAACACTCAATCAACACCACCCAATCATGGATCACCACACACCTGTTAAAACATGGCTTCTCCCTTCAGTCTTTCTCTCTCTCTGGCATGAGGCTAGGCCTAGTGTTATTTTGTGGCATTGTACTTTGATAATATCCCTTTTTGTTTATGGGCCTTTGTAATAGTGAAAGTGCCTTTGTGATTGTATGGCCGCAGAGAGAGCATTGTTACCTATAGATTGTTTTGTTATGTTTCCATTTTGTTGTATGTATCATTAATGTGTTTTTCTCTCTTTCTCAGGAAGCACAGATGGGGTGAGCTGCCATTTCCTTTGGATATTGTTTTCTCCTGTTTTGGTTAGGTAAGAGTAGTTTAGGTAATGTAATTTCTTTTACCATAGATTAGATTGGGTTTATTTGGAGTATAGTGGTGTTTGTTTGTTGTTTTGGCCTGGGCTCACCCCTGAGCTACATGTGCTTCCTTTGCATCTCTCAATAAATATCATTGTTGTTTACAAACGTGGTCCATCTTTTCTGTCAACCAACTGTTATGTTACAGCCCTTTACCCTTAGACACACAGGGGTCGTAACAATATCTATCTCTCCCTCTATCTAGCTCTCTACTTCTCTGTTAGGCCTTTCACACCGGCCGGGCTCCGTGCCGGAGCCGGTTCCCAAACGTAATCTCGCACCGGCCGGTGTTCTGCAAAATTCTACTACTCTGCTGAGAACTGCTGCCGTAGCGCGAATCAGCTGGGTGACGTCACCCTATAGTTCACTCCGAATTCCAACAGGTGAACCGACATTTTATCATCTACAAATACATTCGGCTGCAAAGCCAATTACATGCAAATATTTACATGCGTATACAGTTCAAAAGGTGCAATTAAAAACATATGTTTAAGATATTGTTTAAGATATATCAACAAGACTCAACAAGACGTTTGTCAGCAAGGTGGCAGAATATTGTAGAGTGAACGATTGTGGGTCATGCGCATGCGTGCGCCATGCGTGCGCAAGCGCAGGAGCGCTGGCAGCAGAATTCAGCAGGTAGAATTTCGCAGAACACCGGCGCGTTCACATAATATTGGTTCAGAACGTGACAAATCGGTGCTCAGCTGGCACAGAAAAATAGTTGTTTTTTCCTTGCAAACCGTGACATCATCAGTGGGCCTGTCATATTCTAGGCTGTGAAGACAAGCGTAAACGAGGGAAAGTAGAGGGTCAGCATTGCACTCAACCGATCCATTCAACAGGAAGCGATTTGCGACTGATCTCAAAACGAGATTATATTCAAATGTATTGTTATGATACAGCAGAAGTACAATACACCATCCAACCAGAGTGGATAAAGAAATGCTCCAGAAATGAATATGCGTTGGCTCTTGACAATTGTAAATGATGGATTAGCCGGTCACAGTTGATCTTGGACCGTTAGCTCAACTGGTTAGTGCGGCAGCCTGTGGATCCAATGGTCCCAGGTTCAAAACTCTTGGTTACACAACTCTTTTACTTTATTTAATTTAACGTTAAGTCATTTATCCACTCTGGTTGGATGGTGTATTGTGCTGTATAATGACAATACATTTGAATCGAATCTCATTTTGAAATCGCTACCTGTTGAGTGGATCACAACCATATGAACACCACAGTGACGAAATTATTATGTGCCCTATATAAAACAGCTTCGGAGGTAGGCATTGCACCATGCTGATCCACTCAACAGGTAGCAATCTCAAGACGAGATCCAATTAAAATGTATTGTCATTATACAGCACAAGTACAATACACCATCCAACCAGAGTGGATAAATGAATGAACGTTACAAAAAGAAAAATGTAACCGAGAGATTTGAACCTGGGACGATAGGATTCACAGGCAGCCGCACTAAGCCATTGAGTTAAACAGTTCCACGTTATATTATCATACTTGGCCATCGCGTCCCGCTCCTTAAGCCTATCGAGATATACCTCATCTCATGTACCTATTGTACTCCATCAACGAAAAAAACAAGTACACCTACACCTGCCGGGTCCCGCCCCTATGGAGGCGTAGCCTATAAGACAGTAGGCATGGTCACCAAACACTCTTCCTCTATTTTCGTTTCCATCATAACGGTTGCAGTGCACCTTATGTAAACTAGTTGTTATGAAAAGATTAGAGAAATTGCGTAATGTTGAATGCTTACCGGAGGTTTGCTTACCCCTGGCATCTTCGAGGCATGTTTCAGCGACACGTCGGGCCTGTGTTGATGTTTCCTCGTCTGACGGCAGCAGACCAAGGGGCAGCGTACAAGGTTTGGCTATCGAGCCGGCTTGTACAAAGGTAGGCCCTGTGTCATCAGGCATTAATGTTGGTATTGGTAATGCTGTGGAGTATGTTTCGGCGCCAGGGCCGGGGTGGCTTGGTGAACGTTCCACTGCAGTGGACGATTTCCTGGCGATCCTGGAGCACCCTGCTAACGCTAATGCTACTAATGCTACTGCTAATGCTAATGTTGATGCTGAAAAGGGCTGTTGTTCTAATAATCCCCGCCGCGGGACATTGCCGCTTTTCCCTCCTCTTGCCCGCTTCATTGACGAAGGTCAGTCGGTTGCTAATGTGGGGGGTTTCGCTGAGTCCTATTTACCTTTTTTACGGGTAAACGGGCTAACAACAGGGTGCAGGCCGGGTGTACCGTGGCTACGTAGGCAGGTAGCTTTGTTCCTGTGCCCCGGCGGGGATGAACGATGTCCCACCCGGCCGATGCTTGAGAGCGAATCGGCTCGGAGGGTGGCAGTATGGACGGATGAGTGGTATACTGCTGCAGGATGGTTTGTAGCGGCGGCCAGTGTTATGGCTCAGCTGGCTAGTTTCCTATCCACATTGGCGTCGGGTAGTAGGGCTATGGGTCCAGCCGACATTGTAAACATGTTGCATGTTTGTGGTGTTATAGAGATCTTGACTCAGTCGCAAGCTATAACTGCGGGGAGGATTAGGATGCTATCAACGTTTGTTGTTAGGCATGTTTGGTTGGAGCACTCTCCTCTTGGGGAAGAGGATATGTTTTCTCTCCTTTTTCCACGGAAAGACTTTTTGGTCGTTCTGTGGAGGCGCAGGCGGTTGTTGATCTGGGTCCTACACCGCCTCACGCTGTGCAGCCAGAGGTGGTAGCACGGTCTCGTCAACGACTGTGGCGAGGCCCTCGACAGGCGGCCATGTTTCCCCCGCCAGTGGTGCCCTGGGCGGAGAGTCAACAGGGTTCCACAAGGCCGACAGCCTTGGCGGCCGAGGGATCGGCCATTTTGGGTGAATTCGGCTTGGATAAAACAAGCCGTCGTCACTTTGCCGCGAGCAGCCCGCTCCCCGCTCAGTCCTCTCTCTGTTACCCACGGAAGCGGGGCTCTGATCGTTTTCCTCTGGGTGCGGGCCGCGAACCTTCTTTGAAGTGCATGCGGCCCCATTCTTCACTTCTCATGGGGACAGGGGCAGACACCCAGTTGATGGCTGAGCCTGGGTCTGTCCGTGAGAATGTTGTGCTGTCGCGTGGCTTCTGCACCACACGTTGTGTGATGGATGAGCCTGGTGTTACAGCTGCCACTAGCTACAGTGGTCAGCAGGGGGACTCGAGGCCTCTTCTGTTGAATGCACAGCAAGGGTTACCCCGGCCTCGCCTTCGCCAGGCGGGGTATCACGCTGATGCCTCCCACTCCCGTGAGCGGCAGTGGTCTGCAAAGAAGAGGCGAGCGTGATTTGGGTGGTAGCAATATCACTGCAGGGCTTCGCCGTGTAGGAGCCCATGGGGTCCTCATGCCTTGCATGTCTAGCTGCGGAACAACTCCTCAGCATGCGCTAGAGGGGTGTTCAGGGGGGGGGGTGTGTGTCAACCAGTTTGATGACAGCTTCTCCCGTATCAAACCGGCCCTTTCTGTCGGGGTCCCCCCTTGGGTGCGTCGCACAGCGGGAGGGACCGGGCCAACTATCTACTGTTCCTTGCGGCCCAGCGTCAGTTGATGGCAGGTGCGCTGTGGGATTATTTTCACATATGGCGACAAGAATGCCGTTTGGAGGGGTGGATAGAGAGAATGTTGAGGGAGGGGCTTGTTTTGCAGTTCCCTACCGCGAACCCTACCCTCCGTTCTCAGGTTTGGTGCCGACCCTATTGTCAGGGTCAGACGCAGTGACAGCCCTGGCCGACGAGATCCAATCTCTGTTGGCGAAGCAGGCCGTCGTCGTGGTTCCGAGAGAGGACCGTTCAGGATGTTGACCGTCAAACTCCTTCTGCTTGCTGTCAGAAGGGGAGACTGGTTCACCTCCATAGACCTGAAGGATGTGTATTTTCACATCCCGATTTTCCCTCCTCACAGGAAGTTCCTACGGTTCCTGTTTCAGGGCATAGCGTACGAGTACCAGAGGCTGCCGTTCGGCTATTCTCTGGCTCCCCGCACATTCACCAAGTGCGTGGCGACTGCGCTGGAGCCTCTACGTCGTCGGGGGATACGGGTTCTATTCTATCTCGACGACATTCTACTCCTCAGTCGTTCGGAGGAAGTTGCCAGGTCTCATACCAGGCTGGTGGTGGAATTCCTCACCAGGCTGGGTTTTGCTGTGAATTGGAAGAAGAGTACACCTCTTCCCAGTCAACAGGTGGAGTACTTGGGCTTGACGTTGAGTTCGAGGCCCATGATTGTAACCCTCTCGGAGCAGCGCCGGGTGTCTATCATTCGCGCGCTCGGGGGTTTCCGTCTGGGAGGGACGGTCACGGCGCTGCAAGTGATGCGTCTGCTCGGTATGATGGCATCTAGGGGTAGGGGGGGTTCCGGGGGGGGGGGGGGGGGTGCTACAGGGAGTTCAGTGTCCATAAGGCAGTGGGGAAGAAGCTGTTTTTAAAGCGGGATGTTTTAGTCGTCAGGGATCTGTAGCGCCTCCCGGAGGGCAGCAGCTGGAAGATGTGGTGTGCTGGGTGAGTGGGGTCAGAGATAATTTTTCTAGCTCTTCTAATTGTGCTTTGGCGGTGGAGTGATTCGAAAGATGGGAGGGGGGTGCGGATTATTTTGGAGGATTTATTGATTATTCTTTGGAGTTTGTTTTTGGATGAGTGTCCAGACTGCTGTACCAAACTGTTATGGAGAAGGTGAGGATGCTTTGAATGATAGCCTGGTAGAAGCGGAGCAGGAGATGTTTTCTGACTCTGTATTTTTTGAGCTGGCGGACGAAGAAGAGTCTTTGATTGGCTTTTTTGTGGATGTGGTCTGTGTTGGTTTTCCATTTGAGGTTATGTCATGCTAATATGTCATGTTCTACAGTAGGACTTACTACTATGATACCCATTAAAACAAGTAATTTGAATAATAGAAGCCTACTTTGCTGAACGATTCATTTCAAACGTATACAGTGCATGTGTGTGCGTGTGTGTACGCTTGCGTGCGCTGAGGCTCACTACAGCCTTTCTCCACGCATTATGTTTACCTCCGCCTGAGGTAAACGTTGGTTCTGCTTAAATAGGTGTAAACGCGGGCTGGTTCGCCAGAGAGCACCAAGGTTCAGAGGCTCCATTACGGAGCTGGAGCTTGAAGAGCCCTGCCGGTGTGAAAGCGCTATCTATGTGACACAGCACGGTCTAGGCCGCCACATCTCAGCGGAGAAGATTCTTCAGAAATGCCGAAAATGTTTTGCGCGATTCAGAAATAGGTAAACATTTTGATACTGGCCATTTTGAGTGCTTTGAAATGTTCTCTATCGGTTTCCTTATTTGCTAAACTTAATACGACTTGTAAATGTGTTAATTATTAGGGATGCACAGAATATTCGGCCACCGAAAATGATTGTCCGAAAATGGTTAAAAAGGCATTTTCGGCTTTCTGCCGAAAGGGTCATCACCGAATGTCAAAGAACAGGGTTACGTAGCGTTCATAACCTAAAGTGTTGTTGTGATGACGCAATCAAAACGCGGCTACAGACTTTGCGCAACGTATAATGTGAGCAGCTTGGCAGCTCTTCCTGCGTTCTACAGCCTGTGATAACTAAATCCTCTTGGGAGTCACGCTGTTTCTCTGTAAACTCCGCGAGCAACGCATCCAATAAATGCGTCTTTAACATGCTTTATATCCTCGCCATTACTATATGCCCGTTAGCGTTAAGCTAGCTAACAACGCTTCCGGTCCTCTTTCACTCGTCTCTCGTAAGCTACGTCATCCCCTGCTAAGAGTCACAGGGGAGATGTAGTAAATACAACAGTCCTTCCATAATTCCATGAATTATGACAGTAGCCACTACAGTAACATCATTAAGTCTGCTATAAGCTATTATCCCTCTCGGGTGTGTGTCTTTATGCAGATCTTTATGCAGTTTTAAAGCACAGAGAAAAGAAAATGCACTTGACTTTAATGCACATTTTGTTGTATGTGTAACCCAGGTTTCAGATTCATAACTATTTAGTCATAGGAACATAAATAGTTAATGCCATTGAATAAGAACATAAATAGTTAATGCTATTATGTAAGAACATAAGTAGTTAATATTATTGGGTACCAAGTCCTTTGAATTACAGCACTGCTCTTTAATTTACTTCATGACGCGAGATAGATATCACGACAGCCACGCCTTGCTTTACAGCAGGTGAGTCTTGCACTAAGCGCAGATGAGACACACCCATCCACGGAGATGACGCAGCTGAACGTTGCTGCTGCCGAGATGAAATAGCATGATAAAAACAGTTATCAAACAGTTATAAAAGATTCCCCCAGTTGCTAAACTGAAGAAGCGTTGCAGTTAAATTAACCTGCGGTTTTGGTGAGTTTCATCAACATTGTGCTGTTCATTTGTCAAATATGCAAAATGGTTAGCTCCATGCTACAAGCTAATAACGTTAAGCTAATTAACGTAGCCTCATTCTGAGTCATGCTAGCGAAGCTCCAGGCTCAGTTTGGTTCAATGAAAACTAGGAAGGAACCATTTCAGAAGTACTTATAATTGTATTGATATGCTGTATGATAAGAACATGGTCTATATACATTTTTACTGTTTTTGAGAGTTTAATATGGAATGTGAGGAATGTCCCATATGCTAGCGCACTTTAGCCTAACTTAGCATGGGACAGACGGACATTCCCACGTGCTGTGATAAGATAGCCTACTTTAGCTTAGCATAGCTAAAAGTAGCCTGATTGATTATTCATTCTGAAAGCAATGAAAGGATGATGAAGCGATAAAAGATGGTAAATAGCTTTTATTTTCTGAATGCCTGCTTGCAAGCAGGCCAGGTTTTTAGGTTTCCCCAGCACCCCGTTCCACCCTGGAAGCAGTTCCAGACCCCCCATCACCACGTGTGCCCACGCGGGACGAGGCGGTGTGCCGGACCGATACAAGATGGCGAGCCAACCCACTGAACCTCTGATATGTTACGATCCAAGGGCTGGTCCTGCTGACCGGCAGGAGAATAACATTGGACATTGCTCTCCTCCTGACATTGGTCTCCTACCCTCTAGTGCAGTGATTCCCAACCTGGGGTCCGCGGACCCCCTGGGGGTCCGCCAGGGGGCGCAGGGGGTCCGCCAGACCACAGATGATTTGAGTTTTTTTTTTTTTTTTTTTTTGTATAATTTTTTTTTTCAGATAAATATTTAATTAGCATATTTTTATCATCAGAAGCATGAATAGTCTCTCCACTACAATAAAAAATAAAGATAAATAAATAAACATCTAGACATGATTTTTGAACGTTAACAGTAGGCTACCGGGTAGCCGCTAAAACACGAATCAGTTGACTGTATCACTTTCTGTAGCTAGCCTAGCACGCTAGTTAACTTTCTCGGCTCGTCTGCAGTCAGCCGCCAGAGGCGAAAATGTGTGACAAACGAAAAGGAGATGACGGCAGCTCATCTGCAAAAAAAGTTAGGACCTACAGCAATCGCGAAAATTACATCACCATGGGCTTCACTGAGGGACCAGACAAACGACCTGAGTGTGTGATTTGTGGAGAAAAGTTGGCAAACTCGAGCCTGAAGCCCAGCAAGCTGAAGAGACATCAGGCGTCTAAACACCCAGAAACCGTTGGGAAGGATCCGGACTTTTTTCGGAGGAAAGAACAGTCTCTCAAGGCGAACAAGCCTGTTGATGTTAGAGTAGCGTGGAGCAGGGGTGGCAGTGATTTACAGAAGGCTACCGAAGCCTCCTTTGAGTGTTCGCTTTTAATTGCAAAAGCAAAGAAACCGCACAATATTGGCGAGCAGCTCATCAAACCAGCCTGCATCAAAATGGTTTAGAAACTGTGCGGCCCACAGGTGGCGGATAAACTAAAATCAGTACCACTCTCGAACAATGTAGTGAAATACCGAATTGATAAGATGTCAAGTGATTGCGAGCAGCAGCTGTCAGAAAAGCTTAGAAAGGGTCCATTTGCCATACAACTTGATGAAACTACAACTGTCGCAGACGAGGCTGTGCTCATCGTTTATGTGCAATATATCGAAAATGAGGATCTGAAGCAGGACATTCTCATGTCAGTCAACCTTACTACCACCACTCGAGGTGAGGATATTTTTACTGCAGTGGATTCTTACTTCATTCAACATAAATGCAAACCGTTCACCATTAGGGCCTGATTTGAGAGGATGAATACAGGATTTGAATATTGGCCAACATTTTGAAATACATATGGTGCAAGATTAGATTTGTTGATTGAAGGCACAAGTCAAAGAAGCATAGTGGGTCTAATTATGATGCATATGCCTGTGTATAAGCAGTTTGTTATTAAAATGACAAAAAAAAGGTATTAAACCCAGCTAGGACAGATTCTCTCTGCTACTGATTGGAATTTCCTGTCTCATATTTAGTTTAATTTGTTGCATTGATTTGTTCCATAAATGCAAACCGTTCACCATTAGGGCCTGATTTGAGAGGATGAATACAGCATTTGAATATTGGCCAAACATTTTGAAATGCATATGGTGCAAGATGAGATTTGTTGATTGAAGGCACAAGTCAAAGAAGCATAGTGGGTCTAATTGTGATGCATATGCCTGTGTATAAGCAGTTTGTTATTAAAATGAAAAAAAAAAAAGTATTTTATGGTATCTTATTAGGAGGGGGTCCGCGAATTTTATCAGAGATGTTTGGGGGTCCCTGGGGGGAAAAAGGTTGGGAACCACTGCTCTAGTGGCCAGGGGACCTGGCCAGGGGACCTGTACTCTGTTGGTACAGGCGGCCATTTTACTGTGGTTCCAAGTAATAGATATAGTGTCTAATTGTTTATTGTCTTGGGCCACCCCTGTCTATGTGTGATGTTACTCCCCTGTTGTGTTGTTGTGTGTCATTGCCGTAGTGTCTAGTTGTTTTTTAGTTTGTCATTGCTTTACTGTCGTTGTGTTGTGATTCTGTGTTGGCCAGGTGTTGTTGATTATTAATTGATTGGGGTATTTAGGTGTCTGTCTGTCCTCCCTTCCTTGTGGCGACATTCCTCCAGTATCCTGTGTGTTCCCCGTGTCGTGCCTGCCTTCCCCGTTGATGTCTAGTGAGTCCTTGCCTGTATACTTCGTTTGTTTTCTTGTTTTCCTTTGTTGTGTTATTAGTAGTGTTGTTTTGTATTTACATTGGATAAGAAGTAAACACCCTTCTTCAAGCATCGCTCCTCGTCTCTGCCAACGTTCCTTATCCCTTGTCTGCAAACTGTGTTCTCAACTTCATTAGCACACCAAGCGTTACACTGATATAGCTCAAGGCTAATGCCAGCCTGATGTGAATACCCCTGTTGCTCAACTCCTGTTACCTCAACAGTCCGGTAGGATTGAACTGATTGAACTTGAATCATAAGAACTTCCACGGATTGAACTGACCTATATCCTTTTCTGATACACAAACTGATTGAACGAGAATACAAGGACATTCCAAGGGCTTCGACCCCGTTCACCTTGTTATTTTGATATTGTGTTTTGTATTTGATTTGATTTAATTTGATATATGGGTACTGATATTCTCCTATAAGAAGGGAGACTTAAAGGGTAAATACACCCAGTAAGATAATTGAACCACTGATAAGATACTTGAACCATTGACATTTCTCCTATAAGAAGGGAGACTTAAAGGGTAAATACGCCCAGTAAGATACTTGAACTACTGATGTTCTCTTGTAAAGAGGACGAGTTAAAGGGTCAATGTATCCAATAAGATACTTGAATCCCATTGATGATATTGATTATAGTTGAATCACTGGTGGTTCTCCTGTAAAGAAAGATGGTTTAAAGGGTAATTTCACCTAATAAGGTATTTGCATTCCCATAACCTGGAATATTCCGATTGGTACTTTTGTTGTGTTACACCTTCAAAGGAAGAGTTTAAAGGAGCATTTCACCTAATAAGGTATTTGCATTCCCTGCACATTTAAAGGTTTAAATTAATAAGTTTAAACATTTACCTATTGAAATGATAAACTGATATAGTGTTTACTAATGATAAACTGATATAGAGTTTACTGATGATAAAAGGATACATCCAATATCCAACCTTGAACCTAGCTTTTAGCTAGAGATAACCTCAGAGACGTCTGAACCAAACCTAATGTGTTGATCCAATCAATCTAGGACTTGATATCGAACTAACCCTCCTTAAAGGAGAGGTTACTGAAATAATCTAAAAGGGATACTTCAAACAACTAGTACTTTACATCTGTATGTATGTATGTCTAGCTAGCGCGCTTTTAGTTAATACACCGGTCATTGTTAACTCTGTCTCTGGTCTACTATTCTTTCAATTGTGCATATTACTCCTCTCCTCATTCGAATCTAGAACTGTGCCCGTGGCGAACATGCTGTTACTGTTAGTGACACAAGTGCTACATATGCAAAGAGAAAATGTTTAAATTGTACAATCTTTCAGCAGTCAGTCTGGAATTAATGTATGCATTCAAAAGTGCTGAATAAATGTTTTATGGGCCCATAATAGTGATTATTAATATTATTTAAGTTAAGTTTTGCCATAATCATGTCTTAATAATCAGGTAGTTGGACAAAAAAAGAAATACATTATATATATATATATATATTATATTAATCAATTTCGGCATTCGGTTTTTGGCCAACTGTTTCCTATTTTCGGTATCTGGGTTTGTCCAAGAATTTCCCATTCGGTGCATCCCTATTAATTATTGTTAACTTGTCCAGCTGTATAATTTCCCTCGCTGTTTAAAGAACTACAGTTCTGTATCGTATAGCTCTCGCTCGGCGTCACTCTCTGCACTGTCCTCGCACACGTGCACGCGCACTGAATAAAGACCACAATGTACCTTTAATCCCAATATTTGTCTGACCACACCCCTATCAGCTTACCCATATAAGCAGGGGTGGGGCCACCCACTCGCCTCCTTCTCGCTTTCACCACAAGGAAGTGCCTCGGTAGATCCCCACTTGAAGTGATGTGATGGTAGGAGAAGAGTTGGAAAACAAGGATACGTTGACATCATATCTTTATTTTCTCTCTCACAATTTTTCGAGAAAATACAGCGATATTGTCTTCGTACTGGAGTGTCTGGAAGATGATGATCATTCTAAAAATCCTCCACCGGTTTTCGTATTGGGAGTTCGCGCCGCTACATGCCTTTCCAACTGCAGTCCTTGCTGTGTGCTGGTTGCGGTAAAGACACAGCTGGGCTGTAGGACACGCAGCTGTTGTGAGAAGCGGTGGGTTCCAGGTTTGGTGAGTTATGTTTGCTGGCAAGCTCCACTTGTCTGTTAGTGCTATGGGGGCTAGTTGACAATGTTTATGAAAACCGGCCCCAGACTAAGGTCCTTTGTTCAGCCTCTTAGGCGACAGAAGACCTTGGTCTGAAGCCCATTATAGTTTAACTAGTGGGCCACGACCATTAACACTGGTGATCCCTGTGTTTTCTGGACGAGTGGATGTTTTCTCTGTCACCGTGAGCCCCATCTTTCATATCCAAATGAGAGTATTCCTCACAAGGAAATATGGGCATAGATGTTCGGTAGCGGAAGATCTGTGTTCAAAGTCAGCTACAGGCTATTTGGGTATTGTGCTGGCTCCGTCAGGTGTTGGTAAAATCACTGTTGTAAAACTGTGTTAACATCTTGTTTCTCTTTTCTCTTAAAAAGTGAGGAGGGTTTCAGAACGGCGGCCTGTCTGAGTGAGTGTTATATCATTGTGTACAAGTTCAGGTGATAGCTGTTTAGCTTACGTACTAGTGGTGGCCTACTGTTAGCCAGTCAGCTGTTAGCTGCGGCGCTAGCCTGCTGTGATCACTAGGTGGCCTACCTGGCTAGGCTAGGAAACGTTAGCTTGCTGCTATCGGCCGAGGCTCAGTGCGGGGTGGCTCCGGCCCCTCGCGCGCCGCCGCGGTTCCCAACTCCCCTCTCCCTCACGGGGAGAGGCGGGGGGGATTCGAAGCTCCCCTCTGGTTGCGTGCGCCATTTTCGCTCGGCGTCTCGCGGGCAGGGGCGGTAGCGACCGACGGTTAGAGCGGCCGTTAGCTTAATGCTACTCTGTTGAACGTGCTTTGATTATAACATGTTTTAAACACTCTTGACTACGACGTCATCTTTGACAGAGGATGTTCGTCGAACCTGCCCTGGGCCAGGACGGCAAGGACTGCGTCAACAAGAGGGACCGTAGCGACGGGATGGAGCGGCGACGCTGCCCAGATCGACAACACAGGACGGCTGTGTTTACTACAGTGCCTTGAGACTGCACTTCGCTTGATCTACGCTCCGGGTTTGGCCAGACCTTGTACACTTCTTCTGGCTTTCCCTTCTAAATGTTTTGTAAATAACGATGTTTTCCAAAAACGAGTGTTGCTGCACTACATTTAGGATACGACGCAAGTTATGTGTGAATTGTCTTGTCACTGGTATTTAGCTTCTCCATGCAAATCGGGTTGTTGTTACAGATGTGAAAATGATCTGGTTTGTTGTGTTGAAAAACATCATGTGTGTTTATATGTACCGTGTACTCACAACTAAGGGGGTTAACTAACCTATAAAGCTATGCTTAGTGACAAATGAGTAAAGAATGATTCTTTTCTCAGCCTGTAATGACAATGAACAGTGTGTTCACATATTAACATATTACACATATTAACTACATTGTGTCACTGTGTGGTAGGGATACAATGTAACCCTTAGCTTGATTGCTGAGGTTGTGCTAAAACTGCTGGAGAAACTTTATTTTCCTAAAAGAAAAGATTGTTTGGTCACTTTAGTGTGTGCTTAGCAAGGCCTGTGGCCAATACTAATCGAGAATTATGTATTCTCTCATTATGAAAAATGGCGTTCCTCTGTAGCGTGTTTTTGCCATTTTTTGTAGGTGATGATGGGTTGTGTGTGTCATGTGACCTACAACTGGGTTGGACTGGCCACAGAAGCACATGTGTAAGTTTGGTACCGGGGCTCTTGGAGAACCCTCTCTATTCTGTGTTTTTTCCTTAGTAAAAATCAGATAGCAGGTTAGCTCATGCGCTGTGTGAAGCTGTCAGACGCTTCATAGAGCTGACTATGACTGTGTCATACTCTCTTTTTGTCATTACATCGTATCATGGGTGTGGGGTCGTAAAGGGGTGAACTGGTAACCTTTCCTTCCCCTTTTTTCTGTTGGTCAGGGGTAAACCCACCTGTCCTTCAAGGTTCCTGTCACGTTGCAGTTCGGCACGTTACAGGGTGAGGGGGGGGGTTTCCTGGTCCCACGGCCTGGAATATTGGGCGTGTGCACCGCAGAAATTCCCCCGCCATAGAGTACGTCACCGTGCGCGTCTCTGTTGGTAGGACTTCCGTGTGCTGTTCAGGTCCATGTGATGGATCTGTTTCGGGGGGTGGTCAGGGCTCCTCCTCACCAAGCTCCTATTCGGGCCTTCTGTGAGTTGGGACTCCTTCCATGAGGAGGGAGCCTCCTTCAGAGTACAGAGCCTCCTCCTCAGATTGTCAAGGTGAGTGGACCCTCTAGAACAGGGGTGCCTAACCTTTTTTGAACAAAGATCTACTTTTTAATTTACCACCTAGCCGAGAGCTACCAGCCAAAATTGTATATTGTAAGCCGTCATTTGAGGCTTTATAAAAGCAGCATAATGAACACAAATCTGTCAGTGCCGAGTCTGACCTCATCTTAAATAACAAACAGCATTGCTTGTTGTAGTTAACAAGGAGAGGCAGAGTTGATTTTGCAAAAAAATAAAAATAAAAAATTTATAATCAAATTTTATTAATCGAGATCTACTTGAAATCAGCCCGCGATCTACCTGTCGATCGCGATCGACTGGTTGGGCAGCACTGCTCTAGAAGGAGTCCTACTCTATTGTGTATGTATTCGATTCAATTCGATTATTGAGTGTGTATGGGTTCAGTGCCTCCTCTCCGGAGAGCCCTAAAACCAATTTTTTACATGGCTCAAGGTGCAATATATTCTTTTCAATCTGTACAGCTCGCGTGGGAAGTCTCTCTGGGGATTCCCGTCTCCTTCCTATGGGAGGGTGGTGGGATGTAAAAATGTGAAAATGTTAGGAAGTATCACACCCCTCTTGTCGTTCCCCTGGGCGCCTTGGGGATTCAATGACAGGTCTAAATAGCCTGTTCATTGATGTGGGTGTGTCCCGACGCACGTATAGTGCTAGCTCGGGGTGTTCTGTAAACAGGCGACTGACTGGCACGCCTTGGTTGCTTGAGGTTGAAACAGCGTTTTTATAAAGCAACTGGGATGGAGGTTTTTCCTCTTCCGACGACCAAATCCGACGACCTGGTTTGGTTATCGACGGATTCTCGTTCATATCTGGGGGATGATGACGGAATGGATCTGAACATATGTAGAGGGGTCTCACGCCCTGGGGGTGGGCCACCGGGCGCGGTTAGCCCGAACGTCTGGGTGGCGCCTTCTTTTCATGTTAAGATCAACACGCATATCTGCCCCTTCTCCTGGAGTACGCATGTCGGCGTGGTTAGGGCACGGGACTGGTTCTGGTCACGCTGGTCCGGATCAGTTGAACCCGTTGTCCGCCGGGGATGCAGATCTGCTGTTCTGGTACCCTGAGGGATTTGGGCTTTTTTCAGGGGGAAAAATGCCAGGTCGGTCCGGGTGTCACAGGGTTAAGCGCTATGGAGACCCTGGTTGGGTAAATTTTTTACTCAGCACTGTCGTAATGGCTTACGGCCATGCCAACCTGTACACGCTCGATCTCGTCGGATCTCGGCCGCTACACAGGTTGGTCCTGGTTAGTACTTGGTTGGGAGACCGCCTGGGAATACCAAGTACGGTGTGCTTGGGGCTGGTTCTCCATTCTTTTTCGCTCCTCTCTCACGCATGGCGAAGAGGGGCCTGTTGGGGTGGTCTTTGACCTCCGCTGGTGACCCTGTGCTTCCCGTATCGCCGGGCCCGGTCCGAAGTCATGTTTCGTCGACCCGTAGGCCTGGGTTAACCCTTTTTTGAAAAACTGAAACACTTGTACTGCGGTATAGCCGGTGTATACCCGCAGGTGTGTTTTGGAGTTTTTTTTCTTGAGGGGTTATAGGAACAACCACCGCATTGGGTAACACCAAGGTGGTTGATTCCCTGGTGTGTTGGAGCAGTGTCAACTCCCGGGTTCACCGGTTGAGGGTGCCCCTGCACGTTCATGACGTCTGCCAATCGTGTCAGCCTTCTCTGCCTCAACCCCTCTGGGTGGGGGCTTTTTAAATGGAGGCTTGGTCATGCAACAACGCCAGCTTACGCCCCTTCCGCCGGGGCGGCTGTGTTCAGCTGTCCCCTCTGGCGCCTGTCTCGTCCGCAGTCTCCAGGCTAGGGTTAACAGCCTGTTGCCTGGTTTTTACCCGGTGCGCTGCCTGCTTCCGTTTGTTAACCTTTTTTGTGTGCTTACGGCCATGCTGACTGCCTGTTCTGCAGGGTCAGTGTGCCAGGCGGTGTACTATTGGGGGGACAGGGCCTGCTCGGCTGAGGGGCATTTATCCGAATACGCTGGCGATGTGGGGGGCGGGGTCACTAAGTGCCCACCTGCTGGGGTCTTGATGCTGGCATCATGGACTTCTCCGGGCCCCCGTTCCAGGGGGTCCAGTCCCTTTGGTGGGTCTGGGTCTTCCTTTGCGCTCCACTGCTACGGCCTTGCCACAGGGTTGGGTTTGCCCTTGACCCCGTGATTCTGGGGGCAGTAACGAGGTTGTTCCCTCCGTTCCCGGGTGGCATGCGAGTTGTGCGTGTGTGTAGTCGTGGGGTCAAGCCACGGTCTGCTCACCCTGTGCGTTGAGTTGCTTGAGTGCCTCTTCGCACGGTCGGATCCGTCGCCCTCCCGTGAAGCCCCCAATAGGGGGGGTGCCCTCCATTAGGGCTGGTCGGGGGGGCTCGGCCCTCCCTGTTCCGATGGTTGTGGGGGGCTTTCAGCAGGGTGTATTTGTCGGCCGATGGCTCTCGCTCGGCCTCCCTTGTGCAGAGAGTGACGCCGAGCGAGAGCTATACGATACAGAACGTTAGGTTATGACTATAACCAAGTTCTGTTAGTATAGTGACGCTCGGCGTCCGCCGCCGCTGCAGCCCTTGATCTCGCCTTGTGGTGAAAGCTTGGGAAGGAGGCGAGTGGGTGGCCCCACCCCTGCTTATATGGGTAAACTGATAGGGGTGTGGTCAGACAAATATTGGGATTAAAGGTACATTGTGGTCTTTATTCAGTGCGCGTGCACGTGTGCGAGGACAGTGCAGAGAGTGACGCCGAGCATCACTATACTAACAGAACTTGGTTATAGTCATAACGTAACGTTGTGTCGTAGGGGAGGGGCTGAGTACTTTCAGTCTCAGGTGTCAGAGACAGAGACGTGCATAAATGACAGCTACCAAATCCATTCCGAGACAATGGACCCAGTAGGCTACTTTGTTGGCAGTGTGAAAATATCTTTAGAAACGTTTGTGTTAAATTGTATCTCTCCATCAAAATTGAAAGTGTATATCTCCGTAGCATAAAGTGTGCATAAGGCATATAATAAAGACTTTGCTCCCATTCGCATAATTCACTCACAGCTCGGGCTGAGACTCTGAGGTTTTTGTGCACCCGAGTCTCCCGAACATCAAACCCTGTGTGTGCGTGCGTGCATGCGTGCGTGCGTGTGAGCGCCCGTCCCATCTCTGGTCTTTGGTCTTAGTTCAGGGGTGGCCATGTGGCTCTTTGCCCGTCAATGTGTGGCTCTTCCATCCAGGGGCGGGGCTAGGGGGCGGCTACTTGGGCTCAAGCCCCTAATATTTTCTGAAAAGCCCCGGATCTATTTAAAAAAAAGAAAAAAAAATCATTGTTTTTTTTTTCTTTTTTGGCAATTAATCATTGTTACATGAACATATGTTTGCACCAGATTTAGCAGAAGCTAATTTCCATCTGTAGTCTATCCAGCTGCTAACTGTATTTTAGTGAGTTAAGTCTTGGTGTTATGGTAGACTCAGACCTAAGCTTTAAATCACAATCAACAAGTTGACAAAAACATAATTCTTCCACCTTAGAAACATAGCTAAAGTATGGCCATTTATAAATCAAAAGGACGCTGAAAACCAGATCCATGCCTTTATCTCAAGCCGACTCGACTACTGTAATGCACTCCTTACCGGCCTCCCGAAAAAATACGATGATAACTATTTTATTGCAATGCACTATTGCATTATTTTATTCTATTTTACTAACTATTTTATTGCACTGCACTATTTTACTTTGTATCAGTGATAATCAAACCGTAAACAAAGACGCATATTAACACTTTCAGCGCCAGATGGCGCTGTTTACTGTTACTGTTGAAAGGCCAGCGCCTTTTAACATGGGGATACGTGGCTGTGTTTGCAGGTCTAAAGCTATATTATACATTATAGCTATGGATCTAATAATATAGTCGATTGTCATTGAGTTTCTTCGTGTCAAGATGCAAAAAACGTTTTATACCGTCGTGAATATGAGTGTAGTTTCAGGGTGGTCTGGTGTCATTTCCAAAATGACAGACACCAAGCCACATTGTTTCAAATGGAGTGCAATAGCGGCCGCAAGGTGTTAGGCGGCGGTATTGGACTTTTGAGATCTCAGACCCATCTCCAGTGATAACACAGGCTGCCGGCATGTCTTTATGAATGGAAATATCGAATAAAAGAAACAACGATGAAAACCCGACTATACTCTGGTTTTCGGGGGTCCTGGCGCTCAACGTTCAGCGAGTTAACCCTAGATCTTAGATCCTAATATGAAAAACGATGTGATTTAATGTTCTGTCTTACCTTGACTTTGTCTATTTTACTGCTATCTATTTTATGCTTTATGTCTGCACTTTATGCATTGCTCTTGATCTGCCAATGTTGTGCTCATTTTATGCCTGTCTTTTTGTACTGCTGTGAAGCACTTTGAGCTGAAATTCTTGTATGAAAGGTGCTATACAAACACAGTGTATTATTATTATTATTATTATTATTATTATTATTATTATTATTATTATTATTATTATTATTATTATTATTATTATTATTATTATTATTATTATTATTATTATTATTATTATTATTATTATTATTATTATACATTATTATAGTTTGCTTCATTAATTAAAGGGTGTGAATTTAAGTGTTCTCTAGTGCCTTTTGTCCACTTTAAGGTGGTGGTATAAGTTAAAGGTTGTGGTGTCGAAGTAAAAAAAATCCGTGCCCGCTATCGCGGGTGTGACGGATCATATTGGTCTGCGTTGTGTTTGATGTTAAATGAGAATGTCCCGAGGGGGAGTCGAACAGGGGGCTCCCGCATCCGCGGGCGACGACACAGGCCGCTGCACTAAGAAGTGAATGCACTCCTAACTACCGTACCTATGCGTCTGTTAACCCTGTTATGGCGAAGTGAGTTTAATTTACCAGCCCGCACTGCCACAGTCACTCGTCAACACACCTGTTTCCGTGACTGTGGACATACCCACGGGCTTCCCCGTTACACTGGCACCTATCTGGGCTAAGCCCAATCCTAAATCCGCCCTTCCTTCCATCCATTAAAAAAAATTAAAAAAAATTATAATATATAATTTTTTTTTATTACTTATCTTTTTTTATGTCACTCATTCCATAAGGACGTAGAATAAACATTTACAGATTTTTTTTTAAAATGGTCCATTTGCATGTTCTTGGTATCTGAATCTAGGGACATCTATGGATCTCAGGGAATGTATTCCCAGTGTCAGAAATAGTGTGTCTGTTACTAGGCTTGAGTAAATTGTAATGAACCAAAGAAGAATATCAATTATATTTAAAAACATTTTTTATCTTTGACTGTGAATAACACCATGCTAAAATTTACCAGACCTGAAAAATCTAAGCAAATGAATAAAGGGAAGATGATTAAACAGAAGGTTTTGTAGATACAGTACTGAATTCTGCCATCTTTTTTATAATGTAAACGTAGACGTTCACAGAAAGGTAGAGAAACTAACTGCGTTCTGTTTTATGGCAATAACGTTCAGGTTTGTGGGAGATAATCCCAAAAAATAAGAGAAATAAAAAAGTTTATCCAGAAGTCAGATGATTGACAGGGGCTGGCGTGAGGTGGGTAGGGTAGTTTTTCAAAATTCGAAAGCCCTGAGTCTCTTCCTTCAAAAGACTACACTCACTTTTGGGTGTTCCACTTCCTCCTGTCAATATGCGCCGGTTTCCGACTCAATGCCCTAAGATTTCTATAATCTTATATTTCACTAATAACAGTTAATTCATTGGTAAACAAACGTAATGCTGAAAATCTCTGGCTTAAGAGGTTAACCCTGTGAGGCCCAAATTAAAAAGACATTAGCAACTTCAGAGGCCAGAGGGTGGGACATATAAACACATTTACTATTGATTGATTGATTGATTGAAAACTTTATTAACAGATTGCAGAATGGGTACAATACAGTACAGCTCAATACACACAATTGTTAAGGGGATGCAGACCAGAGAAAGACTTTCGTCTTGTTTACATCAGGGTCCCCCATTTTCAATTCATCAGGACATATATGACATACATGATATACAGATAGTCAGTACTGCTACATATATACATTTATGACATACCAGATTTGCAAATACAGTACTGTTTGTGATACAGTATACAGTCAAGAAAAGGGAGTATA